>NC_084557.2:16113191-16310691 GCF_033978685.3 Nerophis lumbriciformis | reverse complement strand
TACAAGTCGGTCATTGGCGAGGGGATGAAGGCAGATTTGCGTAGCAGAGTAGGGCGAACCAGGCGTCTCATTCAGTTGTGGGAGAGCAGTCAGTGTTGGGACATGAAAACCAGGAAGAGAAGGTATGGATCATTGAACATCTTTACATCTCACCTTTATTGCATCTTCACCATCATCCAGTTGGTAGAAAACATTGTCTTATTGTTGAAACGTTTTCCTTTTTTTTTTTGGTCATTCAAATAGAGTAACTGGAAAGGCAAGAGTGATTTATATCTTACTATTTGTAACTCTGACAAAAGGAATAGAACACAAAGCAGAGAACACTGGTTCTTAGTACATAGGTGTTTAATCAATTTTACTCCACTTTCTTTCTGGCCGAGATGTTTTTTTTAATTAGAATCTTAAAAACTTCTAGAAGTGAAAATGAGGTTAATCAGAGCGGCTGACTGTGTCCTTTTTCACTTGTTGGGATTAACCCTCTGGAGGCTCCGAACAGGAGTGAGAACGAACAGAATTAGCCTTCTAATATCTTAATCTGGTTCACATGAAACTTAAAGGCTTCAAGGCGACCACATGGGCAACAAGGCGACGAACCAGTGAGCCTATCATGTAAAGCTTCACCAAAAGTGGACTTAAGACAATGATGTTTCGTGTAGAAACACAACAGGGGACCAGCAATGTTGCACCAGTGTGTCGTTCTTCCTCTATTTGTACACGCTTCCTGTTTCTACCGGACATGCTGTGTAAAGTACAAAACCTACAAGATAACACTTGGCAAGACTTGGCGTGTAGAGCTTTTGTTTCTTATGCAGCTATAAATAAAACAATATGCTAAGAAATTATGTTGAAGGGGACCTATGGTGATTTCTTCATTTAAAACACTTCCTTGTGGTCTAGATAATATGTATTGAATATTCTTTGGTGTAAATTGTATTGTATGTAAGTATCATAATGTATAAATGTAGACTGTTTAAAAATATACCTTGAATTGGTCACTGCTTTGTTTATCCAGACATGGTCGAAAATAAACATCATATACTTTGTATCCGGAAAGTATTTACAGCGCTTCACTTTTTCCGCATTTTGTTATGTTACAGCTTTATTCCAAAATGGAATATGTTCATTTTTTTCTTTAAGATTCTACAGACAATACCCCATTATTACAATGTGAAATGTTTTTGTTTTTTTCAAAATTTTGCAAATGTATTAAAACTAAAAAAAAATGTTTTTAAATCACCTCTACATTAGTATTCAAAGCCTTTGCGCAATACTTTGTTGATGCACCTTTGGCATCAATTACAGCCTCAAGTCTTTTTCAATACGATGCCACAAGCTTGGCACACCTATCTTTAGGCAGTTTTGCCCATTCCTCTTTGCAGCACCTTTTAAAGGGGAACATTATCACAATTTCAGAATGGTTAAAACCATTAAAAATCAGTTCCCAGTGGCTTATTATATTTTTCGAAGTTTTTTTCAAAATTTTACCCATCACGCAATATCCCTAAAAAAAAGTTTCAAAGTGCCTGATTTTAACCATCGTTATAAACACCCGTCCATTTTCCTGTGACGTCACATAGTGAAGCCAACACAAACAAACATGGCGGAAAGAACAGCAAGCTACAGCGACATTAGCTCGGATTCAGACTCGGATTTCAGCGGCTTAAGCGATTCAACAGATTACGAATGTATTGAAACGGATGGCTGTAGTGTGGAGGCAGGTAGCGAAAACGAAATTGAAGAAGAAACTGAAGCTATTGAGCCATATCGGTTTGAACCGTATGCAAGCGAAACCGACAAAAACGACACGACAGGCAGCGACACGGGAGAAAGCGAGGACGAATTCGGCGATCGCCTTCTAACCAACGATTGGTATGTGTTTGTTTGGCATTAAAGGAAACTAACAACGATGAACTAGGTTTACAGCATATGAAATACATTTGGCAACAACATGCACTTTGAGAGTGCAGACAGTCCAATTTTCATCAATTAATATATTCTGTAGACATACCCTCATCCGCGCTCTTTTCCTGAAAGCTGATCTGTCCAGTTTAAGGGACGGTGTGAGCCAAGACATCCAGGGGGTTTAGCTCGCTCGTCTGCGGGAACAAACTGCCGCCATTGCTTGCCGTGCTACCGAGGTCCTTTGTCCCTGAATTGCTCACACACTCCGGCAGATTCAATGGGGGTCTGGCGGCAGATTTCTTTGACTTTATCGTTGGAAATGCATCTGCTTTGAGTGTCGCAGGATATCCACACATTCTTGCCATCTCTGTCGTAGCATAGCTTTCGTCGGTAAAGTGTGCGGAACAAACGTCCAATTTCTTGCCACTTTCGCATCTTTGGGCCACTGGTGCAACTTGAATCCGTACCTGTTCGTGTTGTTACACCCTCCGACAACACACCGACGAGGCATGATGTCTCCAAGGTACGGAAAACAGTCGAAAAAACGGAAAATAACAGAGCTGATTTGACTCTGTGTTTGAGAAGATGGCGGATTGCTTCTCCGAGAGCGAATATTAGAAAGGCGTTTAATTCGCCAAAATTCACCCATTTAGAGTTCGGAAATCGGTTAAAAAAATATATGGTCTTTTTTCTGCAACATCAAGGTATATATTGATGCTTACATAGGTCTGGTGATAATGTTCCCCTTTAAGCTTCATCAGGTTGAAATTCATCCAGGATGTTTTTATACATTGCTGCATTCATCTTAGTCTAGTCAGCGAGGTGACCAGTAACCCGATGGTCACTCTGTAAAAACTATCACATTCCTTTGTGGCGAGAGGAGAACCTTCCAGAAGTGACAACCATCCCTGCAGCAATTCTCCAATCAGGCCTGTATGGTTAATTTCCCAAATTCAAGCCATTTCTTCGTAAAAAGTTTGCCAAAATGCACCTGAAATACTCTGAGAAAAACAAAATGATCTGGTCTGATGAGACAAACAGTGAACTCTTTGGCGTGAATGCCAGGTGTCATGTTTGGAGGAAACCAGGCACCGCTCATCACCAGGCCAATACCATCCCTACAGTGAAGCATGGTGGTGGCAGCATCATGCTTTGGGGATGTTCTTCAGCGACAGGAACTGGGAGACTAGTCAGGATAGAGGAAAGATGAATTTGTCAATATACAGAGACATCCCGGATGAAAACCAACGCTTCCCATCCAACCTGATGGCGCTTGGGAGGTGCTGCAAAGAGAAATGGGTGAAACGGCCCAAAGATAGATGTGCCAAGCTTGTGGCATCATATTAGTTTTTTATTTTTGATAAATCTTAATATATTTAAAAATAAATAAATATATTTAATTTAAAAAATACCCCACATTATCATTATGGGGTATTGTCTGTAAAATTTTGAGGACAACATTAGGTATACCTGCACACTCTTGGACCGATTCAGACCTGCATAGAAAAATCTGTTTTAAGCAGCATTTATGTCGCTGCATGTTGCACGTCAGTGTTATTATGCACATGCCAAATTAAGATGAAAATAATACTTATCTTACCTTCTCTTAAGTTTTCTCAAAACACGTCGTAATGTCGCAATGTCATTGAGTTCAGTGGTTGATCCAATTTCGTAGTGGCCCAAATATTGTGGACAAATAAACACAGAAGTATTTATTTTAAAGTATTTGCTTTATAGACATTGAACAGGCGTAAGGGCGTGGAACGAGAAGGAACATACAATCGTCCCTCGTCATATTGTACTTCAAATACTGCAGCTTCACCACACTGCAGATTTTTAGTTTTTTTGTTTTGTTTTTTTACAGCATATTTTGCAGTTTTTGGTCCTAAATTAAGCATTTTCAAGCATAAAAATGGATAAGTATACTACAAGAATATCAATACTACAGTAGTATTGGCCACTAGAGGAGATCAAACCAATCAGAGTGCGCCATTCAGTATCATGGCCACTGATTGGCTCAGCCTCAGCCAGCAGTACTATTTGGATTAAAAGAGTGTGAAGTTGACTAAAGGATGTTATTTCATGTCGGAAGTGCTCACGTGATGTTGAAAAACGTATTTGCACGGTCGTAAACATTTTTTTTAATGTTCCAGCTATTAAATATTTGAGTTATTATTGATAAGGATGTAACAATATCAAAATCTCACGGCGCAATATCATCACACTATTAAAGCCACAGTACGATATTATTGTAGTATATGTCCCAGAAAAATACTTAAAAATTATACAATGTGTAAAATGAAGTATCAGGAATGTTTAGGATAAACACACTTACTGTAATTGAACACAAACTTAATGCTAAAATGTTCTAATCATATTTATTACTGCAAAACTTATTTTTTAAGTGCAAAGAATTGTGCAGGGACATCCACTGTTTCAAGAAAATATTTTTTTTTTTTAAATGTAAGTTGCGTGTCTTCAAAGTGACAATGTAGACATTAATGTCTTTCAACTTTTACTTTATGAGTAGCAGTGTCCTCCACAGTGGACATTTTTAATATCTGTCTAGAAAATGCTGTTTCTAAGAAAAGTTACATAATAATTAGCCATCCATTTTCTACCGCTTGTCCCTCCTCACAAACTGATGTCCGGCTTCGCTGGCTTCAAATATATTCTGGATGACAGTTTATAAGGTGCCGACTTCTCTAGGGTGTTTCCTGTTTTGATGACATTTTTCAGGAAATGTCCAAAAAAAACTATTCTTCTCATCGACTACTAACACCTCACTTCCCTGCTTACAGCGTTTTACACCCCATCCTCGCCGCCCCGCACTGCGCAAAAGATTCTGGGTGATGTATTTAGATATATTTAGACCCGGCCAACGCTAAAGCGCCAGAAAAAAACTACACACCAAATTTTTGTTTGATACCTTAAGGCAGTGGTTCTCAAATGGGGGTACGCGTACCCCTGGGGGTACTTGAAGGTATGCCAAGGGGTACGTGAGATTTTTTTTAAATATTCTAAAAATAGCAACAATTCAAAAATCCTTTATAAATATATTTATTGAATAATACAACAAAATATGAATGTAAGTTCATAAACTGAACATCAAATCAAGTAGGCTATTCCATTCATTACAATGCAACAATGCAATATTCAGTGTTGACAGCTAGATTTTTTGTGGACATGTTCCATAAATATTGATGTTAAAGATTTCTTCTTTTGTGAAGAAATGTTTAGAATTAAGTTCATCAATCCAGATGGATCTCTATTACAATCCCCAAAGAGGGCAATTTAAGTTGATGATTACTTCTATGTGTAGAAATCTTTATTTATAATTGAATCACTTGTTTATTTTTCAACAAGTTTTTAGTTATTTTTATATCTTTTTTTCCAAATAGTTCAAGAAAGACCACTACAAATTATTAAGTTATACAATCTAATAAATCAGAAACTGATGACATAGTGCTGTATTTTACTTCTTTATCTCTTTTTTTCAACCAAAAATGCTTTGCTCTGATTAGGGGGTACTTGAATTAAAAAAATGTTCACAGGGGGTACATCACTGAAAAAAGGTTGAGAACCACTGCCTTAAGGCGTCACAGCATTATTGTAAAAACTTTGAAACCGAAATACCGCAGTATTTACAGTACCGTTACACCCCTACTAATTAATGATTACTACTTAGTGGAAATTAATTTATCTGTGTTTGGAACCAATTAATGGCGACAAACGAGAGATGACCGTACGGAAGTTCCAGCTGCAGACAGTCTGCAGCTGTGTGGGCTGAGCAGATGGGGCGGAGGCTTTCCAACACAAGATGCCTAATAATGCCCACATAAGTACGTCTGTCAATCTGTGACATCACAAATGGCCCACTGTTAAAAAAAAATACCCGCGGACAGAAGCATCCAAAATTGCGAACAAGCTCACGGCCAAATGTATGAACAATATGAATGGACACTTTGACATTGTTTAACACAACATTGTAACATAGTTATTAAAGGCCTACTGAAATGCGATTTTCTTATTTAAACGTGGATAGCAGGTCCATTCTATGTGTCATACTTGATCATTTCGCGATATTGCCATTTTTTTGCTGAAAGGATTTAGTAGAGAACATCGACGATAAAGTTCGCAACTTTTGGTCGCTGATAAAAAAGCCTTGCCTGTACCGGAAGTAGCAGACGAGTAGCGTGACGTCACAGGTTGTGGAGCTCCTCACATCTGCACATTGTTTACAATCATGGCCACCAGCAGCGAGAGCGATTCGGACCGAGAAAGCGACGATTTCCCCATTAATTTGAGCAAGGATGAAAGATTCGTGGATGAGGAAAGTGAGAGTGAAGGACTAGAGGGCAGTGGGAGCGATTCAGATAGGGAAGATGCTGTGAGAGGCGGGTGGGACCTGATATTCAGCTGGGAATGACTAAAACAGTAAATAAACACAAGACATATATATACTCTATTAGCCACAACACAACCAGGCTTATATTTAATATGCCACAAATTAATCCCGCATAACAAACACCTCCCACCTCCCGTCTATATAACCCGCCAATACAACTCAAACACCTGCACAACACACTCAATCCCACAGCCCAAAGTACCGTTCACCTCCCCAAAGTTCATACAGCACATATATTTCCCCAAAGTCCCCAAAGTTACATACGTGACATGCACATAGCGGCACGCACGTACAGGCCAGCGATCAAATGTTTGGAAGCCGCAGCTGCATGCGTACTCACGGTACCGCGTCTGCGTATCCAACTCAAAGTCCTCCTGGTAAGAGTCTCTGTTGTACCAGTTTTCCACAGGCAAATGGTAAAGCTTGACTGTCATCTTTCGGAAATGTAAACAATGAAACACCGGCTATGTTATCCGGCACAACAGTCAGGGGGTGCATTCTACGGCGGGGGTGCGTTATCCGGCACAACACCTGTCGCAATACACCGCTTTCCCACCTACAGATTTCTTCTTTGCTGTCTCCATTGTTCATTGAACAAATTGCAAAAGATTCACCAACACAGATGTCCAGAATACTTTGGAATTTTGCAATGAAAACAGACGACTTAATAGCTGGCCACCATGCTGTCCCAAAATGTCCTCTACAATCCGTGACGTTCCGCGCTGACGTCATCATACCGAGACGTTTTCAGCAGGATATTTTGCGCGAAATTTAAAATTGCACTTTAGTAAGCTAACCCGGCCGTATTGGCATGTGTTGCAATGTTAAGATTTCATCATTGATATATAAACTATCAGACTGTGTGGTCGGTAGTAGTGGGTTTCAGTAGGCCTTTAATAAGTTAGAAAAGACTAAATTCATCATACTGTAGGTCCCCTTTAAGAAGGAGGCTACTCGCATGGAAACAGCTGCTCTGCCGACAGGATGTAGAAGAGTTGTGTGTGTATTTCAATGTATATTTGCAAGATAGTTTCATTGAAGTTGACAAAGTAGAGGATCATAAATTATTTTGCAGCCAGATTTGTAACACAGGTGTGTGTGGAAGTAGGCCAGGTTCTACCTCTGGGGAGTAAGCAGGTTGCATCTCTTGCTCCTGTCCTCCTCATTACTGCAACTCCATGCACACAAACACACACTCACACACTCCTCCTGTGCCTCACACTCACCCTACAGGACAGATAGAAGTCTGGAAGTCAGTGCAGTTTTATTTTTAACTCTCACACTCACATGCAAAAGCTCTCCGCTTACTCTTACCCCACTTCCTGATTAACATGCCGGCTCGAGCAGCTCCTGAACCAGCTCTTCTCTCAACCTGCTCCTTGTTTACGTCTTTCCACCGTCATCTTTCTTGCTCACCTTTTCCTCTGTTCTTGCAGCAGCACAGACAAGAAGAGAGATAGCTCGCCTCTCAAACACAGCAGCCCCGCACACCGGACCGCCCACAGGCTGTCGGAGCCCGCCAAGATCCAGGAGAACGACTCGGCAGTAGAACTTGACTCGGTGGCATCCAAAGCGCAGGATGCACACATACCCACGGCAAACGGGGTCCTAACGCAGATGGAGCAGGACAAGAAGGAGGAGACACAGGCGTGTAATGGTGAAAATGGGAGGATAGTGAACGGCGATATGGGGAGCACAGACAGGAGGGATGAGGACTCGAGTCCGCACAGAACTGCTTCAGAGAGCTCCCATGAGAATGAGGACATTGGGACAAGCACAGAACAGGAACATGCAAACGAAGAGGCCGGCACAGAACAGAAGGTTAGTGCAAGATTCTTCATTTTGTCCTCTGTGTAATGTATTTATAACCTGTTTGCAGTCTGCTACTATTCTTAGGCAATGTGTTGGTAAACCGATCACAGCATATCATAGCAACCTCTACATTGCCTTTTAGAAAATGCTTTGAGGTTCATCTGTGTCTCTTTTACCAAAGCTTTTTTTGACACAGAGTTATACTGACAATTTCATTGAATAGGAATTTTTGGGCAAAATGTGTGTGTTTAAAAAATCAGTTTGGCAAAATACAGTGTTTTGAAATCAAGTTGATAATAGTTCAGTGTACACCAATTTAGTACAAAAAAAATCTTTGCAGAAAAATGTGTTGCTTCAAAACTCAAAATCTACTTCCGGTAAATTAAGACTAAAGTAATGGGTGTGTCTCAGAACCAGCCAATGAGGTGTCTAGTTATATATACAAATGTTTCTGCACTGAATTTTTATACATTGAAGTTTAATAGACTTAATTTTTGGACACAATTCAAATGCAAAAAATGTAGTTAGATAAATTCAGTGTCAAAAAAGCTTTGGTAATAAAGACAAAAAATAATCTCTATATTATTGCTATGAGAGGCTGAAGGACTAAACTGAAAAATGGTTTGAGTATTATTAGAGATGTCCGATAATATCGGCAATTATTATCGGTATCGTTTTTTTTTGTTTTTTTAATTAAATCCACATAAAAAACACAAGATACACTTACAATTAGTGCACCAACCCAAAAAACCTTCCTCCCACATTTACACTCATTCACACTCATTCACACAAAAGGGTTGTTTCTTTCTGTTATTAATATTCTGGTTCCTACATTATATATCAATATATATCAATACAGTCTGCAGGGATACAGTCCGTAAGCACACATGATTGTGCGTGCTGCTGGTCCACTAATAGTACTAACCTTTAACAGTTAATTTGACTAGTTTTCATTAATTACTAGTTTCTATGTAACTGTTTTTATATTGTTTTACTTTCTTTTTTATTCAAGAAAATGTTTATAATTTATTTATCTTATTTTATTTTATTAATTTTTTAAAAAGTACCTTATCTTCACCATACCTGGTTGTCCAATTTAGGCATAATAATGTGTTAATGGTGGCGACTTGTCCAGGGTGTACCCCGCCTTCCGCCCGATTGTAGCTGAGATAGGCTCCAGCGCCCCCCGCGACCCCAAAGGGAATAAGCGGTAGAAAATGGATGGATGGATGGAATGTGTTAATTCCACGACTGTATATATCGGTTGATATCGGTATCGGTTGATATCAGTATCGGTAATTAAAGAGTTGGACAATATCGGAATATCGGATATCGGCAAAAAGCCATTATCAGACATCCCTAAGTATTATAATGGAACCCATTTATGTCAGTACGTCTACTGTATGTCGGCATTTAGGCCCGCTTAAGTTGACATCTACATATTCAGTATGCTTGACTGCTTTTGCCGACCCAAAATTTCTATGAAAAAAAATGTCCGTTTATGTCGACATATGTTGTAGTATTCAATCAATCAAAGTTTACTTATATAGCCCTTAATCACAAATGTCTCAAATGGCTGCACAAGCCGCAACAATATCCTCGGCTCAGATGCAACATCAGGGCAAGAAAAAACGCAACCCAATGGGAACAACGAGAAACCTTGGAAAGAACCGCATATGTGGAAATACCCCCCAAGATGACCAGTGCAATGGATCCCGAGTGGATACAGTTAAAAATGTGAGAGTTCAATCCATAGTGGGGCCAGCCGGGGATCCTCTTGCATGGAAACATGTCGGGGCGCAGAGACGTCATCGACTGATGCATAAGTAGTGGTCCACCCCAGGTCCCGACTTCATGTGAAAGTCCAGGCCATTGGGAGGCCAGCAAGGTTTCATCTTGAATGAAGACACGTCAGCAGCGCACAGACGTCACCAACTGATGCAAAGAGTAGTGGTCCATCCTGGATCACGACTTTGAACAGCTAGCGAATCATTCTTGGAGGCTGATCCGTGGTCACCAGATAACATCTCCACGCAGGAGAGGGGGGAAGAGCAGAAAAGATAGACAACCAGGGGGTACGACTTTTAGGGGCCTTTTTTAGCTTTAACTGTGCTATACTATCAATGGCGTTGCGCAGAGCATCGTTAAAGTTGTTAGTGAGGTTATCGATAGAGCCCACATAATTTGGGAATGGGGCCATTACCGAAGGCAGTGGGTCAGCAAGAGTCGTAGTTGTGACAGCATTAATGTTGCGGCTGCTAAAGCATTGGTTATAAGTAGCTTGTTGACAATGAGTCAGAACTTAAAATTTTATAAGGTAATGTTTGGACAATACTTTAGTGTACAGGAGTACCATAACTTTGCAGGTGGTGACACCCCGGAAAAGGACTAGGTCTATCGTATTTCCGTTGCGATGCCTGGGTTAATTTATTATTTGTGTAAAACCATAGCTATCAATTATAGTCTGGAGGGTTTGAAGGGGTATTCATATGGTTATTAAAATCTGCTATTATAATTATATTATCTGCGTGTCTGAAAATTCACTGATAAAGTCCAAATAGGCCCCAGGGGCTCGATAGAAAATAGCCAGATAGAGAGGTAGCAGTGTGACAGACCTCATGTTAAGCACCTCAAATGATTTAAATGTATTACTTAGGTTAGGGCTAAGGTTAAGGTTTTCATTGGATATTAGTGCAACCATTCACCCCTTTTTAAGGGGACGGGCAATATGTACACTCGTATAGTTAGGAGGAGATGCCTCGTTAAGCGGGAAAAATTGATCTGGTTTTAACCAGGTTTCGCTGAGACCAATGACGTTAAGATTGTTGTCTCTAACAACCTCATTAACTAATAACATTTGGGGGACAATGATCTGATGTTTAAAAAGCCCATATTATAGGTAGTGCGCTGTTTTCGGGAATTTTTGTTAATGGTATCCGTAGTACTGATATTAATAACGTTACGTTTATTTTGTGTAGTGCGTCTTAAATAGTTTCGATCACATCTAGGAATTGATATGATGGGGATCTTGACATTATTTGCTTGGTGCTGCATCATAATTTGCCACCTCAGTAGAATGCATGTTCACCTATGGCACAGTCACTAAAGAAAAAACATTATGTGAGTTGTGTATTATTCTAGGAGAAATGCTAAGTGTGCAGGGATTTTCCAGCCTGGCGCTGCTTAGTTCTAGCGAAACTGACTCCTCACCCGGACTAACAGACACTGTAATTGCCTGTGTCCGAGCTTACTCTAGTGCAGTCAGTCAAGTGTGACTCAAATAGTGGTCTATATTTCTGGAGAGCGTGATGGCGCCTTCCCAGTTAGGGGGAAGGCCACCCCTTCTCACCAAGCCCAGTTTGCCCCAGAAAGAGGGCCAATTATCAATAAACGTTAGTCCCTGTTTTCTACAAAAACTAGCCAGCCACTTGTTAAACAATTAATTGTTTAAATCAATAATTTGAGTCAAAAAAAGCTTTGATTGATATGTTTTTGCTTAGATTAATCATTTAATGAGTGGAGCTTATTAAAATGTATCAAAACCAGACCGCATCAGTGTCTAGAACTTTAAATACGTGGACAAAGTTTCCACAAGGCCGCTGCAATCGAGTGAACATGAGAGCGATGGTGCGTGGGTGCTGTGATCTGAAGTTTTTTTTATCTAACTTTTATTAATGCACATGTGTTAAAAGTGCAATTTCACAGTTGATGATGTGCATTTATTAGAAAAAGAGAATGATGGTTATTGCAAGCAGAAAAATATTTAGTTTATTTAAATTATTTTGCCTGAATTACGAGTTGAGATTATAAAGTGTGTTTTATCCGATTACTCGATCAATTGAACAAACTAATCGATAGATCATTCGATTGCGAAAATAATCGATAGCTGCAGCCCTACTTACACAGCATTAAAACAAGCACACAGTGACCTCCTGTTCAGTGCAAAATATGTTTCAAAATAAAGCTCGGCAGTATATTTCTGGATTGTACTAAAGCGGTAGAAAATGGATGAATGTATGTACCACAGCAACATATAAAGGAAAATGATGTAAAACATATTTATTATGTCTCCAGTGAAAGTAACAAGTCAGACAATGGCTGGTTTCAGTTTCGGTTCTGTCGACAACTGCTTATGTCGTCGTCCGTCAGCCAGTCTGAGGGGCGTCGACGTAAACGTGTTCCACTGTATAATGCTGGCATTTGAAAGCAATCCCTCTGCGTGGTGTGAAAGTGTTCACTGGGACAAATTATTTTCTGCAAAGGAACAACAAATGTCTAATACTTAAGCAGCTGAGTTAGCCCGTGGGCGCCTAAGGATTATACCTCGTTTTCTACACAGAACGATATCTGCAGTATGAGGAGGTGAAGCGTGTGCCTCAGCTAACCTGACCATAGACAAAAAAAAATGTCTGCATTTAAAACACTTCTTTGTGGTCTAAAAAACATTAAATGTTGGTTCTTTGATCAACATTTTGCAAAGATTATGTTTTGCAGACCATCTTCAAGATGCTTTTTGACCGTCTCTTAAGGATGCACTATTTTGTCTTATTTACGTGCCCCCACTTTGACAGCGTCTTACCACCGTCGTTTATGTTGTCGTTTTTAGTGCTTCCATAGCGAGTCTACTAGCATAAATAAGTTAGAACGATACGCTACTTTGTATTAGAAATGGAAACGCGGAGGATGCATGTGAATGTACGAACCAGTCTGCCCCACAAGAGAATAGCGAAAAAGAAGGAGCTTATTGACGCAGGACTACAATGGCGGACTCGCCCGGAGAGCACTTTGGATATCCGGTGACGTCACAATTGGGAAAAACCTGGCTATTGACGCAAATTTCAAACGGCTTATTTAGAAGAAGTATAAAGCAGAGGTGTGGACTCGAGTCACATGACTTGGACTCGAGTCAGACTCGAGTCATGAATTTGATGACTTTAGACTCGACTTGACAAAATGTAAAGAGACTTGCAACTCGACTTAGACTTTAACATCAATGACTTGTGACTTCACTTGGACTTGAGCCTTTTGACTTGACATGACTTGACATGACTTGCCACTTTCCCCAAAATCCAAAGCTTAAAAAGTTATTTGGGAGCGCTCCGTATTTTTCATTTTCTTCGTCTGTCTATCAGCGTGTTATTCCTGTCAGCTGGTGTGCTGTCAGTACAACAGCCAATCAAATTAGAACTACGTTGTTTTCATCACACAGCATTCATCCAATCAAATTGCAGGACAACCAATGAACAAGAGTTGGTCCAACAACGTGCCAGTGATAAACAATTATGTTAAAGTTGGTTTCGTTCGGGTATAAAAACTACGACTTGGTCAACAAAAAACGAATTGCCGTATGCAAATCACACAGTTCGAATATTACAGACGGAGACGCAACAACTTCCAACTTCGTTCGACATTTGAAGTTGCACAAAGAAGGGTAAGTTTTGAATGTAAGATAACGTTTATTGGCTAAGTAACGTGACTTTTATTTGCTGTGTAGTTAAATCAGTGAGGCTGCAAACTCACTGCTAACGTTATAACCATAGACATCTTATAAGTAGACGCAGCATAGAGCGCTACTGCCTACTGGCGCAGACGAGGCGCGGGGCCGCCATCTTGGAGTGGTGATCCGCTCCACTCAGTGCAATTCATTTGGCAGGAACAATGAACTGTCAGCGCATTTAATTCATTTTACCTCACTGAATACCACTGATTTTCACGCGCTTTTTTGTCATACGTGTGTAACAGACACATGTTTTGGCGTGTTTTATTATTCATAGTTTGCTTAACAGTAATGTAATATTCTTATACGCTATAAGTGACCAGACGTCCGAGATCAAAACTGGGAATATAATCCCAGAGAAGGGGGAAAAAAACGGTAAGCTATTTTTAAGTTGAAGAAACAATATGATTAGGTTATATATACATATGCGTGTATCCTACATAAACAATGTATGAATACATTAGATATCTATATATCTTAGGGACCTATAGACTGTATCTCTGTTGCTGCAGCAGGAGAGAGTTTATTCTGTCTTGACACTTTGTTTTGATATTTTCTATTACATTCTTCCCTTAAATGATAATGTTTGCAGTGATTGTTTTATTTGTATTATTTTATGTAAGTCGCTTTGGATAAAAGCGTCTGCCAAATACTTAAACATATATAAACACCTGAAAGTCTTCATATCAGCTAAAACCACCAATCTGTTTCACTGGATTCAGAATAAAACCAAATTCTGTTTAACCCAACAATGTTAGTATTTGAATATTGTTACTTGAAGACTGATTCCTGGTTACAATTATACTGTTAAGAAAGTATTGTCTTATACTTTGCCTAAAATGAGAATGCATCATAATCAGTAGTGGCTGGTGAATTTTGTTTTAGGTGGGGCTGAAAGTTTGTAAACCAAACCCCTGTAGGGGCGTCATCCTCCCCCAGAAGATTTCTTTGTGATTTTCACATACAAATATTGAAGATCTTTGATCCTTCTCAACTCTGTGGTAATATTATTTTCATAAAATACAACCAATAGTACGTTAATGTTAAATCTTACTTGTGAAAAGTAATCCCCCGATTCCTATTTTCAACAGTCCGCTCATTTGAGCAGGAAAACGCTGAACACCATCTTTGTTTTCTACCTTTCAACTGTCAGTTTAGGCTGCTCGCCGGCTCCTCATCAGCACTTCAAGATGGCGGGCAAATTGCTCACGTCACAGCAACCAATGCTGCGTCTACTTATAAGATGTCTATGGTTATAACGTCATTGCAAACACGGCAATCTGTTGCGTCCACTGCAGTTTGCTACCTTATTCATACTTTTTGTCAAGTGATTTTTTTTTAAGCAGGGTTTCATGAGGTACCTATACATAACGTTACGTTAGTCAATGTATCACACACAGTAACGTAACGTTAGTCAATGTATCACACACAGTAACATTACGTTAGTCAATGTATCACACACAGTAACATTACGTTAGTCAATGTATCACACACAGTAACGTAACGTTAGACGGCAGTCAGCAGCACCGCGTATTTTAGCCACCTACAAAAAGACAAACATAGTCAAATAAAGGTCAGTTAAAATGTATACTATATTAAGAATATGTGTACATATTGCATAGGGTCCTGACATCTAAAAAGTACAACTCTGTTCATTGTTATGTTCATATATTTGTTGTGTTTTTCATGTGTACGCACACATAAACACACATACAGTATGAGATGAGATCAATGAGATAAGGTAAGAACAGGATAGAAACTGCTGTGGAACTAGTTACAATGCAATATGCCATGGAAATACAATGTTAACACTTTTGTGCAAATAAGTACAGTTGCACTTGTTTTTTTCAAATGTGTTTATTCTGTAAAGGAATGAGTTACATGTTTAAAATGACTGGTTAATAGTGCTATTTTGAAGTGCAATGTCAGCACTATCTTTTTCCCTGCAATTTCAAATGCACTTGTTTTAATAAATAAATACAGCGTTTTAAAAGCATACACAATCTGTGTAAATATATTAGTCTGTGGTTAAATGACTTGAAAGGACTCGAAACTCAAAATGCAGGACTTGGGACTTGACTTGAGACTTTCCAGTCTTGACTTTGGACTTGACTCGGACTTGCCCTGTCTTGATTCGGGACTTGACTCGAGACTTGAGGGTAAAGACTTGAGACTTACTTGTGACTTGCAAAGCAATGACTTGGTCCCACCTCTGGTATAAAGGAAGGCAAGATTGTTTTATAAATATCACCGCCATGCCTCCATGGTTTTATTTAAATTTTTGGGGACTTATCCATCCATCCATTTTCTACCACATGTCCCTCTGTGAGTCGCGGGGTTGGCTGGAGCCTATGCAGATCCCGAATACACAAAAACAGGTACCAATAAGTAA
The DNA here is from genome assembly GCF_033978685.3 of Nerophis lumbriciformis. Lineage (NCBI taxonomy): Eukaryota > Metazoa > Chordata > Actinopteri > Syngnathiformes > Syngnathidae > Nerophis > Nerophis lumbriciformis. Next base: position 16,294,680 of record NC_084557.2, on the reverse strand, counting down.
GAAAAGTTGGTTTTGCCCATTACGTCCACTTTAGAAAACGATATACCGTATTTTTCGGACTATAAGTCGCAGTTTTTTTCATAGTTTGGCCGGGCTCCAGTGCGATTTATATATGTTTTTTTCCTTCTTTATTCTGCATTTTCGCCAGGTGCGACTTATACACCGGTGCGACTCATACTTGCCAACCCTCCCGGATTTTCCGGGAGACTCCCGAAATTCAGCGCCTCTCCCGAAAACCTCCCGGGACAAATTTTCTCCCGAAAAACTCCCGAAATTCAGGCGGACCTGAGTGACGTGTTGACAACACACAACAACAGTGTCTACCGTAAAGCAGTTCGTCTGCCGTAAACAGCAATGTTGTGACACTTTTAAACAGGACAATACTGCCATCTACTGTACATGCATATGTGACCCACCCATAATGTGTCACATTTTTGTGTTGATTTATTTATTTTATTTTGTGGTTTGAATTCGTTTTTGGAGCTGTCATTACACATTTATCAGTATTCACATTGGTCAGTAGAGGGCAGTAGGGCGTTTCTTCCCAATTGAATGCTATCACCTGCAGACCGGAAGTGTCTTGTCATTCTGATGAGCGCGACCAGTCTGTGAACAATTGAAACGTCCTGTGTGCTTTTTCCTCCTGTATAACAGGTTAGTTTTGGTGAATCAACTCACTGAATAATATCCATGTGATCTTTATAAGTTTAAGTACACATTCTGATGGTGGAGCCTAACTCTAAAGTGTTTGTGAGTTGTAGTTTGTATTTGTGAATGAATCCAGTGCACAGCTGCAGTAATCAATACAAAAAAGCGACGTGAGTGTTGTAAATGAACACTGAAATTAAAGTATTTATTTTATTTATATATATATATATATATATATATATATATATATATATATATATATATATATATATATATATATATATATATATAGCTAGAATTCACTGAAAGTCAAGTATTTCTTATATATATATATATATATATATATATCTTAACCACGCCCCCCGCCCCACCCCCCCGACCACGCCCCCGCCCCCACCCCCACCCCCCACCTCCCGAAATCGGAGGTCCAAGGTTGGCAAGTATGGTGCGACTTATACTCCGAAAAATACGGTAGTTATCACTCAAAGTATGTATTGTCACAATCCATTGTGACTGCTCAGTTTTCACTGTCTTTGTCAGTATTGTTTACACAAGTAGTTTCTAGTGGTGTTGAGCTGTACTGCACCATAATCAGAAATATTTCTAATAATTTGACTGGATTCTCATGTGTGGAGCATACAATGAAAATTGTACCGAGTATATTTGAATTCTAGTCAAGTATCTCTTTAATAATAATGTTAATAATTACAATGCTATAATTAAAGTTAATTACTGATGCTACACTTCCTTTTGTGTTCTTTCTTTTTTTCGCCCTATTAGTCATGTTAGTAACACTTATGTCTATGTTTGACTCTGTCCTTTCCCGACTCCAACATTGTCATTACCTACTGAGATCCCAGCTGAGCTCCACCACAGTCGCCCACTAAGAGGCGTGTGTCAATAATGCACTCGAGTGCCACGCGCTTCTGTTGACATGCACTGTATGTGCACGCATAACAGCAAAAATACTGCTTGACTTTGGTTATAAATAAGCTGGAAATAGGAAGTGCAACAAATTCTACAAAAACGTTATCATTTGTTTACTAATAAAATCTTTACTCAACATTTAACAGTGAGCTTATTGTGATAACTGGCTGTCTATTTCTTATATCTTGATTTCTTACACTCATTTGAGCATGCAGTTGCAATTCCAAGATTTAGATGGCAATAGTTTAAAGATTTGCCTAGTCAGGAAGTAGTCTTTGCCATTACGCTGAATGCAGTCTTTCGTTGTGCCCTAAAACATTTTTAAGCAGTAACGTAATGTACTTTTGTTTTGTAAATTTGGAGGTGTTGAAATTGCCATTTAAAAAAAAAAAAAAAGCTAATGCTAATCATTAGCATATATATGGAAAAGCAAATACAAATTAGCATCAAACTAGTGTTCTATTAGGCATACTTGCTTTGATGGCATTGACAATTGCAGCATTACCTCGAGGCAGTTTGACTGAGGGCCGCTTCAGTGATTGTTTCCTCGCCAAGTGTTTGAGCGGGTGCAGAGTCTGCAACCAAGGTATGGAAATATTGAACTGTTTGATTTAAGATCAATCAATACATGGTAGTACTGCCAGAATTCCGTTGGTACCTACAAAAGTACATTATTTTTTCCGCAAATTTTCAGTTGGGTTTTTTTTGTGTGTGTTATTTCTAAATTGTGCCACAGGCCAATAAAAAACAAGTTGTGGTCCACAAATGGCTCCAGACTTTGTCTTCTTCCCACGTCTTAGTAATGACTATGCTCGTCAAAGGCTGGGCTGCACACTTATTGAGTTATTCTGCACACTTCCACGCCTCACATTTCACAGCAGTGTTAATGCTTGTCTCTTGTGGAAAAAACTTCACCTTTTATAACTGCTTTTATTTGACTACCGACTAAATGCTTGTCACACTTCATGTCTGTCACTTTTCAATTCTATTGCGTGAGAGTTGTGGGCCGCCACAAATAAATAAATGAATCATTGGGAAAGAATGTTGGATTATGAACCAGCAAAACATTGAGCTCGAATGTATAATTGAATGCTTTTTTTCATTTTTCTGCAGGAGACAAATGAACAGAAGCTGTTGAAAATCGCCAGCGAGCTCTTGCATACAGAAAAGGCTTACGTGACTCGACTGAACTTGCTGGATCAGGTGAGATGAGGAGATGCGCATTATTGCTCTGTTTTTATCAGATCGGCAAAAAACTGAAATTGTCACAGTAGAGATGTGATTAAGTGGGCTCCGTTCTACAGGTGTTTTGTGCCAAGCTCATGGAGGAAGCCAACAAAGGAACATTTCCTGTGGATGTGGTGAAGAACATTTTCTCCAACATCTCCTCCATCAACACCTTCCACAGCCAGTTTTTGCTGCCAGACTTGGAGAAACGTATGGGAGAATGGTGAGCTCCTGCAACGGTTGTTTTGGATCCTGCAAACATCTCACTCTCCTTGAGGCATTCAAATTGTTGTCTGCCATTCCACAGGGCATCCACACCTCGCATTGGAGACATCCTGCAGAAGCTCACACCCTTCCTCAAGATGTACGCCGAGTACGTGAAGAATTTCGACAAGGCCATGGAGTTGTTGAAACAATGGACGGACCGTTCTCCTCAATTCAAGGCCATCATTCAGGAGATACAGGTGTTGGATGAACAAAAGTTTTCACACCACAGTACAACATGTTCACCCAAAACATGTATTGATTATGAATGTGGTTATTTTTGTGCAGAGTCAGGAAGTTTGTGGCAGCCTCACACTTCAACATCACATGCTGGAGCCCGTGCAGAGAGTCCCTCGCTACGAGATGCTCCTCAAAGACTACCTGAAGAAGCTTCCGCAAGACGACCCTGACCGACGAGACTCAGAAAGTACGTCAAACTCTCCTCACCTTCACATGCAGGCTCAGTGGTGATGCTGCACATAATAATAATGACTTTAATATATATATATATATATATATATATATATATATATATATATATATATATATATATATATATATATATAATATATCCTTGAATAAGGCACCATAGATCCACACATCCATTTTATAAACCAGTGATTCGCAACCAGTGTGCCGCGGCACAGCCAGTTCGGGTTGTGGCACAACATATATAAACATAATTGTGTGAATGCTCCAAAGTTTTGGTGGTTTTCTACACCAAAATGCATCTATTTATTAAACTTCTTCAACTTCTTCTTCTTCTCCAGATTTTTTTTTGCTCGACCTTCCACATTTTTCACCCGATTCAAACCGTTGCAACTTCAAACTGTTCAGCCTATTCGGGAATCGCTGGCTTTCCCTTGACAAATTCCAAAAATTCCCAGATTTCCCAGAATTCCAGGTTTTCCGGGACATTTGTTCCCATTCAAAATGAATTGGCCTTTTTTCAAACTTCCACCATTTCCACATTTTTCAACCGATTCAAACCATTCTACCTTCAACGCATTCCACCATTCTCGAAATTAAAACTTCCCCTTTTCCAAGTTAAAAGAAATTCCAGTATTTTCCAGAATTCCTGGTTTTCCAAAGCCCTATTTCCACCCTTTTTTCTGGCAACTACTCCTTTCACATTTTTCAATGCATTTCAACCGTTCCACTGTCAAAACATTCCTCTTAATTAGGACAAAAAACAAAGTTGTTTTTTTGAACTGGAAAAAGTCCTGGAATTCCGTAATACCATTTCTCAATTCAACATGTTACTACTTCAACATTTCTCGACCAATTTGGAAAATTCCAACACCAACCATTTCAACTCATTCATACCATTCAATTTTTTTTCATCATTTTTTTTAAAAATTCCGACTTTTCACGAAACTCCCAAATTTTGGGGAAATTCCCATTGAAATCAATGGACATTCTTAAAAGTTCCACAACTCCCAAATTTTTCATCTGATTGAAACTTTTCCAACTTTAAAATATTCTGCCTGTTTTGGAATTATGTGCTCTACTTCAACAATTCTAAAAAAATTCCAATATTTCAGTTCAACTTCAGTATTTGAGCATTCTCACGCAATTCCTTCAGGATTTGCCTCATCTAGTTAATATTAAAAAGTCAATCGCTTAAAAGGTTGTCATTTTTTTTATTCAAAAATGTTAAATAAGCATAATAATAAGAATGTAAACTAGTACTAAAGGGATCCTATTATGCAAAACCCACATTTATTGCCTGTTGGCACCTGTTTTGGGGTATTTGGGAGCCAACATTTTTTATTTAAACCATGGAGGCGTTGAGGAGATATTTATAAAACAATTTTGTCTGGTTCCAAACAAGCCGTTTTAGATTTGCCCCGACAACATGTAACGTTAGCAGATATCTTTCTATATGGTAAAGTTTTACCCGAAGAGCTTTGCTCCGCCATTGTAGTCCAAAGTTGTAGTCACTAAGTTCTTTATTTATCTTCATCTTTTTGTTGTTGGGCAGGCTGGCTCTTACATGCACATGCATGCTAAAATCCTGCGCTGTCGCCATTTGTACTACAAAGTATTATAAATGTCTTATTTGTGACAGTAAACTCGATATGGAAGCGCTAAAAACTACAGCTTGGCTGGCAGAGAAAATACATCGTCAAGGTGGAGGCACGTAAATGAGACAGCCCACAAAATTTTGAAGAGATGTTCAGAAAGCGGCTTGAAGATGGTCTCCAAATCAAAATATCTGCAACATTTTGACCAAAGAACCGACATTACATGTTTTGTAGACCATAAGGGAGTGTTTTAAAAGTAGAAAAAGGGATCATAATATGACCTCTTAAAGATGTGGTGCTGCAAATAATAATTGTGGACTGAACAATGACTTAGCCGGTGATACAGCAACTTTTTAACTTCCTGCAGGAAGTTAAAAACATTTTTATTTTATTTATTTAAAAAATATATGTATAATATATTTTTTTTTAGCTTTATACGTAATATTGTATATTGATAATATATATAAAATAATATAATACATAATTTTTATTTTATTTTATGTATATCTATACATTTTTAAAGTTACGTATTTTTGAGAAATATTTTTATTTATTTAATTTACTGAACTGAAAAAATATGTTGTAATAAAACGACACATAAATGAATCAAAAACATATATATATATAAAAATTAAAAAAAAGAATGTATGCAGATAGAAGAAGTAGAATCCTATCCCACATACTAGAGGTCTTGACAACTTAGAAAAATGCATAAAGTGCTAAATAAATGTAAAATGTGTTAAATGATAGATTGAATAAATGGACAGTTGTTTTATAACACAATTAAGATATTTCTTCTCATCAACAATATTGCAACATTCTCCTTCTGCATGTTTTGTAGTTAAAAAGCAGTGTAACATTCAGCCCGGTCATGTGCTTAGTCATTGAATCAAAACATCTCCTTTTTGTTTCTCCCAGAATCCTTAGAAATCATCGCCACGGCAGCCACTCACTCCAACAGCGCCATACGCAAATCCGTAAGTACGATTGTTTGATCCATTTCAAAAGCCCAACAACCTCAAACAGAATGTTGTCGTCGTTTAGGAGAATCTAAAGAAACTGATGGAGATTTACGAGATGCTGGGCGAGGAGGAGGACATCGTTAATCCCTCGAACGAGTTCATCAAAGAAGGTCACATCCTGAAGCTGGCAGCCAGGAACACCTCCGCCATGGAGAGATACCTCTTCTTGGTGAGACCATCACTGCACAGAAATGTGCTGAGGCAACACTTTCCTCATCCTGAACCATACTTGTCAACATTTGCTTTTGAAAATAAGTTTGGAGCATGAAAGTTCTACCACAGGAACAAAAACTGTGACAAGTATGGTCGTAAACTTACACTGTTTGGGCAAAAGTTGGATACACCAGACCAGGACACCGACAGCAGAGGTGTCCAAAGCCACATTTGTAGCATGCAGTCTGTTTTTGTATTAGCCTGCAAAAAAACCCCTAAAATAACAGAAAATAAATGTACAGTGTTCCATTTATTATCGCCGGGGTGACGTCCTAGCAGAGGCTGTCCCAGATTGCAAATGAAACCACGCCCCAGCCTCTCCAAAAGTATCATAATTTATCTTTTAAAAATGCACACTTTTTAAATATGTATCTTTGTAGTGTCGTCAGTGCTATTTTACTTTCAGACACAGTTGAAAATAAACTTCTTTAACAATGTACAGATTCACCCGGTCACAACATTAGGTACACCTGCACACTCTCCTGTCGATTCAGTTGAGCTGCGTGAAAAAGCTACTTTTACCAGCATTTGTCGCATGTCGGTGTTGTTGCCCAAGATTAGGTTACCTTTTCTTGTGTTTCCTCAAAATCAGCTGGCCTTGCACAGAACTCCTCCCCCTTTGGCTCTTATGCAGAACAATTTTTTCTTACCTGTTGCTACCTGTTGTTGTGTATTTGGAATCCCCATAAGCTGCGGAGGTATTTATAAAACAATCTTGCCTTCTTCTAAACTTGCTCCAAACGAGCCATTTGGAATTCGACACTTTAGTGACGTACTTGACCTTAGTTATGCGAGCAGATATTTCCATATATGGTAGAGGTTTACCTGAACAGCTGTGTATTCAGTTGTAGTCCAAAGTTGTAGTCAATCAGTTCCTAATATTGTGTCTCCTCTTGTTGTTGGGCAGACTGGCTCGTACATGCATATTCGCTGTAGTGTATAGTAGCATATAGTTTTAACTTTTGTCCGTCAGTAGACTTAAAATGGAAGCGCTAAAAACTACCACATGGAGGACGGGGTGGAAACAGTAGAAGGGGACTTGGCCTTAAAAGAAGCTTCAGCACGTTAATAAGGAGGCATCCAAAACTTTCACGCCAAAATGCATGAACATTAGAGTTTGATGCTTCATCATTTTTAACACGAGTATCCAACATTGTAGGTATGTGGCCCCTAAGACCCTTACAGAAAGTAAAATGTGAGAAAATCATGGCAAATCAAGCATGGGTGTCAAACTCTGGCCCACGGGCCAAATTTGGCCCGCCGTGAAATATCATTTGGCCCTTGAGGCAATATCAAATTAACATTAGAGCTGGCCCGCCGGTATTATGCAGCGGTGGTGCCGCTGTTACACCGCATTCACCGTTAATACTCATACTTACCATCCCTCCCGATTTTCCCGGGAGACTCCCAGATTTCAGTGCCCCTCCTGAAAATCTGCCGGGGCAATCATTCTCCCGAATTTCTCCCGATTTCCACCCGGACAACATTATTGGGGGCGTGCCTTAAAGGCACTGCCTTCAACGTCCTCTACAACCTGTCGTCACGCCCGCTTTCCTTCCATACAAACAGTGTGCCGGCCCAGTCACATAATATATGCGGCTTTTACACACACACAAGTGAATGCATGCATACTTGGTCAACAGCCATACAGGTCACACTGAGGGTGGCCGTATAAACAACTTTAACACTGTTACAAATATGCGCCACACTGTGAACCCACACCAAACAAGAATGACAAACACATTTTGTGAGAACATCCGCACCGTAACACAACATAAACACAACAACGCCCACCAAGTTAATGTTGACATTTACCTCAGAAGGCTGCAAATAGAAAAGAGGCATTCCATTTTTTATTTACATTTTATTTAATATACCATTGGTGTTTTTTTGTTTGTTTTTTGAAAGTTGATTTTGCACTATTAAGTTATATAAGCGTTGCTTGTTCCATATTCAGTGTTAAAGCAAATCAGTGTAGCAAACTGAGCAATAATTAACGTTTTATTCATGCACTTTCTCTTGCTACTTCAAGGCTAGAATGTTTGATTCATTCATTATTGTTATTTTATTTTCAAATTTATTATTAGCCTGTGGAAAAAGTTCATTTTGATATTTACCTCGGAAAGCTGCAAATGGAAAAGAGGCATTCAATTTTTTATTTAAATTTTATTTGATATGCCATTGATATTTTTTAATTATTATTATTATTATTTGAAACTCGATTTTGCATGTCACTATAAAGTTATATAAGCCTTGCTTGTTCAATATTCAATGCAAAACTTGTTTGGGTCGCTATTAAAAGGTTAATTTGTTCAACCTTGTTCAGTTTTAAATTTTGGCCCACTCTGTATTTGAGTTTGACACCCCTGTTTTAGAGCGTGTCTGTTTGAATTTGCGTCCATTCAGGCTGACAGTTTGTGATCTATTCATCCCGAAGGTATTTGATAGGGTTGAGGTCGAAGCTCTTAAGTTCTGTCACACCAAACTGATCCAAGCAGGTAATTGCTGTAGTGGGAGAGAAAAGGTATTTCCTTGCTCTGTTCCCACACAGCTGGAAGTCTCTCTCCAATGTTGTCGTACTTAATAATTGTTGACATGTTTTCTTTCCCTGCCAGTTCAACAACATGCTGTTGTACTGCGTTCCCAAATTCAGCCTCGGTGGCAACAAGTACACGGTCAGGACGCGGATCGGCATCGACGGCATGAAAGTCCTAGAAACTAGCAATGAGGATTACCCGCACACATTCCAGGTTTCAGGGAAGGAGCGGACACTTGAGCTACAAGCCAGGTATTTTTCAGAATATACAGAAGTGTCACTCATACAGAAATGTATCGCATGTGATTGTCAGGTTGCTGTGTTGCAGCGTTGAAAGAGTTATTGATATTACGGTTGATTTGTTTGAAACCCGCTTAAGAAGTTAGTTACCCCTTCTTTTTGTCTCGATTACTGAAAATGGCTTGCCAATGATTCCTGATTACCGTAGTTGAGGTTGGGTATCCCAAAGTTGCTGCCATGCCAACCAGCATCCTAAATGGTCACAATAGAAGTCAAATATTCAATTTATCCAGTTATTGTCTTTTTTAGAACTTGAGTCATAACATACTGAAAACGCAACACCCAATGACCTCTGTGGTGGATTTATCAATACTTTCTCATGTAAAATGATGACAATGGTTGACAGGGGTGTCCTGGTCCAATATTATGTATATCAGCAAAAAATTTGATCTGATCATATCGACTTACATTTAAAATCTCGAATATAAGCACGTCGATACAAGCAGTCTTGTGGAAAGCTGGACAGCCAGTTAACATCTGGAAATCCTCCAATAAAAACACAAGGTTGGTCTTTTCTTATATTTTAGTGAAATCATTTTCAAAAGGTAAACATGTTGGGCTATAGGCTACGAGGAGCTAGCAGCTACACAACAGCTAAGCACATAATAGCACACGAGCTCGACATACGTAATAAGTGTCCTTAGTTAAACAATATTGCAGTTTGAAACACAACATTTGTGAATATAAACAGGTATCGAACAATTATAGTTACATATCACTTACGTATACAAAGTCTCCAGGGCAGAAGAATATTAGAAATGATCTAGTAACAAACGTGTCTGCATCATTCAACTTACTGCACCTTGACCTTAACTTTATGAATTATTGTGGCCACTATGTGTCGACAAAATGTTTTAATTCAATTTAGTGACAACATAAGTTCATTTCAGACGGTTAATTAATAGGTTATTATTTTTTATACCTACCATTGTTCTCTGTTTGTCTAATTTCACTTGACCAAACTTTGTTTTAACATTCCACACTACAAAATAATTAAGTTAAAGTTAAAGTACCAATGATTGTCACACACACACTAGGTGTGGTGTGTGTCCTCTGCATTTGACCCATCCCCTTGTTCACCCCCTGGGAGGTGAGGGGAGAAGTGGGCAGCAGCGGTGCCGCGCCCGGGAATCATTTCTGGTGATTTAACGCCCAATTCCAACCCTTGATGCTGAGTTAATGGAGGTAATGGGTCCCATTTTTTATAGTCTTTGGTATGACTCGGCCGGGGTTTGAACTCACAACCTACCGATCTCAGGGCGGACACTCTAACCACTAGGCCACTGAGTAGTATAAGTTTGTTCTATGATTAGGGCCAATACCCAATGCCCCAATGTCGATATCGTATCAAAAGTTGTGTAATGACACCCCTATTGGTTGATGCAAAAAAATGTTTGTATTTAACCGAGAAGGAAAACTGCTTACAAAATTCATAGACAATTTTGCAATAGTTTTTTTCATGTCCAATGTTAACTGTAACGAGCAACAGCAACAAGTACAACTATTGACTGATATTTCATATAACAAGTTATTGTTCCTGTCATCATTAGGTAGAAAAGATAGATATAGAAAATGAGTCGACCACTAGAGTGGACATTGCATAAGAGCTAGAATGTTTCAGATGCAAGAACATGCATATTGCAAACAGTGTTTTTTAATATATATGAAAAAACTTAACGTCATAAAAAAAAAACGGACACCAAAATTCTTTTAAGCAGTCAACCAGTAGCTATCAAATTAGAAAATGATATTGCTGAATAGACAATATTTTTTTGACAGTCCATATCTGTTGACAAGCATAAGAATTCCGAAGCTGTAGCGCAATCTCCTCCTTTCTCACAGCTATTTCTGCACAACTGCCATGTTCTTTCTTTCTATGTACTAAAAAAAGATGCTAAATAGTACCTGTAGTTGAATTTTATTCTTGATAAATCCCCCCATTTGTGCTAAATAATTATATTTGCATTTTCTCCTCCCAATATTGTGGTATTTTGATGATTAGAATATATTCCACATGTTAATGAAGACAAACAACCTAAATGGATCGGGCTCTCTGTTTTGCTCACTGACGAGACTCAGTCAATCCTTGTAGATGAGTTTTGTGTGTGCTGTCAAGTTTGCACAAGTTTTAATACACGCAAACCTTTAGTACCGGTAGATCAGGCCCTAGCTCCTGGCTAGCATGCTGTACTTAAAGATGTGAAATTCACAAATGAATCGAGTCTTTCAAACGGCTCTTTTAAGTGAAGGATGATTCACAAGTGCGAGCTTGCGAGACCTTTTCTATGCACAAGGGTAGTACATTTTTGTATTTTCATTCCAATTTTATTCAGACTTTTTATACATGTGTACATTTTAGTCATGCTTATTATTTGTGGATTTTTTTCTGTGTTGTTGAAATGCTTTTTTGCTACAATTTAAAACAAATTTAAAAAAATAAATTAAATTAAAAATAAAAAAATCCTATAATTTATATTAAATGATTACAATGAAAACACGACTAAAATAAAGGTATAGTGAATATTTCAGTAAAAGTTCCCATTAATACAGTAATATTTGTGTAAATTTCAGTTATTCTGATCCATGTCCTATTTTATAATTACTATCAGTGATTGTTTTTATTGATTTTGAAAAAGTAAAAAAAATAAAATAACTTTAATAACACAACATTTTTTTGAACGGCTCTTTGAAAGGAACATCTCCTGAAGATCCGGCTCCTTTTGAAGAGCCCATCCATCCATCCATTTTCTACCGCTTATTCCCTTTGGGGTCGCGGGGGCGCTGGAGCCTATCTCAGCTACAATCGGGCGGAAGGCGGGGTACACCCTGGACAAGTCGCCACCTCATCGCAGGGCCAACACAGATAGACAGACAACATTCACACTCACATCCACACGCTAGGGCCAATTTAGTGTTGCCAATCAACTTATCCCCAGGTGCATGTCTTTGGAGGTGGGAGGAAGCCGGAGTACCCGGAGGGAACCCACGCAGTCACGGGGAGAACATGCAAACTCCACACAGAAAGATCCCGAGCCCGGGATTGAACCCAAGACTACTCAGGACCTTCGCCATAAATCATATCTATACATGTCCTGCAAACATGTAATCTGTTTTACTAGCGGAAGGCAAATCTAAGTTAGCAAAGCCATTGTTCATTTTTAGACGCCATAAAGACCTAAATAGAAAAGTTACGAGCGCAGCTAACTGCTACCTTGCTCTAGTTTGGTGTTGCTACAGGAAGTCCATGCTTTATTTTTGTGTTGCAGCTCCGAGCAGGACAAGGCGGGCTGGATCAAGGTACTGCAGTGACATCATCACTGAAACAAGCCTTTTATGTCGACTCACTCGCCTTATTGTGGATTCCTGCAGGCTTTCAGGGAGACCATCGAGATCTTCCAGCTGAAGAACGACTCGTTCAAGAACGCTTCGAAGGACGTGGAAGAGGTGTCGGTGAGTATGGATTGTTTCAAGAGTGCCTCTACTCTCCCCGGGGGCAACATTATCAGCGTGTTTTCTTGTGTCCTGGAAGAACGCTGAGCTCGGGAAACGCGCTCCTCGTTGGATCCGTGACAACGAAGTGACGATGTGCATGAAATGTAAAGAATCCTTCAACGCCCTCACGCGGCGGAGACATCACTGCAGAGCTTGCGGCTACGTAAGTGCTTAGGCCCCGCCCCCCTAAAGGCCCCACAGGCATCACATACCTGAATCCCTGACGCTGCCGCCACTCATGGACTTAATTGCTTTTTACGCTTTTCTTTCCGATAAGTATTTTATAGTTAATACAAAGTGAAATAATACACCCTAATGAACCTTTTTCAAAGAAAAATTGTTACTCTTTATTACAGAAAAAAATCATGCAATACACATGAACGATGTACAGCGGGAGTGTTTTTTTACCTTTATTAGTAAGTTTTACTACATTTGTATTTACTGCATTACTTAGGGCCTGATTTATGGCGTCACATTAGTGCCAAAAATCCAAGCGCATAAAAACTGTTATCGCGCGCTGATTCTCCACTTCGTGCGCGCGCGACACACTTTTGCGCGCGTGTGGTGCCTTTCTGCGCGCGCGCGATGCCTTTCTGCAGAAAGGCATCATGCGCGCGCCGTCTTGGTCTATGAGGGGCCGTTAGGGACATTATTCAGAATTACCTCTTACATACACTACTGAAATGCTCTCACACAAACAACTGAAATCTTTTTCTTTTATACACACTACTGAAACACTCTTATAAACACTACTGAAATGCTCTTATAAACACTACTGAAACACTCTTACATACACTACTGAAACACTCTTATAAACACTACTGAAATGCTCTTACATACACTACTGAAATGCTCTTATAAACACTACTGAAACACTCTTACATACACTACTGAAACACTCTTACATACACTACTGAAACACTCTTATAAACACTACTGAAATGCTCTTACATACACTACTGAAATGCTCTTATAAACACTACTGAAGCACTCTTACATACACTACTGAAACACTCTTATAAACACTACTGAAATGCTCTTACATACACTACTGAAACACTCTTACATACACTACTGAAACACTATTACATACACTACTGAAACACTCTTATAAACACTACTGAAATGCTCTTACATACACTACTGCAACACTCTTATAAACACTACTGAAACACTCTTATAAACACTACTGAAACACTCTTATAAACACTTCTGAAACATTCTTACATACACTACTGAAACACTCTTATAAACACTACTGAAACACTCTTATAAACACTACTGAAACATTCTTACATACACTACTGAAACACTCTTATAAACACTACTGAAACACTCTTATAAACACTACTGAAACATTCTTACATACACTACTGAAACACTCTTATAAACACTACTGAAATGTTTTTGTCTCACGCACACACACGCACACACACACACACACACCTGGAATTATTTTTCACTAGTATGTATAAACGGATTTCACCTGTGTGTGTGTGTGTGTGCATTTTACACGTGCGTGTGAGAGACAACAATTTCAGTAGTATGTGTGCAAAGATTTCAGTTATGTGTATGAGCGCATCTTACCAGTGTGTATAAGAGCATCTTACCAGTGTGTATAAGAGCATCTTACCAGTGTGTATGTGAGCATCTTACCAGTGTGTGTAAGAGCATCTTACTAGTGTGTGTGAGCGATGTTGCATTCCGGTTCCGGTCACCAATAATCCCCGCCCCTTTTCAGACAAGTTTTTTTTTTTTTTTTTTTTTTTTTAAAGCCAAGTTGTGGACAAAATGTCTGCCGACAAGTCGCTTAACCGAGGCTGTCTGTGCGCTCTCCGTGTACTCCTGGCATCTCTCCTCGCGCTGCCATGTTTCTTTTTGGCACTTTGGGGGCGGGTATGCTTAGACGGCCCCTCCTTTCTGATTGGCTCTGAGCATTTTTCATATGACCAATAATTCTCCAGCGTAGCAACGTTGTAGCCATCTTACCTCGGACAGCTAGCCTCAATCATTACATTGATGTCAATGGTACATGTATTAATTAAATTACCATAACTAGCTCGATTTTCAACCAATTTACAAACGGTTTGCCTTGTTACAAATCTTATTACATGTAGATATGACATAGGATGCTGTACCTGTTGAAATTACCTCTTTCGCTTTAAAAAAAAAAAAAGACTTAATTGTGCAATATAGTTGTGTAGGGTCAGTGTTAGTCAGTTCTCTGATTATTTTAAAAAACAAAATTCAATTATTTCATTAATTTTATGGCTGAATCAAAAGAAATTCCATAAATTAGAAAACAAATGTTCAAGAAGAAGTAAAAATATAAAATAATGTTATGGTTGGATGTTATTGCTGGTGGACCAGTTCTGGCTGAAAGATGTGATTATGGTGTTTGTTGTCTTATTATTTATTTGGGTCACATTTTGTATTACCCTGTATTGTGTTTATGTGGTATGAAATAACCTTCATCAGCGCGCGACATTTTATTAATCCACTTCTTCCTCCGTAAATCTTTATACATATTGACGATGACCCGCCCTGCTATACTTCTGATTGGCTCTGAGCATTTTTCGCCTGACCAATCAGAAAGAAGGGGCCGTCTAAGCATACCCGCCCCCAAAGTGCCAAAACAAAACATGACAGCGCACAGACCGAGACGGCGCGCGCAGAAAGGCACCGCGCGCGCGCAAAAGGCACCGCGCGCGCGCAAAAGGCACCGCGCGCGCGCAAAAGGCACCACGCGCGCGCAAAAGGTTGTCGCGCGCACAAAGTGGAGAATCAGCGCGCGATAACAGTTTAGATGCGCTCGGATTTTTGGCACTAATGTGACGCCATACTGATTTACTAAGATCCAAACACCACGTGCTAAGCAGCGTGTGCAATCTATAGAATAGTACTATTCGTAGGCTTGTTGCGTGTGATCTACCTCCATTGCAATTGTTATTAGTAACTGGTGCAGACGGCCATATTTAAATGAGGTTTTTGGGTCTACTACGCAGCTTTCCCCAGGGAAACACTCGATCCTTTAATGTTGTTCTGAATGTACTTGTGGTAGACATGTACCACTTTTTATGGGCATTTTAGAAGCAGCCAGGTGCATCCAAAATGAAACTCACTGTTTTGTATGCACTGCTGGCAGAGAGGCTGCACTTACTGTGCTCAAGACGCAAAAAAATGCATAGTTCAAGGAGTTTTTTTTCATACATTAGATATGTTAATATATTTTCAAAATAAAAACCAATAAATAAAAAACGCCAGAAGACACCAAAACGCATAATTGAATTTGTTGCTGCTCTAAAATTATAAAAGGATGTTGCCGAAGAGACGATACCTCCTAATATTTTTTTATTTCTGACAGACCATGCGCATTTGTTGACACACACATTCTCTGTTACTCGTCTATCTTTGCAACGCAAGCGCAGCCCGAACACTGATACTGCAGCCGTGCGCATAACTGTCAGTTTGCACGTATTTTTTCGAAGTGCTAAATACAACGTGAAATAGCGCTTGCAAAACGGTGTTGATAAATCACATTGTGCGTGCTAAACAATTATATTTGGATTTCCTCCTCCCAGTATTGTGGGGGTTTTGCTAATCAGCATATACTCTGCATATTGATCAAAACAAAGACGCAAAATGGATTGTGCGCCTTATTCTGCTCACTTAACAGACACAATCCACTTTGCACGTGTTTAGTAGATCAGCTTTTGCATGTGCTATCAAGTTTGCACGTGTTTTGGTACACGCAAACCTTTAGTAAATCAGGCATTACTGTATTGTGTATCTTTATTATTATTATCTTTATTATCTTTCTTTATTATTGCATTGGCATTACTATTCTCACCTTTTGTATTTGTTATTATAAATCAATAATTAATGTTTTTGTTGTTTGTATTATTATGTTTTTTTTATTAATAGTTGGTTGTAGTACATACTTGCCAACCCTCCCGGATTTTCCGGGAGACTCCCGAAATTCAGCGCCTCTCCCAAAAACCTCCCGGGACAAATTTTCTCCCGAAAATCTCCCGAAATTCAGGCGGACTCAGGTCCATGAGGACCTGAGCCCGCTAACCCACAATATAAATAGCATACCTGCCCAATCACGTTATAACTGTAGAATGATGGAGGGCGAGTTCTTGTTTTCTTATGTGGGTTTATTGTTAGGCAGTTTCATTAACGTCCTCCCAGCGCGGCAACAACGCACAACAACAGCAGTCACGTTTTTGTGTACCGTAAAGCAGTTCGTCTGCCGTAAACAGCAATGTTGTGACACTCTTAAACAGGACAATACTGCCATCTAGTGCATTTGATGAAAGCACTTTTGTGCGTGCCACACAGCAATGCATCATCAGAGAGGGTGTTCAGCATGGTTCGAAAAATAGTGACAGAGAATAGAACAAGGATGGACAATTCAACCCTTAACTCAACAATGAGTAGATGAGTGTTATGTGTGTGTATATGTGTAAATAAATGAACACTGAAATTCAAGTATTTATTTTATATATATATATATATATATATATATATATATATATAATAAAATAAATATATATTCACTGAACGTCAAGTATTTTATATATATATATATATATATATATATATATATATATATATATATATATATATATATATATATATATGAAATACTTGACTTGGTGAATTCTAGCTGTAAATATACTCCTCCCCTTTTAGCCACGCCCCCGTCCCACCCCGACCACGCCCACCCCCACCCCCACCCGAAATCGGAGGTCTCAAGGTTGGCAAGTATGTTGTAGTATTTCTTTTTGGATGGATATTTTTTATCGTCCGCCACAATAAAACAATATAAAATAAGACAAATACTGCACTGTAATAGATATAACACTTAACATGCTTTATAAACAAAATCCATGATACAATATTTAAAGCATGATGTGGCGAGGGACCACTAAATCTAATAATGTTAATACTAATATTACTACTTTGTATTCTTAGAGTTAAACAAATGTGTGTGTTTTTATTATTCATATTACATGTTGAATTACTTACTTCATGAATCCAAACAAAGACTGGAAGTATTCGAAAGCCATTTTATGACAACAAGCAGTTTAGTGTTACTTAGTATACTGCCACCTAGTGGCCTGGCATGCATTTTACAGTGTTTTCACTTCAAAATCCACCACTTTGTGTATTAAACTGGTGAAAACCCCACAGAAAAAGTATTCTTTGTCCTGCAAACAACAAAAGCTGGTGTTGCATTTTGACATTCTTCCTCACACGTGCTTTTCTTCTAGGTGGTCTGCTGGAAATGTTCCGACAACAAAGTGCCGCTGGAGTACGATGGCAACAAAGTGAACAAAGTGTGCAGAGATTGTTTCTCCATCTTGACGGGAGAAACCATCGCTGAGGGCAAGAAGAAAGGAATCCTGGAGGTGAGCTGGGACTTTTTCAACCCGATGTTGTTTCATTCTTGCTTTGTGGTGAGGTACAGTTTACACAGCATAAGTGCAGTATAACACCAATGATTAAGTATATTGCTATATGATGGTTAAAGTATAATGATTGAGAGTAATAATTGTGTTGCAGATCGAGGCGGCTCAGTTCAGCGGCAGCAGCATCATGTGTGGCTTCCTGCAGTATTGTGAGAAGAACAAACCGTGGCAGAAGGTGTGGTGTGTCATCCCTGAGAAGGAATGTTTGGTGCTCTACCTCTACGGTGCTCCTCAGGTAAACACCATCCACAAGATCACGGTCTAAAGGCTGGTGCACGCATAAATATTTTCTCAGTCTTAAGAGATTGTTTTGTCTCTTCCAAACCCGTAACATAAAGATAAAACACTCAGGCATTGAGCGGTTTTAACATTAATGTGTGTGATGTGCTACCACAAATAATGGTTCTGTGCCAGTCTCTCGTCCTCTATGCCCGAAATCTCACGTGAGCAAACATGATCTAAAGGGGTGGAGCATATCCATCTAAATATAGATAGCATCGATACCAAGGTGGGTATTGGCACCAGATCAATACTAGCCTGGTGGGATTGATACTTTTGTTGGAGTTTCTCGTTTATTCTTGATTTCCCTCACAGACTTCCTGTGACTGCAGCGTCGTGTTAGTTATATTCATTTTCAAATGAATATTTGTGTTACATTTTTACTTTTTTTGTTATTTTGCAAAAAAAAAAATTTTTCTCAAATACATTAATGAAATGTTATACTTTATAATTTAGTATTTTACATTTTTGTTGTTAGTTATAATAATATTTTTAATACTAAAAATAATAAAATATATTTTTAAATAAGTAATATACTGTATTTATAATATATAGTATAATATATGATATATAATTTTATGAATAATGTACAGTATATATTTTTCTTTTCTTTTGCATTTTTAATACATTAAAATATTTGTTGTTTTTAATACATCAATATATTTTAACATATTTTCCCCATGTTCTCATAATCAACTCACTAGAGGCAAATGATCCATGAAGTTTTGAGTCAAAAAGTATCAATATCAGTGTCAGCGATTGATAGTATGGGATTTATGAACATAGGAACCAATGAGGAGTCCGACTACAATATGGTGGAGACTTTTTTTGTGTGTGTATATATATATATATATATATATATATATATATATACATATATATATATATATATATATATATATATATATATAGATGTATCTATATATAGATGTATGTATGTATATATAGATGTATGTATTTATATGTATATATAGATATAGTTCTATAGATATAGTATATAGTTTGTTTTACACTTATTGTTAAACAAACTATATATATATATATATGTGTGTATATGTATATATGTATATATATATATATATATATATATATTTATATTTTACACTTGTTTTTATTTTTATTTTTTTATTCCCTTTTTCAAAAAAAAAAAAAAAACTTAGTTTTTTATATGGCAAACACAAGATATGCAATATTTTCCCCAAAAAATATTTCAAACGTGTAATACTTGATATGAAGCAATTGGAGCCTTGAATAGGTCAATAATAACATAACAACATTGAGTTTGATTCTTTTTTTTTTGACCAAAAACAGCTTTAAAGAAAAAACAGAGTGCGTGGCAGCTTTGTGATATTAACCTTTAAACATTGCAACTTTTTCTCGTTACATTTGACCTGTTTGCTCTTTTATTCCACTTTTTTATGTACTTTTAATTAGTTTTGTTTTTTTAAATAGTATTTTTAGAATTTGTCGCGGGCTGTTAAACAAATAGCTGCGGGCCACAAATGGCCCGCGGGCCGTACTTTGGACAACCCTGATGTATAGCATTTGGGCATCTATTGCAAGGTCTATCTATGTCATGTGTAGTGTTTACACATATGTGCACATAAATAAACTACTTCAGTTACACCGAAAGTCATGATATCAGCTATACTAGCCCTGTATTTACTTAGTATCTGATCAATACCAAACTCACACTATTGACCGTGAGGCAGCTAACCAAATCATAGAAGAAGAAGCATAGCAACCACCGTAGCAACGAGCAGAGAAAAAAAAAGTTAAATAGACGAGGACATAGGAAATATTGGTTCACCCATAACACAACCTGCTCACTAAACATTGTGCATATTATGAAAAACGTCCCATCGCTTCAAAAAAAATCGCAATAACACCTATTTAAATCCATTTTAAGGCATGATGGGAAACATACAAACCCCGTTTCCATATGAGTTGGGAAATTGTGTTAGTTGTAAATACAAACGGAATACAATGATTTGCAAATCATTTTCAACCCATATTCAGTTGAATATGCTACAAAGACAACATATTTGATGTTCAAACTGATAAACATTTTTTTTTTTGCAAATAATCATTAACTTTAGAATTTGATGCCAGCAACACGTGACAAAGAAGTTGGGAAATGTGGCAATAAATACTGATAAAGTTGAGGAATGCTCATCAAACACTTATTTGGAACATCCCACAGGTGTGCAGGCTAATTGGGAACAGGTGGGTGCCATGATTGGGTATAATAACAGCTTCCCAAAAAATGCTCAGTCTTTCACAAGAAAGGATGGGGCGAGGTACACCCCTTTGTCCACAACTGCGTGAGCAAATAGTCAAACAGTTTAAGAACAACGTTTCTCAAAGTGCAATTGCAAGAAATTTAGGGATTTCAACATCTACGGTCCATAATATCATCAAAAAGTTCAGAGAATCTGGAGAAATCACTCCACGTAAGCGGCATGGCCGGAAACCAACATTGAATGACCGTGACCTTCGATCCCTCAGACGGCACTGTATCAAAAACCGACATCAATCTCTAAAGGATATCACCACATGGGCTCAGGAACACTTCAGAAAACCACTGTTAGTAACTACAGTTGGTCGCTACATCTGTAAGTGCAAGTTAAAGCTCTACTATGCAAAGCGAAAGCCATTTATCAACAACATCCAGAAACGTCGCCGGCTTCTCTGGGCCCGAGATCATCTAAGATGGACTCATGCAAAGTGGAAAAGTGTTCTGTGGTCTGACGAGTCCACATTTCAAATTGTTTTTGGAAATATTTAACATCGTGTCATCCGGACCAAAGGGGACGCGAACCATTCAGACTGTTATCAACGCAAAGTTCAAAAGCCAAGGCATGGGTAACTTACACATCTGTGAAGGCACCATTAATGCTGAAAGGTACATACAGATTTTGGAACAACATATGCTGCCATCTAAGCGCCGTCTTTTTCATGGACGCCCCTGCTTATTTCAGCAAGACAATGCCAAGCCACATTCAGCACGTGTTACAACAGCGTGGCTTTGTAAAAAAAGACTGCGGGTACTTTCCTGGGCCGCCTGCAGTCCAGACCTGTCTCCCATCGAAAATGTGTGGCGCATTATGAAGCATAAAATACGACAACGGAGACCCTGGACTGTTGAACGACTGAAGCTCTACATAAAACAAGAATGGGAAAGAATTCCACTTTCAAAGCTTCAACAATTAGTTTCCTCAGTTCCCAATCGTTTATTGAGTGTTGTTAAAAGAAAAGGTGATGTAACACTACTACTACTACTACTACACCCTTTCCCAACTACTTTGGCACGTGTTGCAGCCGTGAAATTCTAAGTTAATTATTATTTGCAAAAAAAAAATAAAGTTTATGAGTTTGAACATCAAATATCTTGTCTTTGTAGTGCATTCAATTGAATATGGGTTGAAAAGGATTTGCAAATCATTGTATTCCGTTTATATTTACATCTAACACAATTTCCCAACTCATATGGAAACGGGGTTTGTACAAAACCCTCTCTCCACACGTATCTATGTTTGACTTTTAGCTGCTTGACATTTCTGATTAATTACACAACTTTGAAGAGGTTGTCGCGGAAGTAAACAAGGTAGGAGTTGAACTTTCACATACTCCTAATATTTAATTATAATAATTATTATTTTTATATCCATTGTATTATTATAATATGTAAACACACACATACATGCATATGATTACTTTGCATGCTTTTGTCCCCCGGCCAAATTGTTTAGCCCAATGTGGCCCCCCAGTCAAAAAGTTTGAACACCCCTGCTACAGTATAGGCTTTACAGTATCTATTAATATATAATTGATTCCTTGGGGTACCACTAGATGGAGCCAGCGTACACCACTAGAGTCACTTTCATAAGATAATCGTCCGTTTGCGGTCTTGTGTCAGGAGGGCATAAATTGGGACAAAAAGGCCCCGATTGTCCCCTTTACGTGGGTGATGTTTGCAGGACGTGAAGGCGCAGAGCACCATCCCTCTGCTGGGTTACTCCGTGGAGGACAGCATCCGACCGGCGGACCCGCAGGCCAGCTTCCGCCTCAGCCAGTCCAAGTCGGTGCACAACTTCGCCGCCGAAAGCGAGGAGCTGAAGCAGCGTTGGCTGAAGGTGATCCGGGTAGCCGTGACGGGGGAGGTGCCCGAGCGCCCGAGTGCCAACGACGGCGGCGGCAGCGTGGCGGACACACAGGAAGTGTCCTCGGACAGCTCGTAAGAGGACTCTTGCTGGACCACAAAGTGCTGGATGAGCTTCTTTTTATGCTTTTTTTTTTAACAGAGGATTACTGGACAGCGCCCTCTTCAGCCTGCACCCTCTAACTACTTGTACAGTCAACATGTGTACAGTATTTCTAAAGGTTTCATCACTTTTATTTACAGTATTCTCTTTTTTTTATTCCACAGCTGTCTTCTCTCGCACTCAACAATAGCAATCCAAAGTTTGGACACACTTAAATGAGGAGGAGTGTCCAAACGTATTCAATGGATATTAAAACATCAAATTAAGTGTACTCACAACAATCACTGGATCTTCCAGTTGCTGGAATTAACTTTCTTTCAACTTAATGGAGCCCAAGTACGTTTAATACTGTACGGACCCGAATGTAAGACGACCCACACTTTTATATGCGTGAGTGTGAGTGACTGGAAGAAAAGCTCCGATTTATATTCCGGTCAGCACAGTAACTGATGAAGACGAGCTTATTGGTGTGGGTTGGTGACAAAAGCAGCAGCTGTGATGATCGCCAACAGGAAGGACTGAAAGGTGGTTCGTGTTTTGGTGCACGGACACAATCCTAACAAGCTGCTGCAACAAATGTAAATGTGATTTTTGTATTATTATTATTAATGCTGTAAGTAATTGTATTATTTAAAGTAATTTATAGATGATGATGAGCATGAGCTGTTGAAAGTAGCACAAATGATTGTTCCCCTAAAGGTTTTTTTTTTTTTTTTTTTTTCAATCCGCATCGTCTGCAGTGAGACGTTCATTGGAGGGGCTGGACTGTGTCCTCCGCCCCCTCCTCAGTATTCAATTGGAATCCGACAAAAAGAGCACAATTAGCTTTTGAATGTACAGCCAACATTTGTTTGTCCTCTCCTCGCCAACGCACTTTACAGTCTTTTAAAGTGTAAACTACATTAAATATTATTTATGTGGACAACGTTCACGTCTTGGCGTCTTCTCTCGGCGAGAGAACACTTCGACTCCTTTCACTGAATCGAGTTCCCGGGAGTCGCCCAAGTGAATCGGGTGCTCGGGTCACAACGCGCATGCGCAGAAACTAATTTGATCAGAGCAGGGATGACCACGCCCCTTGCTCCCAGCAGCTCATTTGATTGGTCGCTGATCAGAGCAGGGATGACCACGCCCCTTGCTCCCAGCAGCTCATTTGATTGGTCGCTGAGTAGAAAACACAACTTTACTTTTATTCATAGATTACGTGTAGAGATGTCCGATAATATCGGCTGATAAATGCGTTAAAATGTAATATCGGAAATGATCGGTATCGGTTTTTTTTTTTTTTTTTTTAAATCAACATAAAAAACACAGGATACACTTACAATTAGTGCACTTACCCAAAAAACCTCCCTCCCCCATTCACACTCATTCACACAAAAGGGTTGTTTCTTTCTGTTATTAATATTCTGCTATCAATATATATCAATACAGTCTGCAAGGGATACAGTCCGTAAGCACACATGATTGTGCGTGCTGCTGGTCCACTAATAGTACTAACCTTTAACAGTTAATTTTACTCATTTTCATTAATTACTAGTTTCTATGTAACTGTTTTTATATTGTTTTACTTTCCTTTGTATTCAAGAAAATGTTTTTAATTTATTTATCTTATTTTATTTTATTAATTATTTTCACCATACCTGGTTGTCCAAATTAGGCATAATAATGTGTTAATTCCACGACTGTATATATCGGTCGATATCAATCGATATCGATATCAGTAATTAAAGAGTTGAGGAATATCGGATATCGGCAAAAAGCCATTATCGGACATCCCTAATTACGTGCTTAATTTGCAAATACTTGCAAAATGGCCGAAATCTGTGGTTTTTTTCCTCCCAGAGAAAGATCAACAACTAAACCAGGGGTCGGCAACCCGCGGCTCTAGAGCCGCATGCGGCTCTTTAGCGCCGCCCTAGTGGCTCTCTGGAGCTTTTTAAAAAATGTATGAAAAATGGGAAAAAATGAGGGGGGGGGGGATTTATATTTTTTGTTTTAATATGGTTTCTGTAGGACAAACATGACACAAGCCTCCCTAATTGTTACAAAGCACACTGTTTATATTAAACATTCTTCACTGATTCGAGTATTTAGCGAGCGCCGTTTTGTCCTACTAATTTTGGCGGTCCTTGAACTTACCGTAATTTGTTTACATATATAACTTTCTCCGACTTTCTAGGACGTGTTTTATGCCACTTCTTTTTCTGTCTCATTTTGTCCACCAAACTTTTAACGTTGTGCATGAAAGGTGAGTTTTGTTGATGTTATTGACTTGTTGGAGTGCTAATCAGACATATTTGGTCACTGCATGACTGCAAGCTAATCGATGCTAACATGCTATTTAGGCTAGCTATATGTACATATTGCATCATATGCCTCATTTGTAGCTATATTTGAGCTCATTTAGTTTCCTTTCAGTCCTCTTAATTCAATTTATATCTCATGACACACTATCTGTATGTAATATGGCTTTTAATTTTTTGCGGCTCCAGACAGATTTGTTTTTGCATTTTTGGTCCAATATGGCTCTTTCAACATTTTGGGTTGCCGGCCCCTGAACTAAACCAAACTTAGCTATGCCCCCAATCTATACTTTATAATTATATGCGCTCTCAATTGCGACATTAGGAGGAAATGTGTGCTGAGGTTATAAACCACGCTTTAATGAACACATACACACCCCAGAATGACGTTTTTATAATACAAAGTGTTTATTTATGGGATCTGAGCCGAGGATGTCGTTGTGGCTTGTGCAGCCCTTTGAGACACTTGTGACTTAGGGCTATATAAATAAACATTGATTGATTGATTGATTGATGGCAACAGGTACAGTATAGTGTTAAGTCATGTATACATCATACACAACCTGTATATCATTTTCAGGCGGAAACAAGAGGTTGAAGGATGACATTAAATATGATATTTATGCAGCATGCATGTTGCCATCAGGTATACTTGAGTCCATTTTTCTAATATTTTTTTAACATTGACAAAAAGGCCAGTTGTACGTAGCAGAGGTGGAAAGGCCAGTTGTACGTAGCAGAGGTGGGATCAAGTCATTGTTTTGCAAGTCACAAGTAAGTCTCAAGTCTTTGCCCTCAAGTCTCGAGTCAAGTCCAAAGTCAAGACTGGAAAGTCTCAAGTCAAGTCCCAAGTCCTGCATTTTGAGTTTTGAGTCCTTTTAACCACGGACTAATATATTTACACAGATTGTGTATGCTTTTAAAACGCTGTATTTGAAATTGCAAATTTAGCAACGTTTAGCAAGAAACGTTTATAACTGGAAATATGTACTTTTCACAATTTCATCCTATTTAACAGTAGTTAACGGTTAACCACTTTTAGGGGTGGGTTAGACCATGGGTTAACTGTTAACCCATGGTCCAACCCACCCCTAAAAGTGTCCCAATCTGCATTAGTCATGATGACTGTCAACTTTTCACACATTTTTACCTTCAGGACGCTTCCTTCATTCAAGACTGACATGACAGTCTCAAGAGGCCTGCTGTTTGTTGCCATATTAGTGTATTATTTATTTGTTTTATTAGTGAAGTGTAGCCATTTATTGATTTCATATAGAAAGGGACAAGCGGTAGAAAATGGATGGATATTAGTGTACTATTTATTTTTATATTAGTGAAGTGTCACCATTTATTAATGTCATATAGAAAGGGACAAGCGGTAGAAAGTGGATGGATATTAGTGTACTATTCATTTGTCCTATTAGTGAAGTGTAGTCATTTATTGATGTCATATTAGTGTACTAATTATTTGTTATATAAGTGAAGAGTAGCCATTTATTGATGTCATATAGAAAGGGACAAGCGGTAGAAAGTGGATGGATATTAGTGTACTATTTATGTATTATATAAGTGAAGTGTAGCCATTTATTGATGTCATATTAGTGTACTATTTATTTGTTATATTAGTGAAGTGTGGTCATTTATTGATGTCATATAGAAAGGGACAAGTGGTAGAAAATTAGTGTACTATTTATTTTTTATATTAGTGAAGTGTCACCATTTATTAATGTCATATAGAAAGGGACAAGCGGTAGAAAGTGGATGGATATTAGTGTACTATTCATTTGTCCTATTAGTGAAGTGTAGTCATTTATTGATGTCATATTAGTGTACTAATTATTTGTTATATAAGTGAAGAGTAGCCATTTATTGATGTCATATAGAAAGGGACATCCATCCATCCATTTTCTACCGCTTATTCCCTTCGGGGACAAGCGGTAGAAAATGGATGGATATTAGTGTACTATTTATTTGTTGTATTACTGAAGTGTAGCCATTTATTGATGTCATATTAGTGTACTATTTACTTGTTATATTAGTGAAGTGTAGTCATTTATTGATGTCATATAGAAAGGGACAAGCGGTAGAAAGTGGATGGATATTAGTGTACTATTTATTTGTTATATTAGTGAAGTGTAGCCATTTATTGATGTCCTATTAGTGAAGTGTGGCCATTTATTAATGTCATATTAGTGAAGTTTGGTCATTTAATGATGTTATATTAGTGTACTAATTATTTGTTATATAAGTGAAGTGTAGTCATTTATTGATGTCATATTAGTGTACTAATTATTTGTAATATTAGTAAAGTGTAGCCATTTATTGATGTCATATTAGTGTACTAATTATTTGTTATATTAGTAAAGTGTAGCCATTTATTGATGTCCTACTAGTGCAGCTTGTTAATGCAATCTATTAAAATCTCTACACTTTTGCTCAAATCTACTATCTCCTTAATTAGAAAAACTCAACGTAAATGAAACGCCCTCTTTAATTATTGCCAAAGCCAAACAGGACGTAAAAGTCCTTAAGTTTTTGAAGATTGTTAAAACGTTTTGGATTCTTTTCTTTTTTTTTTTTTTTTACATTTTTTGAAATAAACATCAGTCCTTACTCAACAAAAATATCAAATATATTTGCTTTTTTTTTTAACTATGTCAAATGTTTAAATTAGTAAATTAACTCGTTATGCAAATGCATACTAATTGAAAACTGTGACATTTGATTGAAAGGCCTTCTGAATGGTAAAAAAAAAAAATGTAATTTGTTATTGTTTAAGGCAAAAGTTGATTTAGAGACTTAAGCAAAAATAATGAATCCAAAATGTTTTTTTAATGTTCTTTAGGCTATTGTCTAATACCGACCATTGTATCATACTACTGGGAAATAATTGGACATTGACATTTAAAAAATGAACATGTGGCATATAGTAATTATGCACAAAAATACATCAAACATTTTTTTGAAAGGCCAACAAATTCAGCTCTTGTCCCCTGAGAGTTCAGAGTGATCAAAGTGTGCCACAAACAGTATAGAAAACATTTATTTGCACAAGATAAAGAGGAATTAATCTAAAGAAATGTTATTGTGTCATTCCCTCTTCTTTGGGAATCTAATTATCGTGATGTTATTGTCTCATAAGAAATATGTTTACTGGTTAAATTTGCCATAATTTTCCTGTAAAAAATGCTTCATTGTGATAATGTTCAGTCTGGCCATAGTCTTGTCCGTCTCAGCTTTTGGGTTGTCTCAGGAGGCCTCGGATCCTGCGCACCAAAGCCTGGATGAAGGTGTAGCGAGAGTGCACTTGGCTGTACAAGCCTTCCACCTCCAGGAGCTTCTTCTGCAGAGCTTCTCCAAAACCGGCGGCCATGTCGCTCTTCAGCTGCTCAAACGCACACAAAGAGGAACCGTGAGTGATGTTGACAAGACGTGTATCACGTCGATGCGGTTCCGTTCCTCACCACTTCTAAATCTTGCTTAGTCACACGCGAGTTGGAACTTCTGCCAGCTCTTCCTTGAAGGCCACTTAGAGAGTCTGGAAGAAAAATGTGATATTATGGGGTTGAATAAGGACACCACCATGTGGGGTGTTGTGGGAGGGACAACAGAACAGGCGACAGAAGGTTTTAACACATTTACATTCTTGTGAGTGCGGCGGTTCAGGAGATACTAGCACACACAGTTGAGTGGGGGGGAAAAGTTTAAATTAATTCCTCACCGTCTGCAAGGCGGGATCGATATAAACTGGCTCCGGGCAGCGGGGAGTCCCTTGGGTCGGTGGGGGTGCAGTGCAGCAGGTAGTACTCCAGGTGGCGCCACAACACAAACAGACAAGTCTCGATGATGTCTAATGAGGCCAGGAGGTCAAGGATTCACACATTTAGACATTTAGGTTTAGGGTAATTTTCAGTCCGTATTGGTCAATAATAAAATAATTATTGAGTTATATTATGAGCTTTGACAATATTGCTCAGTGTACAGTACAGGTCAAAAGTATGACTATTTACATTGTAGATTGTCACTGAAGACATCACAACTACTAATGAATACATGTGGAGTTATGTACTTAAAGGCCTACTGAAACCCACTACTACCGACCACGCAGTCTGATAGTTTATATATCAATGATGAAATCTTAACATTGCAACACATGCCAATACGGGTTAGCTTACTAAAGTGCAATTTTAAATTTTGCGCGAAATATCCTGCTGAAAACGTCTCGGTATGATGACGTCAGCGCGTGACGTCATGGATTGTAGAGGACATTTTGGGACAGCATGGTGGCCAGCTATTAAGTCGTCTGTTTTCATCGCAAAATTCCACAGTATTCTGGACATCTGTGTTGGTGAATCTTTTGCAATTTGTTCAATGAACAATGGAGACAGCAAAGAAGAAAGCTGTAGGTGGGAAGCGGTGTATTGCGGCAGGTGTTGTGCCGGATAACGCACCCCCGCCGTAGAATGCACCCCTTGACTGTTGTGCCGGATAACACAGCCGATGTTTCATTGTTTACATTCCCGGAAGATGACAGTCAAGCTTTACCATTGGCCTGTGGAGAACTGGGACAACAGAGACTCTTACCACGAGGACTTTGAGTTGGATACGCAGACGCGGTACCGTGAGTACACATGCACCTGCGGCTTCCAAACATTTAATCGCTTGCCCGTACCTGCGTGCCGCTAAGTGCATGTCACAAACGTAACTTTGGGGACTTTGGGGAAATATATGTGCTGTATGAACTTTGGGGAGGTGAACAGTACTTTGGGCTGTGGGATTGAGTGTGTTGTGCAGGTGTTTGAGTTGTATTGGCGGGTTATATGGACGGGAGGGGGAGGTGTTTGTTATGTGGGATTAATTTGTGGCATATTAAATATAAGCCTGGTTGTTTTGTGGCTAATAGAGTATATATATGTCTTGTGTTTATTTACTGTTTTAGTCATTCCCAGCTGAATATCAGGTCCCACCCGCCTCTCACAGCATCTTCCCTATCTGAATCGCTCCCACTGCCCTCTAGTCCTTCACTCTCACTTTCCTCATCCACGAATCTTTCATCCTCGCTCAAATTAATGGGGAAATCGTCGCTTTCTCGGTCCGATTCGCTCTTGCTGCTGGTGGCCATGATTGTAATCAATGTGCAGATGTGAGGAGCTCCACAACCTGTGACGTCACGCTACTCGTCTGCTACTTCCGGTACAGGCAAGGCTTTTTTTATCAGCGACCAAAAGTTGCAAACTTTATCGTCGATGTTCTCTACTAAATCCTTTCAGCAAAAATATGGCAATATCGCGAAATGATCAAGTATGACACATAGAATGGACCTGCTATCCCCGTTTAAAAAGAAAATCGCATTTCAGTAGGCCTTTACAAAAAAGGTGAAATAACTGAAAACATGTTTTAGTTTCTTCAAAATAGCCACTTTGCTCTGATTACTGTTCTGCACACTCCTGGCATTCTCTCGATGAGCTTCAAGAAGTAGTCACCTGAAATGGTTTTCACTTCACAGGTGTGCTTGAAGCTCATCGAGAGAATGCCAAGAACGTGCAAAGCAGTTATCAGAGCAAAAATAAATAAATTCTTATTTTCTATTATAATGTAGTTCCATCTACACTTCTTAGACCTTAGTAAACACTCATTTATTCTGATGTTTCAAGCTAGTTTAGCTGTTAACATGCCTGCTAACGCTTGCTCTTCATCAGTGTGTCACATGTTTAGCCCTGTGCTCCAGTCTTCCAGTGACAATAAAACTTAAAAACTGTGTTTATTTGGCACAAAGGAGGATTTTGAGGATTACTTAGAGGAGCGGCTACACACTGTGTATGGAGATACATTTAGCTGCTTCTTGTAATCTCTTGATGAGCTTCAAGCACACCTGTGAAATGAAAACCAAATTCAGGTGACTACCTCTTGAAGCTCATCGAGAGAATGCCACAAGTGTGCAAAGAAGTAATCAGAGCAAAGGGTGGCTATTTTGAAGAAACTACAATATAAAACATGCTTTCAGTTATTTCACCTGATGCCTTCAGTGACAATCTACAATGTAAATAGTCATGAAAATAAAGAAAACACATTGAATGAGAAGGTGTGGCCAAACTTTTGGCCTGTACTGTATGTAGTAAAGTATATTCATATAAATATAAAAGGATACATGAGCACAGTGCGAGCAATTTGGCTCTGTTGTTGATGAGTTGGATCAATCTTCTCTTGGCCAACACGCTCCTTTGGACTGAGGAGATTTTCTCGACCCCTCCTGCTCCTGACACCAGACCTTGGCACAACTACAGAGACCACTGCTTAGACGGCATCTTAGACAGCATGAATATAGAAATGTAACGTGCCAGGATGTCCCGATACAACTTTTTCACTTTCTATACTGGTATTGGAGCCTTGAGTGTTGACCAATAACAATATTAATTTGACACAATATCAGTAGGAATCAGTAGGAGTATATCCTTTTTTTAGTAGTGAGGAATGTTAATAAAAAAATTTAATCAACTGATATGAGTAACAGAAAAATAGTATGAAAAAAAGTAACTTTACAGCATAAAAGTACATATTTTTATTATTTTAGAAAAGGTTTTGTCAAGTGAAATTACTCAAGACAACATTGGAATGTATAAAATACACTAACCATATGACAGATGTATACTTTTGAGTGTTAATTTGTGTTTTGGCGACACCTAGTGCCAAAAATAATGAATTACATTAAATTCATGAAGTACCGTATTTTTCGGACTATAAGTAGCCGTTTTTTCGGGGGTGCGACTTATACTCAGGAGCGACTTATGTGTGAAATTATTAACACATTACCGTAAAATACCAAATAATATTATTTAGCTCATTCACGTAAGAGACTAGACGTATAAGATTTCATGGGATTTAGCGATTAGGAGTGACAGATTGTTTGGTAAACGTATAGCATGTTCTATATGTTATAGTTATTTGAATGACTCTTACCATAATATGTTACGTTAACATACCAGGCACGTTCTCAGTTATGAGTCATATAACGTACACGTATTCAGCCTGTTGTTCACTATTCTTTATTTATTTTAAATTGCCTTTCAAATGTCTATTCTTGGTGTTGGGTTTTATCAAATTTCCCCCAAAAATGCGACTTATATATGTTTTTTTCCTTCTTTATTATGCATTTTCGGCCGGTGCGACTTATACTCCAAAAAATGCGGTAAGTGGAATGATGCGTGGGTGACTGTGTACCTAAAAGTAATATGTAACTATACTTATTTGATACTTGCTGATGTCGGACTGATATCTGTATCAGATCAGGACACCCATAAAAACACGTATGAGGTCCATCATTACCTCCTTGAGCTCCTCCGGTGGCAGCTGGTCTAGACTTTGCAGCTTGCTGAGACTCTGCCTGTGACTCTGGTGGAAACGGAAGAAGTCGGCGCTGCTGTTCTTCAGCAGGTAGACGACCAGGCCCAGACTGGGAGTTCGGGAATACGCCATGTTGGGCAAGGTGGAGGTGAGATCTGAGGACAGATTTTTGTTGAGTTGCTGCTAAGTACACAAGTTGAACAGAAAAAAAAAATACACAATCCAATATAAAAAATAAAAAAAATAAAAATAATAAAAATAAATAATAAACATCTTCCAAGTTTAACAGAAATTTGCATTTGTACTTTCGGCATTCATTCTAAGGAGTTCCTGACCTGTGCGACCTCCGTCCCTGCTGTCTGGCTCGCTGCCAATGGGGCTGAAGAGGCAGATACTGAACTGGGCCTGAGCAGAGCTCTGCAGCAGCAGGATTTGGCAGTACTCCATAATGTTGGCACACACCTGAAGTCCCAGCAAACACTGTCAGTGCAACATGACTATGGACACGGGCTACACATAACAAGGCTTAAAATCTCCTCCTACTTGTTGCTTGGCCACCTCCATCTCCTCTCGTCGTTCTGCCGAATCAGCGGCTGAGGTCATCTCCGTCTGTTTCATCAACCTCTCATACTCACTGCCTGCTAGGCGGCCGAGCAGCAACAGGCAGAGACGCTTAAAACCATAAAAAGTAACATTATATACCGGTAACCAAGTTTATACTAGTAAGGAAGTAAATATGTTCAGATTAACATAAATCTCACCAACCTGGAATCTGCTGATGTGGCCTTGAAACTCCATCAGAGCTGCACCGTTGACCTCGCCGCCCATCTCCAGGGCACCTGAGACAAACATAGAGAAACGTCATCGAAACATTTGACCTCTCTCATCATCTGTTTCTTAAGGGTGTCTTTCTACCTGGAAGAGCCGTCTTACTAATGATACCAGAAAGCAGAGAAAGTTCCTGTAAAGCTCCGATGCTAAGCTCTGGACAGCGCAACAGTGCCTGGATGGTGTCTGCATGGACCATCAGCCACTGGAGGATCTGCAAACACACATTTTGTACTCTTGATTATTTTAATATTCTGTGTTTTTACAATCGTATGACAGTCAAGGTAATGTTCAACAAAGCACTGCCTCGACGTAATCTTAATATATACCTCCAACCTAATGTAACGTAATCATTGCCATTGGTTTGTCTGCCTGTTACGGAGTTAGTTAGCTTCCTACTTATATGTCGATTTTATGAAACTTTCAGGAAATGTCCAAAATGTTATTAGGAACAACTGATTAGATCGGAAACCTTTCTATTACGTTACCTTATGTTTGTGTGTATGCTGGCCAACCGCCCCCACCCACAGAGACAAAGACAGTGGATGACAAACAAAAGTGTTCACTTCATTCTGCTTAAGATGTTTCTAAAAGAAATACGGGCAGATTGTCATCTGCCTTTCAGGAAATGCCAGAGATGGGATAAAGAACAAGTTATTACAATATTTAGACTGATCCGAATCACCGTCTGAATTCAGGACGTATTTTTTACAATTGGAAGTTTGTCAGTTTTCTATGCATTTTGGCTTTTCTCAGGCTGTTGGAAAACACTGGCCAGAGTGGATATTTAAACAAAAACTCAAGCTACAGTGTTTGTGTGTGAACAGGTAAATCTGAGCTTTTCAGTTTGTGTTAAAAAAATGTGTAACTTTATTTGATGTTTTTAAACCTCATTTAACAACAGAACGCAAGTAATGACGTCACTGACTTACAATTGATGGTTATGTGCAGCAGTAGACGCGCGCATGTGTGATTAAACAAACTTTAATGATGATTCCTGGGCTCCATGTAAGTGTGATCAGATTTCAGAGATAATGTCATTGTACATGCAATATAATAATATATCACTAAACTGATGAGCAGAGGCAATACAATGCTTGACTAAGTTAGCTGTGGTTGCTTTTTCAGGCTTCTCGAGGGTCAAAATGCACATGACAGCCAATGAACGTGTTTTTATGCTATTTTTTATTCCAATTTACCTGCGTTTTTTTAATAAATACCAATGTTCTTATTGGAAATGGCTCTAATGTAACAAACACAAATAAGACTAGACATGCTCCTGTATACAGTGGACCCCTACACATTCATCATTTACCCTAAGTCAGTAATCATATAAAAATATGTAATGATAATACAAGTCAAATGTACAGTATATATGTACCAGCCCACAATTTGTAGTTGTATATGTCTTCATGATTCACTGATAATGTTATTTTATTAAGTGTTTGGACGTCTTACTGTGTCTGGCAGTCCTGAATGTACCCTAGCTGCATGAGGCAAAGCGAAAGTGAAACTTACAGTATGCCTTTGTCTAACGCTGCAGGAGTTAAATAAAACCATCTGTTATCGATTGTTATCATTTATTAGTGGTGGGTGTCTTCATATTTAATACAATAAATCAGCGTAACACATATTTAGTACTTAAACATGGATTGTGTTGCTTGGCAGAAGGCTTTGGGGAGGGACAAGGTGTCAAAAATAAACTTGTTCATGGGCGTCTCAAATATTCGCTGATTTTCCCCTTTTTTTGAGGGGTCCAGAACCGGACTGAAAGCAGTGATCTACTGTGTGCTTACCTGTGCTGCCCCCTGCTGGTGATTCATAGTGGTTGAGGTCAGGATCACCTGGAAGAGCCTCAGTGTGGGAAGAAGAATCTGCCTATAACGATCCATAGGGCTGGGGATGAAACCCGACGGGTCCCTCATAACCCTGTGAACACCCACATTACAGTCAGTCAAAAATGAAGACAGGTTTTTGATGACGCACCAATACTTACCTGTGAGAATCACTATCAGGTACCATGTCAAACACCTGACACTCAATCAGCTGTGCTACCAGTCCACTGCGCAGCAGCTCCACGGCCCCCTCGTTTGTCTTGGCCACACGGGTCAGCAGGGCCTGAGAACACATGTTTAACGATGCGCTCAATGAGGCTTTCAATGAATAAAAAGAATCAGAATCCCTCCACACCATTTTGCTCTCGTAGATATAGAGTGGCTTGAGGAGGGGAGGCTGAGGTGTGAGCAGGCACTGCAGGGCTATGTCGTCCTGCCGCAGGCTCTCTACTAGTGAGCGAAGGTACCCACTGTTGCAAAAGTACACTAGCCACTGGTTCTGGCGGTCAATAGACAGGATTCGGTCCAGTACTGCCAGAGCGAGCATCTGTCAGACATTACTACCATTAGATAAGAAGGCACTGTGCACATTTGAGAGTTATGACTCTCAAGCAAGGTAATTGTTGAAGGTCCATAACATGTACTGGATTGACAACATTTGAGATTGGACACATACCCTACTTATTTCATGGCCGTCACATGCATCCCTGCATACCACTTCCATCAGTGCCTTGCCATAGCTCTCGATGATGGTGAGGTTCTCTCTCTGCAGTTTGGAAAAGCCATCTTCAGGGGCTGTAAGACGCTCCCACATTGCCTTTCCTGCTAGAATAAAGAAGACAATATTTATGGGACAACATTGAATAGCATCCATGTAGGGGAACTGCACTTTTTTTAATTTTGCCAAACATTCACAGTCCTTATGTAAGACAAGAACACATATATTTTTCTTTTTTATGCATTCTAACTACCGTATTTTCCGCACTATAAGGCGCACCTAAAAACCACAAATTTTCTCAAAAGCTGACAGTGCGCCTTATAACCCGGTGCGCTTTATATATGGATTAATATTAAGATTCATTTTCATAAAGTTTCGGTCTCGCAACTACGGTAAACAGCCGCCATCTTTTTTCCCCGTAGAAGAGGAAGTGCTTCTTCTTCTACGCAAGCAACCGCCAAGGTAAGCACCCGCCCCCATAGAACAGGAAGCGCTTCTTCTTCTACTGTAAGCAACCACCCGCGTAGAAGAAGAAGAAGCGCGCGAATATTACGTTTCATTTCCTTTGTGTGTTTACATCTGTAAAGACCACAAAATGGCTCCTACTAAGCGACAGGGATCCGGTTCATGAAAAGACGCAATCTCTCCATCCGCACACGGATTACTATTTCACAGCAACTGCCTAAAGACTTTCAAGAAAAGCTGGCTACTTTCCGTGCATATTGTAAAAACAAGATAGCTGAAAAAAAGATCCGGCCAGAGAACATTATCAACATGGACGAGGTTCCACTGACTTTTGATATTCCTGTGAACCGCACTGTGGATACAACGGGAGCACGTACGGTGAATATTCGCACCACAGGGAATGAGAAGTCATCCTTCACTGTGGTTCTAGCTTGCCATGCTAATGGCCAGAAACTTCCACCCATGGTGATATTCAAAAGGAAGACCTTGCCAAAAGAGACCTTTCCAGCCGGCGTCATCATAAAAGCTAACTAGAAGGGATGGATGGATGAAGAAAAGATGAGCGAGTGGTTAAGGTAAGTTTACGCGAAGAGGCCGGGTGGCTTTTTTCACGCAGCTCCGTCCATGTTGATATACGACTCCGTGCGCGCCCACATCACGCTGGTTTTTAATATATTATTAAAGTTTGACTGACCTATCTGACTGTTTTTTTGACATTCCTTTAGCGCAGTTAGATGCGGCTTATAACACGGGGCGTCTTATAGGTGGACAAAGTTTTGAAATATGCCGTTCATTGAAGGCGCGGCTTATAACCCAGGGCGCCTTATGGTGCGGAAAATACGGTAGTAAATAAAGGCAAGCAAAAGTCTGCTAACAATGGAGCCAATGGGAGTCGCTCTGCCTATAAAGAGTTTAAAAAAACAAAAAAACACTTCCATTAAAGTTCACATTGTAAGTACGTAATGTAGTAACAGGCACATTTATAATAACATGTAATATTTACATATTATGCGGCGCTGTAATTTCACAAACGCATCACAACGTTCGCTTTTTCCTTTGATAACATCACTGATTACTACTCACTGCAGACTTCATGAGAGCCAACAAACATAATAAAACATCACTTACTGTACAATGTCTGCTGTCACGGGGATGCCAACTGATAGGATGGTGTTATATTCCCATTTAGATGAAGAATGACTAATAATCCTTGTGAAGAAATAAAAGGGGGTTGAACCAAGCATCTTCACGAGCCTGCTTTGCCATTTCCGGGTCTAAATTGGATGTCAAAGTTGACCAACTTGTCAGATTATGCCCTCATCCTTCTATCAAAGGTGAGAGGCATTATTTATGATCTAGAATAAACTTTCACCAGCTCTGAGGCGAGAAAGCAGCTCGCCAGCCAATGTCAATATAGCTCTACAAGCTAGCACGGCTCCGCTAAAAACAGCTTGTCTGTGTTTGCGCTTATAATAACAATATTAATAATACTTGGTTAATATTCAGGTCACACAATGTAAATGGAATATTGTTGGCAGTTTTTTAATGTTTTTTATAGGGCTTTATGGGCGGAATAGAGGACCTCCCATTTACTCCATTGAAAGCAGACTTTTATTTACGAGTTAAAATGCATTTACAAAAACATGCATCTGTCTTCTTGTCACTCAAAATAATTGTGAACGAAAAATTCCAAAAAAACTGCAGTTCCCCTTCAAAATATTCCATATGCAATATTTCTGTGTTGTACCTGTCTGCAAAGTGTTTGGTTCCTCAGGTTTCTGGGCAATTTGAAGGTAGTACAGCAAAGAGCCGTAGAGGTGAGCACGCAGACGCTGGTATCCTCCTCCTTCAGAAGCAACAATGTTGGTAAAATCTCCATATGAGAAATGTGAGAACAGTTTGAATGCGGTGAGTTTGATACTAACCAGTAGAAAGAATGAAGTCCAGGAGCTTGCGAAGGATAAGATGAAGGGCAGAGTTTGCTATAGAAGCAAAACCAGATGTAGATTGTAATCCCGCCCCTTGCTGATGCTCAGACAGAACTGATTGGCTGAGGTGAGCGGTCAGGGTGAAGACGGCCCCAGCGACAATAGGCATCAGTTCTCCTGCTGCATCCTCAGATAAAACCTAAGCAGCGTGTGACAACATCCATTAACGGCGAAAATCTAAGTCATTGAATGCATCGTTGTCACTAACTTACCTTGTCATGCAGATCCAGCAGCAGGTCTCTGATGATGAGCTGTCTGTCTTCCACTGCTATAACATCAGCAGGGCAGGCGGTCAGCAGTGTCTCCACCAGGCTCCTCCAGGACTGAAGTGCGTGTCTCTTTGCACTCAGACTCCGACGAACACGGTTACGCTCAACCACTTGCTGCAAGATGGAGTTCACCTCCTAAAACAATTTTTTTTTTAAATAGGTATAATATGTTTATTCCAGTGCATGATACAGACAAGACTAAAAGCATGCAAAATAGTTCCAGTTTATTCAAGTTCACGTACCTCCATTAAGAGGGGTCTTTGTCCAATGGCTGCCATCCCTTGCAGTGCATTCACCTCAGCAACCAGCACTCTGTGGAGCAACTGTGAGGGACAAATACAATATGACGACTGATACTCGGTCAAACATCAAAATGATACAGAAAGCTCCGATCAAGAAAGCCACCTTAACATTGCACACAGTGTGCCCTTGCTCGTTGATGTGTTCACAGTTGGAGATCACTTGCTCTATCTGAGTGCGCTCAAAAAAGTCTAGCTGCAGCAGCTCAGGTACATCTTGACTGAAGTCGATGGCGTCCAACACACTCAGCAACTTCCTGCGTACTGATAACACCAAACAAGAACCAAGGCAAGAAATGTCAACCATTGTTGTCATTAAGCAAAAACGTCCCAATAACAGGGTTTACACAAATATCACGCAGCAACTTTTGAACTGGATTGTGAACCTTGTCAAACTTACCTTTAGAAACGGAGTCAAAATGTAAGAAACCACTGACTGATCTGGTCTCTTCCTCCATGCCACATTCTCCTTCAGCTAAAATAATAACAAAATTAAATCAAAATGCAATTAAGCGAAATCAATAATAATTACCGCAGACAAACTAGTGGTTGGTGACCTTATATTTACTGTACAGAAGTATGAAAGCATTTTAGGATAACATATTTCTGGACATGAACAAACTAAATCTGATGGGTACACACTAGGACTGGACAATTAATCAAATTTTCATTTTCATTTTGATAATGGCTTCTTATGGTTATGAAAATATAATAATGGGAAAAAAGCGATTAATGGGCCGCGCAACGTGCATTTTTATTTGACACAGTGAGAGTATGCCTATTCAAAACTCACTAAACTCAACAAAAAAAAAAAGGCAAAAATAATATCAGGGAAATTGACATAGATGATAGTGAAATGTTGTCATTGTGAGGAGAAAAAACATTTGTTTGGGAAAAAAATGTGGACGGTACCGCTCATTTATCCCCGACACACTCAACTGACTTATCCTGAACTAAACAATGTTGAGATGGCCACTTGAAAAAGCGACTGAACTACTAAGCTAAAGCTAACAAGAACAATGCATACACCCACAACACATCTCATCTGCTTGTGTTGTTGTGAAAGGCATCATTGATAAAAGATCAATGTACAAACACCAGTCGCAACTTGAGAGGCGCTCTCAAGTGTTTACTCGTCAAGCTTTTGAACAACAGCACAGCACACTAAATCCGGTCTGACAGCGCTTACAAAATAAAGGTTTCAAAAAAGTACCTTGCACAAACATAATGTGCTAAAAGCACTTATTGATAGGTTTACAATATTAGCATGCTTTGAACTAAAACACTGGTCAAAATTGTCCAAAGATTTATTGCACCAATAAATCTAAGGATTTTTGCATTTAATTAAATATTTAATTACATTTTACTCTACACAAAAAGCACACACTCTATGGTGGTAAAAAAATTATTGAAAAACAATTAAAACAGAAAAACTGAACTTTATTGATTTTTATATTGGTATTGTTATTTAAATGTATTGTTATTGCTATTATCATTTTACTTGATGTGGTTTATTTGTTACCAATTTATATCTAAGTTTTTTTCAACAATGTTTGAAGTAAATTTTTGGAGTACAATAAATACAAAAAAAGTTCAAAATAATGAATAATCATGCAATTAGTCGTGATTACAATATCAATCAAAATAGTTGTGATGATTATTTTTGCCATAATCATTCAGCCCTCGTACACACCCATACCTGCATGTTGTAAGTGTGGCTGGTCATCAAGCAGCAGGTTGATGAGGCGTTGCGTATGTGAACGCTGACGGTTCAGTGATGTCACCCGCAGCTCAATGGCAGCTGTTTTCATGAGCCAAGACATCTGGGACAGCGCCGCAATCTGGTCCCCTGAAGACATCAGAAGAAATAGGTCATACCCTGAACAGTACGATTATCAAGCACTATACAGTTGGGGTTCAGCATTTGTTCCCCCAATGTGATTTTCCCCCAATTTAATATAAAATAAAGTTAAACACAAATAATGTAACAGGAGAATTATCCCACATCTCTCCTTTGTACATCTGTAAATTTGTAAAGTAAGTCTGTACTGCAGATATGGGCATCTATCAACTATATAATTTCATTATATAGTTGGTCAGGTAAAAAAAAATACAATTCCAGTAGAACGACACTTTGTCAAGAGGTAATTGCTTCTTCATGTGTAAAAACAGATAAAATGTGGTAAATAACTGTGGCATATTTTTGGCCTTTTTTTTTCTCGCCATGTTCCAAAATTCCTCAGATGAAAACACAGGAGACGCCTGCGCGGATTATGTCCCAAGACATCCAAAAGAGGTGTTGTGTATTTTCATTTAAGGAATGTTTGTACAATTTATCAACATGATCATTTGCTTGCTCCAGTTTGTTCATATGGTTGCATCCATGGTT
Organism: Nerophis lumbriciformis; assembly: GCF_033978685.3. Classification (NCBI taxonomy): domain Eukaryota; kingdom Metazoa; phylum Chordata; class Actinopteri; order Syngnathiformes; family Syngnathidae; genus Nerophis; species Nerophis lumbriciformis. Next base: position 16,253,565 of record NC_084557.2, on the reverse strand, counting down.
GTTCAGTGTATTTTCAAGGACAGTCATCATCATATGATCTGACACCAAAGCACTGTGTATACTTACCAGGCAAGATGAAAGGTAAATGCTGCAAATGTGAAAACAGGAAGTCCTGGCTGGTCCTCAAATAGCGCATGGCGGGTCCAGATGTTTCAGAGGAGGCACACAGTTGGTAGATCACCTGAGGAAGCAACAGAAGAAATGTCTTTAAGCAAAGTGTACAATAGTTACGCCACTGTTAAGTGTTAAATATCAAAGTGTCATGTGTAAGGAGAGCAAGCAGACCTGGTAGCAAAGCTCAGCCAGGTGTGGTGCATTCTGAGTGAGCACAGGTCCAGATCGCTTCTCAGTGCCTCTCTGCAGGAGACTCAGGATGGCGTGCAGGCAGCTACGAGGGCATCCTAATACACCTGTAACATATAAACATTACCTTCCAAAGAAAGAACACACATTTTTGCCATAAGGGCTATATAAATAAATGTTGATTGATCCTCTTAAGATCACAAATGAAACTACTGCAAATCAGTATCAACATACTAACCTTGGTCCTGCAGGTTGGTGGTAGACACAGGCTTCTTGACTTCGTAACCCAGTAGATACAGTGCAAGATTGGGGGTCTTCAGCTCCAGAGAGGTTATGAGGAGGTTTAGGATATGAATCTGGGTTTCATGTCTTATTCGTGCCATCTTCTTTTGCGAATCGGTGTCTAGAAGTTGACAGAATTTGTAGTAATTGAGAAAGTCAGTACAAGTTGCTCATCTTCTAGTAGAGCAATATTCTGAAAATATATATATATATATATATATATTTGAAAGAAAATACCTAACACAACAAGGCAAGGAGCTGATCACTTACCATTTTCTGTTTCCGTTTCTTCTTCTGCTTCGTCATTTTCCAGGCATTCCACAAAACCTGCCATCAGCTTCTCACTAACCGTCTAGGAACCAAGAGGAACCAGACTGTCAGAGCGGTATTTATGTAGTAATTTGTGTTTTACTACGTTGTAGTTCAGAGTTGTAAGAAGTGTTTCAAATATTCTCAGAAATACTTTAAGATTAGGATATTAAATTGCATCCCATTAGAGTGTAGCTAATATTGTGACAAATATAGGTGAACTGTTAAAAATATTTCTTAGGCATAAAAACATTTTTTCATTTCATGTAATATGTATAAATCAGATGATCATGTGATTTAGTACACTTTCATTTCTGCTCATTGTTGTTTCAAAGTATCCTGAAGGTTTGTATAAAAAACAATAAGGAGTACCTGGTCATGTGTGAAATCCCCGACAAGCCGAACTTGAATGTTTGGGTAGTTGGCGATGCGACGCAAGATCTTGGCACTCTGGAAAGCTGCCTCAGGGTTGGAGTCGTTGTGGTATAAATACCTGATAGTAAACACAATAGAGTTAATAATTACACTGGTACAGAACAATCCCGTGGTTAAAAGAGTGATTACCTGGCCACATTAACGATGTGATCTGCTCTGCGGGTTTGAGGACTGACACCCTGCAAGAGCTGCTCCAATGGGGAAACCAGCAAGGAGGCCTGGCTCTCTCTCAGGAGGTCCATGAACATCACCTCCTTCTGCAGGGCCAGGTCCAACAGGCAGAGGCAGTGCAGCACAGCAGATTCCAGGTGCTTCTTACCTAAAACACAGATTACATCATCATCAAAACAGTTATAAGCTTTTTAAGTTTTATTGATGGCAGCTTGCATGTATTCTCACCGGGGAAGAGGGCATAGGTGTCCAGCTGTCGTGCACCCTCCTCCAGTACACTGAGGCAGAGCACCAACATGGGCGAGTCGTTAAGGAGGTGGAACATGATGCTGTGGCCTGGTGGCTTGTGGGCTGGGACCTGCTCGCCCTGCAGCTCCACCATCTCCTGAACAAAGTCTGATGGCTGCGGCTCATAGTCCCGCAGCAGCTTGTGGAACACTTCGAGGGTAGCATCAGCTACTTCCCACTGAAAAAAGTCAGACACAAAAAATGAGACCACAGACGTATTAGAGACATTAAAAACAGAAAACCACTTCACCTTCTCAGCAGGACGTCGGTATGCTCTGGTGGGAAAAGCCAGAAAAACAGAATCACGCAAGAAGTCAAGGTATGGCTGAAAGCCTGGCACACGCAGCCCTGCACCCAAATTAAGGGGAAGGCTGCTTTCCACCAGCGTGCTGATCAGATGACAGAACCCTCGGGTCAGAGGGTACTCCTCACAGCTGGACTCGATCTCATTTAGCTCCACCTGAGAGGAAACAACCAGGAAGAAAATTATACAATTAGACAATAGAGCTGGGCGATATGAAAATAATCAAATCACAATCAGTCAATATAGATATATATCACTATGTAAATAAAATCACTATTTTGTCAGGTTTAAATATTACATTGCCCATAAGTGAGATGTGCATACATTAGGTTTTTTGTATTTAAATATATATTTTGTCTCGGGTTGAACATGAAAGATGTACTGAAGAACATGTTTCAGATAAGAGGCAGCATGTACAGTATCTTACTGTAACAGATTTACACCAGGGCTGCAACAACTAGTCGACATTGTCGACAACAAAATTTGTCGGCGACAATTATATTTGTCGAAAATAGAAGGCACTTTAACAAACGCAAACCGCGCGTACGTGTGTGAGTGGCTGTGCGCGCGGTTTGCGTCTGGCAGAGTCTCCCGTTAGAGAGTTTAAATTCCCATCTCCGGAAAAATTTTGAACATGTTACGGGGGAGGTGCTGGACATTGAGTCCGAGTGGACCATGTTCCATGCCTCTATTGTCTAGTCAGCCGATCGGAGATGTGGCCTGCCGTGGCGGTAATCCCAGAACCCGCTAATGGACACCAGCTAAAATAAGTTGTTTAGTATGTTCACTATCTTATTTAATTACAAAATTATTATTTAATTGCAATAAGCAACACATGTTTAATGTATAATAAGATTTTCTGTTAAAATAAATTCAATAACGAAGTTTTGTTGTGGTCCCCTTTATTTTGAAAAGTATAGTAAAGTATCAAAATACATTTTGGTACTGGTACCAAAATATTGGTATCGGGACAACTATAGTTCACATCCCACTTTCTAAAGCCAATAACATCGTGCAAATAAATCGGCCAAGTCTCATGACAGAGGAAGACCTCTTTTTCACCTTGGCTACATATGATGTTTGTGCTGCATGCCGCTGAGTGTTGATAATGCTGCATTTGTCTTTAGCAGGCTAGTCTTTTAGAGCGTGGACAAATTAACACTAGCGAAATTGTCTCTTGTTACTATTTAAGAAAAGTTAGTCTAATTTTTCAATATGGCGCTGCTGTAGTGGCAGCTGGCTGTGCTTTTGCGTGTCCTTTAATATTTCCCTTTTGGGACTGCGCAATGAGGGGTGGCACTTTTGTGACTTCTGCGCTGCTTCTTTGAGGACTTTTGGCTCTGCCTTGGGAGAGACGGGGCTGCGTAGCTGGCGTCGCGCGTCGGCAGAGGTTGGTACGGTGTTTGCAATCGGTTGTCACTGGGATGTTCGCACCTCTACACAGCGAGATGGGCGAGCTTCGCAGAGTCCTAGCTGGCTCATCTACCCATACCGAACTTTGGCCAGGGGCTCGTGGGCAGCCTAGGACAGAGTCAGCTCTCTTGGTCTCTATGTTGGGTCTGTTCCTGTCTCTGGCCATGTTGTCCCCACCCCAGAAGATGGCGTGGACCACTGCAGTGGCCTGCAGTGTATGTAGGTGTTAAGATGGTGTTTTTGATTTATTGTTTGTGTAAGCCAGGTGCAACTGTATGTGCGCAATATGTAATATTTATTGCTCATTTTTGTTTCTTCTTTGCGCTTTATTTTTGTTGCTGTATGTAGAAATGGCGCCGCTGAAGTGGCGTCTTTGTGCATCAGTTCTGTGCTCTTTTAATGTCCTTTGTGTTCTTTAATGTTTCCCTCTTTTTTTCACCTTATATTTTGTGGACTTTTTGAACTCACCTCAATTCCTGCAGCCTGTTTTTGTCCTGGGGCACGCACCGTCTGAAGGATCTGCGGAAGAAAAAGAAAAACTTATGCAGATCTGTCTGATATTACAAACAATAGAGTATTTGTATATATAACATCAATTAAACCCCACTTTTGGAACACATGTCTAGTTTAGCCCTTTGTTAATACAGACTCACAAAGTACTTATTTCAGAAAATGTTCAGAATACCAATTTTTAAACACAAACCTGTGTGTACTCCAGCGACTGCCACAGTGAAGCTGCGATTTCAGGTGATTTCCCAAAGGCAGCCAGGCAGTGAAGCAGCTCAGCTTTAAGAACGGGCGGAACGCTACACTGCAGTAAGCCCAACATCACCACAACAGGGGTCCACTGGGGATGCTCACACAATGCCAGGCGAGCATTTTCACTCTGAAAAACATATAGAAATGAAAAAATATATATTTTCAAAGCATTCTCAGGCAAACTTAGGACAGGATGTCGATGTTGTTGATATTGCAAAAACAAAACACACTTGAAAACATACCCATGTAATGATTGTAGTGAGTAATTGCAAAAATGAGGTAAGTCCTTCCAGTTCTCTTTGAGTGATACCCCGCAGAGGCGGGTGGCGATATTGCGCTGCATCTGGGTTTGGTAGGTCTCTACGTAAATTTTCATGGTAGAGCATCAGAGAGTGGAAAAAATGCTCCCATGACACTGGACTGCCCGATACTCCTTGGAGATTATCACCTGCACATGGATTTAGATGGTTGCCATTGTCCTGATGTGCACTAAACTAGCAACAGTCTTGAAGTACACCTGTCAATTTATACATAGTGTAAATTATTTATCTTACTGTGTGTAGCGCCATTTGTTTTAAGCAGGCTGAAACAGTAGTGGGCACACTGAGGACCATTGGCAAGGCCTTTTAGCATTCGGAGATAAGAGATATAGAGCGTGGAGGGCAGAAGGTCTCCCATTTGACGCACAAACTTGGACAGAACAACCTGCATCAACACAAAGCAAGAGTGAAATCAGATAGAAACAGTTAAATTGAATGGTTACAGCATAGTATGCTGGGATTCTGAAGAAAACTGCTCGTACCTGTTTATGTGGTGGCCTCTGCATTGCCATTCCCAGGTAAGATCCTTGTAGTGAAGTGTGCTGTAGAGACTCTGTGGGACACCAGAATTCCAGACTCAACTCTAAGCCAAATGGATCCTTATCGTAAAACACTGCGATCTGTAAAAACAAAAAGAAACAAAAGGAAACCACTTCTAATCACATGTTGAAAGTGAGGCGCAGATTAATACAAACTATTAGACATTTAGATTATAATGACTTATCGTACATGAAGTGTACTAAATAGTTTAGTTGTAGGTTGACTGTACACACAAACAAATAAAATAGCTAAATAAAGTATTGACAAGCAAAGTTGCACTTCAATATTAAACGTGTAGGCAGAGGTGAAGTTGTACATTACTTAACTGATAATCAAGTTAGGACCTTCTTAAACAAAAGTACAAAGTAACAATATAAACACTACAGTTTAAACAGATGTATTAACAGTCATATGCAAAACAAAATTAAGTTTGGCAGATTCCGAGTGAGGAACACCCACATGACATGACAACATGACGGCACTTTTAAAAAATGCTAGTTTTACAACAGTATTAAATGGCAGCTTGTCTTTGGCGAAGTATGTCTGTGAGCGCACACTACTGGTATTTTGCACTGTTTTGTTTACACTGACCTGTCAGCTGGCTTCTTCATAAAATGGGAAGTGAGTTTAGACTGTCAAGTGGTTGTATTTCAAGTGGGCGTTGTATTCGCGCACATTTGGCAAACTGGCTTTACGGTTGGTTTTGTGTTTATTTTGTCTATGTTAGCTGCTACATGCTAACTAATTGCACTGATGCAAGCCAGCCAGTGGACCCGCATCACTGCACAAACTGTCAAAGACAATGAGGACAAGATAATTCACCCCCTTGTTTTCTTTCCGCTATGGTACAAACGCGCGTAGCCGCTAAAAGCAACGAAAAGCGTAAATGCTCTTGAAGCATGCATTATGGCAATTTATCGACTTAAATTTTTATTATCGTCGGTTAATTGACTTATTGAATATCGGCCCAGGCCTAAGTATGAATTTACCCAAAGTGCTTTGCGCGAGTCTACCATTGTAGTCAACAGACAATAAGCTCCTTCTTTTTCGTTATCCTCTTGTTGTGGGGCTCATGCATCCTCCGCTGTTGCCATTTCTAATACAAATTAGCGTATAGTTCGAATACATCAGTAGACTCCATATGGGAGCGATAAAAACTACAACATGGATGACAAAGAGAAGGCGATGTTGAAGCGGAGCCGCGTAAATAAGACCACCCAAAAAATGGTGCATCCTAAAGAGACAGCCGGAAAGCAGCTTGAAAACTGTAAAACAATCTGTACATATTTTTTTTTACCAAATAACCACCACTACATGTTATGTAGACCACAAAGAATAGTTTTAAATGTAGAAAATAAATCATAATATGACCTCTTTAAATTTAAATCATAATAGGTGGACTACAGATGGAAATGAGCCTTTGGCTACAGTCTGGCACATTTACATTTTTATAAGTTCATTAACTTGCATTGTCCCATGTAACAAATCAGTATATGTCGCTCCTTATGTTATGACAGTTACTCTAAATACATGTACTGCGCTGCGTGCATGCGCGTGTGTGTACAAAACATACAAGCATCATGAGATGGTCCAAGTCCTTGCGCACTGACGATGGTGGCTCATTCTCCATTTGTAGGGACATGTGCACTAAGCGGGCATCCTCATCCGCACGGTTGCGGAGCTGTTTCACCTAAAAATTAAAACAGAAAAATGTAAATGAATGCAAAAATATAGGCAAAAGTACACACAACTGGTCTTTAATATTTCACAACATAGCTGTGGAGATTGTGCCATAGCCTACCTTCATTGGCATTAGAGCCAGAAAATCTGTGATAAGTGAGTGAAGGCGGCGAATGTAAAATTCTTCCTGGAAAAAACCCTCACAATCGAGCATTCCCTCTTTAAAGAAGAGGAAAACATCTCCCAGGACAGCCTGGTCTGCCAGAGCTTCGTCTGCCTCAGTGAACTCCACCAAGGCTTCACAGAAAAAATACATAACTTTAGAAATGTGCGTTACTTTCCAAATTTAGGCAGAGTGAAATTAATAATCTTAGATGAGTCTAACCTGCACCCTGTGGCAGCTGGGACAGGACCCTTAGGGAGAGCGACCAGGCCAGGCGACACACGGCCTGCAGACCTGGAAGCTTCCATGGCTGACTGTCCATCAAACGACTGTGCACTGCAGAAACGTACTGTCTCTCCGTTAGCAGCGGAAGCGTCTGAAGAAGGTCTAAAATAACATTTAAAAAACACAATGTCATGGGAAATATGGGATCAAGTCATACTGTAGATGAGTTGGTAATGTCTGATGGGTAATCTTCCCTTTTATCACTGACGGAAGTATCTTTGAAATTCCAAAATGTGTGTATAATGTTAGTATATGTTCTCACCGTCCCTATCTTCTGTCCCCTGCTCGATGAAACTAACATCCAAACAGTACAAAAGTGCCATGACCAGAGCCAGATTCACACTGTCCAGTGAGCCATTAGCTTGAGCCGTCACAGTCTCCAAATGGCCAATTAGAGTCAGCGTATCGTCTTTAGTCAGAGGTGATTGACAGGTCCATGCAAACAGGCTGTCCACAAGGGCCTGACGACATTCTTTGATGAGGTCAGAAACCTGGGGACAACAGTGAAAGTTAGCATACTGTTTGACATAGGTTATAACCATAAGGCTACTGGCATCACAGTCATTCAAACACAACACATTTGCTCTACCTGCTTCCTGTGCTTTTCATTTCCTAAGCCGCGTTCCTTTTGCAGCCGTTCAAACTCTCGTGTCAGATTTATCTCGTTCACCAATGTCAAGATGCGTTTCGTCAACCCCTGGCTCATTAGTTCATCAGTGAAGTTTGTCGTCAAAGAAACAAGCTCTCCACTGAGTGACGGAGGGAAACAGCATTTTTTTACAACTAATGCAGATTAACTTAATTGTCGATCAATGCAATATAATAGCTAAGATCTATGTGCCCAATTGGTGAAGAAACACAGGATTAAATCTAGCATTTACCTTAAATCCAGGGTGAAAGTCTTGCCATGACGTGACTGGATAAGTGTGCGCAGAGAGTTGGCCACACAAAGCTTGCCATCCCAATAGAGGAGCACTGCCACCAGCCCGCGTGTCAAACCTGGAAAGTGGGACTGCTGCTGTTCGCCTTTGACAAAAAAAATGCAGATATTTATACATTATCCCCTCGATTCTCAAACTGTGGTACACACTGCTATCACAGAATCACTCAATTAAATATTATATTTGCAATATTTTTATTTTTATTCATTATTTCAGTGTTTTACTTTACTACATTCAAACAAGGTGTTACTGTTCAAACTGTGTGTAATGTTAGAGTGGCCAAAAATATTACCAATAATTGTTAAGTAAAACATATTCCTTGTTTCTAAAGAATACTTAGGCCTATTACGCTAATGTATTTTAATGTTGGTCATTATAGTCATACTTGTAGACCCAAGTTTTTACTGAGGTGGTGCTTGGTGAAAGAAAGTTTGAGAACCAGTGCGCTATTCAATTAAAACAAAAACTTTAAATAAGGGTTAGTGGTTCACCATGATCATTTAAATCAGGGGTCTCAAACTCAATTTACCTGTGGGCCACTGGATGCAGAAACTGGGTGAGGCTTGGCCGCAATAAAAAAAATTTTTTTTTTAAATCTAACATGCACTTTTTAATGAATTCACCTTCTTTGAATGGCTTTCCCGCCCTAGCAACCATCTCACTCACCATGTAGTTAGCTTTGACTGCTGCATCGTTCTTTTCGGTTGCTTTCTTGAAGAAATCTTGTTGCTTTAGTAGACTGGTTTTAATATTTACAACCCGGTTCACTCATCTCCCTGGTATTTTGCATACTCCTCAGCATGTCTAGTTGTATAATGACGTTTCAAATTGTATTCCTTGTGCACCGCAACTTTCTCTGTGCAAATAAGACACGTCGGGGTGCCCCTGTGCTCAACAAAGGAAAATTGCATCTCCCACTTTTCCTGGAATTGTCTTTGCTCTTCACTAACCTTTCTCTTCACTGCAGGCTTTGAAAAAGACATGTTTGGGGTTGTGGAATATATTTGTATTTAGCCGACGCACGGAGAATAATGTTATTTCCGCAATGTGTGTCGTTCCGCTTTTCCTCCCTACAGCAACACGGCGGACGGCGGAAAGTACCGGGATAGCGAGCCCAAAAAAGTGATGGCTCCCGGAGTGTTATCCGGCGTCATATGAAAATATATGTAGTGTTCATCGTATGAGGCAATGCAAATTAAACAATTAAAAAAAAACTAATAACGGTTTGAATTGGTCCAGGTTATCAAGGACTTTATTACTGACGGACAGGTGTCGCGGTGTGACTGCAGCCAGGCACGTAAGAAAACCCTCGTCTCCATGGCAATGTTTCTGGGTGGGGCGGGATTTGGTGGCAGCGGGGGCGTATATTGTAGCCCGGAAGAGGTAGGGCTACAAGGGATTCTGGGTATTTGTTCTGTTGTGTTTATGTTGTGTTACGGTACGGATGTTCTCCCGAAATGTGTTTGTCATTCTTGTTTGGTGTGGGTTCACAGTGTGGAGCATATTTGTAACAGTGTTAAAGTTGTTCATACGGCCACCCTCAGTTTGACCTGTATGGCTGTTGATCAAGTATGCCATGCAGTCACTTACGTGTGTCTGCAGAAGCCGCATATATTATGTGATTGGGCCGGCACGCTATGCCGCATATATTATGTGATTGGGCCGGCAACCTGTCGTCGCGACGACAGGTTGTAGAGGACCCTAAAGGCAGTGCCATCACAGCACGCCCTTAATAATGTTGTCCGGGTGAAAATTGGGAGAATGGTTGCCCTGTGAGATTTTCGAGAGGGGCACTGAAATTCTGGAGTCTCCCGGAAAAATCGGGAGGGTTGGCAAGTATGCTCGCGGGCTGCACTAACATTAAACTTTCATATCAAGGTGGGTGCCGCAAAATAACGTCTCGCGGGCCGCAATTGGCCGCGTGTCTGAGACCCTTGATTTAAATGCTGTGATGTACATTCAAATATGATGTTTGCATAATGTTGCACTTGTCTTACCTGCTAGCAACAGCTCCAGAGCTGCCAGCTCTCCAATATCAAACAAGTCACTGAGGATGAAGGCCTCTGAAAGAAGTTGCTCTTGAAGCAGTCGTGATCCCTGCTGACCTTGAATGGCGATGCCTTCTGTGCTGGCTTTGCGCACCTTCTCTCTCTGCTCTGCACTTTTTGGCTGAAATTGACGAGAGAATATTGAAGGTGCATCAAAATTTTTACATGTAATAAAGTAGCCCAGCAGAGACGGCCTTTACTTTGGCTTACCGGATTCTTAAAGAGGGACAGAAAGTGTGGTTTGTGTTTTTTCAACTGCAGGTCGAGCAGATGAAAGCTCTCTGGTTGTCTTCTTAACACAGCCCCCTCTACGGTCTCCCATAGCTCCTTCAGTGGCCGCCACAGACTGGCTCCTATGTGAAGACAGAACAATAGATCTCACAATGGATCACAAAATAATAAAACATAATCAAACTAAATACAATTATAAAAGGCAGTTTGAATTTAAAAAACCCTTAATTGATGTTGATGAGAAGAAATGCATTTCTCCAACGCGTTGTGTATTTGTACAATGAAAAGAGTAAAACGTGTCAACCCTGCAATATAACAAACATCTGCAAGACTTTGGCAACATATAAACACAAATATTATTTGCTCCAAAAGATGTTATAGTATTTAGCATTAATTGTATTTTATTTATAAGGTGGTGGTATTATAAATATTGTATATTTCATAAGCCAATTTAGTCCTGTGTTTTTTAATCATTGTTCTCAGAAAATACGATGCTAAACTTGACAAAGTTTACATTACACAATATTATTCTATTAACAAGCTTAACAACAACACAGGAAACACACCACTGATCAATCCAAGAGTCACACTGACACTGCTACGTTGACATGACGTAGGTCATTTAAAACATTTAACTCATCTCTAACGTGGGGTGCATAATTCTGAGCTTAAAAAAATACAGTATACGGTTGTTTTTGTTTGTTTGTTCCACTTTTGTTTCCGAATAAGAACACTTGTCTTGGTAAACTGGCAGCTTTAGCCAAGCAGCTCCAGTACTAACATGGGGCTCTACATGTGATAAACACTATTGAAACACGGGAGGCTGGAGCTTTGAACTTGCATACATTTGCGAGATACGATTAGTTAATTTAAGCTAACAATAAATGAGTAAAATTATACAATAAGAAAATGTGTTTCATACCCGAATTTACCGCCATCTGCGCCGCCATGACACAATCCGAGGAGTGTGTGGTGGTGGGCTTTTTTCTCCCTGCCTGAGAGAAATTAAAAAATATTTACGCTTGCACTAACATATTCAGGGAATTCTCCAGATTAAAATCCTAAACTGAAAATTAATATGAAAATAGGGCCTTAATGTTCGTTCGATCTGACACCTGACAATTATGTATAATTCTATCAGGCAGGGTCCTAAGCGCCCCTTCTATGAGAATTTTAGTCCACCAGGCAAATTGCGTTTGTTTAGATTTAATTGTACGTCATAAAAATGAATATGTTACAATTATTATGTAAATGTATATTTAAAACAATGAAATATTTTTTTTCCACAGAAAAACAAATATATATATATATATATATATATATCAGGGGAACAATATGTGTTACGTTTTATGTCTACCCGTACTATTTTGGTGCAACACCAGATAAGCAACGCCGTGACATTTGCAGGAAGCGGTGACCACTGAATGTAAAACATATTTTCTAGACTTGTCTTGGATTCGTTAATCCTAAAATGATTAATATATAATATTAGTAATTAATGACATAATGGCACGGGTTGTGAAACTGTTTCGGACTTTGCGAAATCATTGGAAGAAGTCTACATTTGCTGTGTGCGTCCTTGCTTACGGAGGCCACTGGCTTTATGGTAAACACTGGTAGGTACCAACACCACTTGGATCAATAATAACCCAAATATCTGTCTTAAATTGGGTTCATTTTGTCTTTTTAGTGAGAATATTCTGAGGCGAGAGGCCTGTCTAGAGGCTAGGGTAAGTAAACAATGTTCTAATGAATGACTCTTTAACTGCATATTAACCACATGTAATTTGAAAAAAAAAAATCATAGGCTCCAGCGACCCCGAAAGGGACAAGCGGTAGAAAAATGGATGGATGGATGATTTTAATGTATTTTCAGGAATTTGGACGTCAGCTAATTGCGCCTCAAGAGCGCTTAAAGAAAGCTACCGTGATCTTGAACCCTGCAGCATGTAATGGGTAAGGACGATTTATTATAATATAACTCTGTATCAACTGTTTAATCTGCATAATAATTCCGTTTCCCATAGGAAAGCCAACAGTTTGTTTGAAAAGAATGCTGCCCCTATTTTACATCTGGCTGGCTTTGAGGTTACAGTGGTGAAGGTATTAAATTTTTTATACAGTGGATCCCCGCCTGTTCGCCATTCAATATGCCTATTTGCAGATTTGCAACATATTTTTTTGAATTAGATGGGAAAATACCCTTTCGTGCTTCTTTGTCGTTCCAAAAATACATAAAGTAGCAAGAAACACGTCAATAATGAATGAATAAAGCAAAACATGTTCTAGACCAGGGGTGTCCAAGGTACGGCCCGAGGGCCGGATCAGGCCCGCGAACAGGTTTTATCCGGCCCGCAGGATGATTTTACTAAGTATAGAAATTAACCTGAAATTTTTGAATGGAAGAAACAGCTGTTCTAAATGTGTCCACTGGAAGTTGCAATAGCAATTCTTTGTATATTTGTAGATGATGCTACATATGTACAAAATAAACCACGTTAGTACATCAACCGAGGAAAATTATCAAACTACATAAATAACATACTGTAATTTGATTTTTATATAATATTTTTATCTTGATGGATTGAGAATTAACACCAATGAGTTGACAGATGAATATTATCACATAATTTATTCAGAAAATATAAATAACGACAAATAAAATATATCTACGATTAACCGCAACATGCAAGTGTAAAAAAAAAAAAAACAACAACATTATGATTTGTACAATTTTAGAATGTGTTTGTTCTATTTTTAAACAAAGAAAACAATCTGAAGTTGTCTTTTTTTTTTAAGTTATCGTGCCGTGATTTTACCAGTTCGGCCCACTTGGGAGTAGATATTTCTCCAAGTGGCCCCCAATCTAAAATGAGTTTGACACCCCTGTTCTAGACCAGAAATCACTCCATATTCTCTACTGCTCCCTAGTGTTACCATATCTGAGTTATTGTGCAGAAATATGGGGAAATAACTACAAAAGTACACTCCATTCTTTAACCGTGTTACAAAAAAGATCAGTTAAAATAATACATAATGTTGGATATAGAGAACATACAAACCCTTTATTCATTGAATCGAAAATACTGAAATTCCACAACATAGTGAATTTGCAAACAGCTAAAATGACACACTAAGCACACTACAATCTGCTACCAAATAACATACAACAATTCTTCTCAACACAAGAGGAGAAATATAATCTTAGAGAAAATGTAATTTAAAACATTTGTACGCACGTACAACACTTAAGACCTTCAGTATATCAGTATGTGGAATTCAATTATGGAATGGATTAAGCAAATAAATCAAACAATGTACTAATATGATCCACTTCAGGAAACTCTTCAAACTTAAAGTGTTTACAAAGTACAAAGAAGAAGAACCAAGATAAACATTCTGAATTTATTTCATCCATCCATTCATTTTGTAGATGATTTTACTTATCTCACCATATGAAATATAACTTACTTCACTCATTATTAATTATTTATTTTTATTATCACTTATAGAGTATATTGTGAATAAAGTGAGAACAGGAAGTGAACAAAAGTTTTAGCAACTGCTATGTAAAAGAAAAGGGGTCGGATTAAATAAGCTCTGCTTCTTCCTACTCCTTTTCGAACATGTTGAATAGAGAACCTGGAAATTGTGATGTATCATGTTGTATGCATGCATGCATGTTTGAAATAAACACAAACTCAACTCAAATAGGCAAATCTTTCACAGAAAACCCATTTAATTCACCCTAAGTCAACAATAATCACTTGTAAATATGTGATAATAAAGCATAAAATGCAGAGACTAATAATACAGCATACGTGTGTGCAACAATATGACATAGGTGTGAGATGTTGGGGTCCTGTGTGGCAGGGTTTTACTGAATACTGGTAGTCAAAGTAGTATGCATCCATGTGGAAAGTAGGACATAACGTTTATTTCTCTATAGACAGATTATGAAGGTCAAGCCAAAAAAATGATGGATCTGGTTGAACACACGGACCTGTTGATTGTCGCTGGAGGGGATGGCACTCTTCAGGAAGTGGTCACAGGTTTACTGCGGAGGTCCGACCAAGTGGGTTGACTCTGATATAAGCTGCTGTTGTCTTTGTACTTTATAGATACATGTCAATATTTTTGTGGACAGGACACATTCAGACACGCACCAATTGGATTCATTCCACTTGGCTCCCAAAACTCCATGAGTGCCGGTCTTCACGTTGTCAGTGACAACAAGGTCAAGTGAGTATCCGAGAACGTCCGAATCACCAATGAAATAGAGTGGGGGTTGACTTTCACCTCAGAATGATTTGGTCATGCAAAAAAAAAAGTCACATTTAAAATGCTCTAATAGATTTGTCAGATGTAACGATACAAATTGAGCAAAGTTGGAATTAATAATTATATACTTTTGCACAGGGACATTACATCAGCAACACTGTCCATCTTAAAGGGAGAAACTGTGCCTCTGGATGTCCTGCAAATCAAAGTGAGAAACAGTTTTTTGTCTTTTAAGTAGATTATTAATTACTAATCATGCTGTTTAGAGAGGAATTGGGATGGTCAAGTGTGTGTGTGTTTACATACAAAGGGGGAGACAGAGAAGCCCGTCTTTGCACTGATGGGACTGCGATGGGGTGCTTTTAGAGATGTGTCTGCAACTGTTAGCAAGTACGCTTTTGTATTTTTGTCACCCAAATTGTATATATTTTTTTAAATTTAAACATTGCCCTTTTTTTTTTTACACAGATATTGGTATCTTGGACCCCTGAAGACAAACGCTGCTCATTGGTTCAGGACCCTTAGGGTAATTTTATGATTTTTATTTATCCAAGAAAATTAGATTCGATTAGCATATCTTGCAGGAGAATTGATTTTCTCGGGTTCTACATATTTTTTTTGTAATTAGGGTTCCTTGAACGCACCACAGTTATGTTTCATGAGATACAAACATGAAACTTAAACATAACTTTGTCCGATGCTGCCGCAAATAGATGTTATATTTTCACCTTCTTTTATTAGAATAGATACTATTACAAAGAAATTATATAAAAAAAATGATATACAAAAAAATTCCCAAAACAGTGCTAAAATCCTTGCATATAAAAAAAAGACACTCATGCTTGCGAGCATAGTGAGTCCTGGCTCTGACCAGGAAACTGTTTCTACTAAGATCGAAATTCCACACGTTAAAGGGGAACATTATCACAATTTCAGAAGGGTTAAAACCATTAAAAATCAGTTCCCAGTGGCTTATTTTATTTTTCGAAGTTTTTTTCAAAATTTTACCCATCACGCAATATCACTAAAAAAAAGCTTCAAAGTGCCTGATTTTAACCATCGTTATATACACCCGTCCATTTTCCTGTGACGTCACATAGTGAAGCCAACACAAAACAAACATGGCGCATAGAACAGCAAGCTATAGCGACATTAGCTCGGATTCAGACTCGGATTTCAGCGGCTTAAGCGATTCAACAGATTATGCATGTATTGAAACGGATGGTTGTAGTGTGGAGGCAGGTAGCGAAAACGAAATTGAAGAAGAAACTGAAGCTATTGAGCCATATCGGTTTGAACCGTATCCAAGCGAAACCGATGAAAACGACACGACAGCCAGCAACACGGGAGAAAGCGAGGACGAATTCGGCGATCGCCTTCTAACCAACGATTGGTATGTGTTTGTTTGGCATTAAAGGAAACTAACAACTATAAACTAGGTTTACAGCATATGAAATACATTTGGCAACAACATGCACTTTGAGAGTGCAGACAGCCCAATTTTCATCAATTAATATATTCTGTAGACATACCCTCATTTCAGCAGGCCAGGGAAGCTAGGGTCGATATTCTTCTCTTGATCATCTTGGGACGGTGTGAGCCAAGACATCCAGGGGGTTTAGCTCGCTCGTCTGCGGGAACAAACTGCCGCCATTGCTTGCCGTGCTACCGAGGTCCTTTGTCCCTGAATTGCTCACACACTCCGGCAGATTCAATGGGGGTCTGGCGGCAGATTTCTTTGACTTTATCGTTGGAAATGCATCTGCTTTGAGTGTCGCAGGATATCCACACATTCTTGCCAACTCTGTCGTAACATAGCTTTTGTCGGTAAAGTGTGCGGAACAAACGTCCAATTTCTTGCCACTTTCGCATCTTTGGGCCACTGGTGCAACTTGAATCCGTCCCTGTTCGTGTTGTTACACCCTCCGACAACACACCGACGAGGCATGATGTCTCCAAGGTACGGAAAACAGTCGAAAAATAACAGAGCTGATTTGACTCGGTGTTTGAGAAAATGGCGGATTGCTTCCCGATGTGACGTCATCGCTCCGAGAGCGAATAATAGAAAGGCGTTTAATTCGCCAAAATTCACCCATTTAGAGTTCGGAAATAGGTTAAAAAAATATATGGTCTTTTTTCTGCAACATCAAGGTATATATTGACGCTTACATAGGTCTGGTGTTAATGTTCCCCTTTAAATAGTGTGCGCAAACTATAAAACTGTGTGTACTATTAGTGAGCATGTGATCTAAGACTGTGTGTGCAATTTATAACTAATGCAGACCGCCGCCTTATTTGAAAAAGGTTTTTGCATGTAATACTGGCAGTATGTGCCCATGGAAACACTCAGTTTCCTCCACAATTATGTTATTATGCTCTCCAACCTGTGTGCGATGTTGTTGAACTCGGAGCACACATCTATAATCTGTAATATGTTTCCTGCAAGATAGAATTGCAATCTATAACCTGATACAGATACTTTGTGTTACGTGGGACAATGCACATGAATGAATGTATAAATATGCCAGATTGTAGCCAAAGGCTAATTTCCATCTGTAATCTCCGGCAGGTTGATGGTATCTAACAAGGTCCATAAAAAGCAGAAATATAAGACAGCACCAACATCAGACATAAACAATACGACAAAATAAACAGACTCAGATGTAGAATTTATTGGTGCACTACAATAAGGTCCACAAAAAACGGAAACTTATTTATAGCGCTCTGTAGGGAGGCAGTGGACAATCACAGCATCGCAGCGTATTCATGCATCTGGAATGATCCAAACGCATGAAAATGCATATTGAAAAACACTTTTTTTCCATATAGGAGATACATTGTAATGATGTATGTCCTCGTCTGTCTTTGCTGCGCTATCACATCCTTACTCACAGCTGTGTGCATAACTGTGCTAGTTTGCACGCAGATTTCAGGCGTGTTAAATTAAGATGCAAAATGGCGCCCGCAGAACAGTTTCAGCTTTGATTGTTCACATGGCGAGTGCTAAATGATTAGCATTCCATCTTCTTCTCCCAGTATATGGTTGTTTGTGATGATCAGCATATATTGTGCATATTCATGACGACAGACACTATACAAAGAAATTATAAATAAAACCATTCTGCTCCCTTAAGAGACGCAAGCCCCCGCACACATGTTTAGATCAGCTTTTCTGTGTACTATCAATTTTGCACGTGTTTTAGTACAAACCCCGTTTCCATATGAGTTGGGAAATTGTGTTAGATGTAAATATAAACGGAATACAATGATTGGCAAATCATTTTCAACCCATATTCAGTTGAATATGCTACAAAGACAACATATTTGATGTTCAAACTGATAAACATTTTTTTTGTTGTTGCAAATAATCATTAACTTTAGAATTTGATGCCAGCAACACGTGACAAAGAAGTTGGGAAAGGTGGCAATAAATACTGATAAAGTTGAGGAATGCTCATCAAACACTTATTTGGAACATCCCACAGGTGTCCAGGCTAATTGGGAACAGGTGGGTGCCATGATTGGGTATAAAAGTAGATTCCATGAAATGCTCAGTCATTCACAAACAAGGATGGGGCGAGGGTCACCACTTTGTCAACAAATGCGTGAGCAAATTGTTGAACAGTTTAAGAAAAACCTTTCTCAACCAGCTATTGCAAGTAATTTAGGGATTTCACCATCTACGCTCCGTAATATCATCAAAGGTTTCATTGAATCTGGAGAAATCACTGCACGTAAGCAGCTAAGCCCGTGACCTTCGATCCCTCAGGGTGTACTGCATCAACAAGCGACATCAGTGTGTAAAGGATATCACCACATGGGCTCTGGAACACTTCAGAAACCCACTGTCAGTAGTTACAGTTGGTCGCTACATCTGTAAGTGCAAGTTAAAACTCTCCTGTGCAAGGCGAAAAGCGTTTATCAACAACACCCAGAAACGCCGTCGGCTTCGCTGGGCCTGAGCTCATCTAAGATGGACTGATACAAAGTGGAAAAGTGTTCTGTGGTCTGACGAGTCCACATTTCAAATTGTTTTTGGAAACTGTGGACGTCGTGTCCTCCGGACCAAAGAGGAAAAGAACCATCCGGATTGTTATAGGCGCAAAGTTGAAAAGCCAGCATTCGTGATGGTATGGGGGTGTATTAGTGCCCAAGACATGGGTAACTTACACATCTGTGAAGGCGCCATTAATGCTGAAAGGTACATAACAGGTTTTGGAGCAACATATGTTGCCATCCAAGCAATGTTACCATAGACGCCCCTGCTTATTTCAGCAAGACAATGCCAAGCCACGTGTTACATCAACGTGGCTTCATAGTAAAAGAGTGCGGGTACTAGACTGGCCTGCCTGTAGTCCAGACCTGTCTCCCATTGAAAATGTGTGGCGCATTATGAAGCCTAAAATACCACAACGGAGACCCCCGGACTGCTGAACAACTTAAGCTGTACATCAAGCAAGAATGGAAAGAATTCCACCTGAGAAGCTTAAAAAATGTGTCTCCTCAGTTCCCAAACGTTTACTGAGTGTTGTTAAAAGGAAAGGCCATGTAACATAGTGGTGAACATGCCCTTTCCCAACTACTTTGGCACGTGTTGCAGCCATGAAATTCTAAGTTAATT
The DNA here is from genome assembly GCF_033978685.3 of Nerophis lumbriciformis. NCBI lineage: Eukaryota > Metazoa > Chordata > Actinopteri > Syngnathiformes > Syngnathidae > Nerophis > Nerophis lumbriciformis. The sequence continues at coordinate 16,234,191 of NC_084557.2, read as the reverse complement.
ATTATTTGCAAAAAAAAAAAAAAAGTTATGTTGTCTTTATAGTGCATTCAACTGAATATGGGTTGAAAATGATTTGCAAATCATTGTATTCCGTTTATATTTACATCTAACACAATTTCCCAACTCATATGGAAACGGGGTTTGTACATGCAAACCTTTAGTATATCAGGCCTTATGTGTTTAAAGTGACCAATCAAAAAGAAGGGGAGTTGCTGGGCCGTCCATTCAATGCCCACTCCTAAATGCCAAAAATATTGAGCGAGTGGAGAAAGGAAAAATACACATTGCGAGCGCATACCTATTCCGAGCACGAGCTAAAAGACACAGCGCAAGGGTCACCACGCACGCGCAATGCGGTTTTTTTACGTGCAAGGATTTTGGCATTGTTTCGACACTAAACAACTTACCACGATAAGCATTAGAAAATGAAATGTCCATTTCTCCCAACATATTCAATAATACTAATACCAAATGACGGTAATGTGGATGATGTTTTTGTGATATTGTTTTCTAGGAGTGGCCTTTAGTCCGTGAAGTCTCAATTGACTACCTGCCTCCCACCCTGCGGCCCCCTGACTTGCCCCTTCATAAGCCCCCGAGACCCAATCTTCTCCATCGCATCGTCCGCAGGCTGAAGAACTACTGGAATCCGCCCCTTGAAGGTATGGTGTCCCCGCAGGTGTGCTTTCAGAGTTTTAACACCGCTTAATGCGATAATGTGCGTGTTCAGAGGCGCCGAAAGCGGAAGAACCAGAGCACTGGAAGGAGCAGAAGCTGTCGTCCGTCGAGCTGTTTATTCAAACGCACAACAAAAACCCTGTTGAGCGCGTCAGTATCATATTTAAATAAGATGTTATTTGGCGTTGCTTTGAATTGTTCAGCACTGAGACTTAAAATGTTCTCTTTTTTTTATGTGAACTTGCAGCGAATTAATGATTCCATGATGATCTGCGCAGAGTCAGACAACTTGACTGTGGGCGAATTCATCACCGTCGGGTTAGTTTCACTCTTTACACTGAACAATGCAATGTAGTGCAAAGAAAATACATAAATGTCTGTCCTCGCAGAAACAAAAAACATCAGGACCCAGCTGTGTTCACGGAAAACTGCACACAAATAGAGGCCAGTGTTTGCCAGCTGAAGCTGCAAGAGGTCAGAGGTCATCCAAATACGCTTTCAAGAAGGTTTTATGTTGATGCAACAACATGCAAAGTCATGCTCACCTTTGCGTTGTCACCCGGCAGGGCGCCGGCGGCTTTTACAGCATCGACAACGAGGACTACGAGGCCATGCCTGTGGAGATAAGACTGTTGCCACGGAAACTGCAATTTTTCATGAGCGCAGAGCGCAGACAGCAGCTTCTGTCACAGATGCAATAAAGAAGGAAATAACACTATTTTGAATTGGAGACAAAAATAACAGAACACACGTCTTTTGCTGCAATTTTAACTCATTGACCATAAATTAAAAGATTCTTATTTTATCTGTTCATGTTTTACATTTTGTATGACAAATACCAATATCATTGTCTTAACAACTTCATGTGAAATAAATGACCTCTTATGTTTGTCAGTTAACTATTATACAATAAAGCTCAGGTTTACTATATAATCATGTGGTTAAAGCCTGAATAAAAACATTAATTATTTACAGTGCTTTGCAAAATGATTTATTATTGTTATATGCTTCATTTGCAAATTCTTGTGAAAATGCAAAACTAAATTGACCATGATTTCATTTATTAAAGCAATACAAGTCTGTAACATCCAAAGGGGGTTAATACTTGACACTGAATATGTTGAAACAACTCATTAACATGTTAAAACGGCAAAGACAGAAACAAATAATTGCTGTGCTGTACTCATAACATGTTTGAGTGGCTTGTTAAGACTCCCAGGCGATTAAAAAAATATTCATCTTTCCTAGTTTTTTTACATTTTTATGATAAAGTAGCCAGAATGTAAGTTTTAATATGTCAAGTATACCTCAACTTCCTACTGTAGTGTGAGAAATATCCTGATTCATGTAGGATTATCATTCATTAGTGGATAATACATCATTATAATTATTATTAGTGCATCAACTGGAGGTTAAGACTCACATTTCTTAAAAAAAAGTAGTCACTATATTTCAACCTTTAATTAAGGTTCCTTGAATGCATCACAATTATGTCCCATGAGATACAAATGTGAAACTTAGATTTATTATATGTTTTACCTTCTATTCCCAAATGTCAGCGCTATGTTAGAGTTTTGATGATATTATGACATCTGTGTTGAGTTAGTTTTTTAAAGTAATTTCACAAATTTGGAAAATACTTTGAAAAAGTAAGTCATTATAGCTACTCATTACTTTGCCAAAAAAGTAATTAATAAAGGAATCACTCTAATAAATGTGATTAATTAAGAGGGAAGTACTTATTGCATTACTTTAAAAAAAAGATTAAATCTCTGGCATATGCAGTTGAACGACGTTTCATGAAGGCAGAGTGTGTGCGTATGTGTCTGTTGCTAAGTGACGTGTTACATCAGCGAGAGAGACAGACAAAGAAACGTTGCCTGAAGTGTGTTTGTTAGCTCTTGTGGGATGGCAGCTGTGTTGAATCTTGTCACTGGATTGTGCTATACCTCTGGGTAATAAATCGACTGAATGTGCTTCGATGGCTATCTTGTCTCCTTGTAGACAAAGGGGATATTGTAGAGATTACAAGCTTGTCGCTTCAATTGTTGATTTGTTGTTCATTATTTCCACATAGTGGTAGTAGTGTGCGTATGTGTTTGCGTGTGCGTTGTTTGCTGTGTGATGTTCCCTGTTCCTGTATGATATCCAGTTAATTTTAGTGTGGTGCTGATTGTTGCGTTCATTAGTAAAAAGATATTTCCTGCATTGAACTTGATGTGCTTCTGACACTGTCATGATGACATACAACAAAGTAGTGTGCCAATTCCATAAAAATGTAACGGTCACGGCGAACGTACAGTACAGGCCAAAAGTTTGGACACAACTTCTCATTCAATGTGTTTTCTTCATTTTCATGACTATTTACATTGTAGATTGTCACTGAAGGCATCAAAACTATGAATGAACACATGTGGAGTTATGTACTTAACCAAAAAAAGGTGAAATAACTGAAAACATGTTTATATTCTAGTTTTTTCAAAATAGCCACCCTTTGCACACTCTTGGCATTCTCTCGATGAGCTTCAAGCAAACCTGTGAAGGGAAAACCATTTTAGACTACCTCTTGAAGCTCATCGAGAGAATGCCAAGAGTGTGCAAAGCAGTGTGTTCATTCATAGTTTTGATGCCTTCAGTGACAATCTACATGTAAATGTCATGAAAATAAAGACATGAATGAGAAGGTGGGTCCAAACTTTTGGCCTGGACTGTACATACACTGCAAAAAGTCAGTGTTCAAAAACAAGAAGAAAAAAAAAAAAAGTGGGGTATTTTATTTGAACTAAGCAAAATTATCTGCCAATAGAACAAGAAAATTCGGCTTGTCAAGACTTTCCAAAACAAGTAAAATTAGCTAACCTCAATGAACCCAAAAATACCTTAAAATAAGTATATTCTCACTAATAACAAGTGCACTTTTCTTGGTAAAAAAAAAAAGAGACCTTTTTGCTCAATATGTTGAAAAATATTCTTAAATTAAGTAAATGCGAGTGCCATTATCTTGACATAATGATATGCGCTCAGCATCATGATTTTTTTTCATGCTTGAAGTAAGAAATGATTACTTTAAAAAAGTAGTTTTATACTTGTGAGTGTTGATGACACAGCTTTGCATCAGTTGATATTCTAGTTTCAAGCATGTTTTACTCAATATAGGTCATCAAATCTCAGCAACAAGCTGTAATATCTTACTGAGATCATTTAGGACCAACATCCTTAAAACAAGTAAAACACTCTAACATAAACTCTGCTTAGTGAGAAGAATTATCTTATCAGACAGAAAATAAGCAAATATCACCCTTATTTGAGATATTTAATCTTACTTAGATTTCAGTATTTGCAGTGTAGAACTAAAAAATTACTCCTTACTAGTAAAAGTTATATATCGCCATTATTTTAAACAACACATATACGGCTACCATTTTGCATTTTTAAAAAGGGGTCTAGGTTGAGTTACAAATTCTTAATTTGACTCAAACAACCTTATTTTTGAACTTTCGACAGTAAAACTGACTTTGTCTTTACTCTTTATTACAATGTATTTTATAACTGAAGGATTTAAATTAAAGCAACACTTTTTCAAACCTTTACAAAAGCCCAGGCTATGAGCACGTGGACGGCCCTGAACAACCACATATAACCTTTATGCCCTGGGCCGGACATATAGGCTGCCAACATAAATAAGTGGCAAGATAGCTGCCATGTCATAGTGTCAAGCTGCATAAGGGCTGCTGGCACTGGGGAGCTGCGATTCTTTGTAGGCAACATGAATGAAACATGAAAACCAGTGAAGTTGGCACGTTTTGTAAATCGTAAAAAATAAAAACAAAATACAATAATTTGCAAATCCATTTCAACCTATATTCAATTGAATAGACTGCAAAGACAAGATACTTAACATTTGAACTGGAAAACTGTTATTTTGTGCAAATATGAGCTCATTTGGAATTTGATGTCTGCAACATGTTTCAAAAAAGCTGGCACAAGTGGCAAAAAAGACTGAGAAAGTTGAGGAATGCTCATCAGAGACTTATTTGGAACATCCCACAGGTGAACAGGCTAATTGGGAACAGGTGGTTGCCATGATTAGGTATAAAAGAAGCTTCCTTGAAATGCTCAGTCATTCACAAACAAGGATGGGGCGAGGGTCACCACTTTGTCAACAAATGCGTGAGAAAATTGTCGAACAATTTAAGAACATTTCTCAACCAGCTATAAAGGTTCAGAGCATCTAGAGAAATCACTGCACAAATGCGATGATATTACGGACCTTCGATCCCTCAGGCAGAACTGCATCAAAAAGCGACATCAGTGTGTAAAGGATATCACCGCATGGGCTCAGGAACACTTCAGAAAAACACTGTCAGTAACTACAGTTCATCGCTACATCTGTAAGCGCAAGTTAAAAATCTACTATGCAAAGCGAAAGCCATTTATCAAAAACACCCAGAAACGCTGCCGGCTTCACTGGGCCCGAGCTCATCTAAGATGGACTGATGCAAAGTGAAAAAGTCCACTTTTCAAATTGTTTTTGGAAAATGTGGATGTTGTGTCCTCCAGAGCAAAGAGGAAAAGAACCATCCAGATTGTTATAGGCGCAAAGTTCATAAGCCAGCATGTGTGATGGTATGGGGGTGTATTAGTGCCCAAGGCATGGGTAACTTACACATCTGTGAAGGCGCCATTAATGCTGAAAGGTACATACAGGTTTTGGAGCAACGTATGTTGCCATCCAAGCAACGTTATCATGGACGCCCCTGCTTATTTCAGCAAGACAATGCCAAGCCACGTGTTACAACAGCGTGGCTTCATCGTAAAAGAGTGCGGGTACTAGACTGGCCTGCCTGTAGTACAGACCTGTCTCCCATTGAAAATGTGTGGCGCATTATGAAGCCTAAAATACCACAACGGAGACCCCGGACTGTTGAACAACTTAAGCTGTACATCAAGCAAGAATGGGAAATAATTCCACCTGAAAAGCTTCAAAAATTGGTCTCCTCAGTTCCCAAACGTTTACTGAGTGTTGTTAAAAGGAAAGGCCATGTAACACAGCGGTAAAAATGCCCGTTTGCCAACTTTTTTTGCAATGTGTTGCAGTCATTAAATTCTAAGTTAATGATTATTTGCAAAAAAAGATTAAGTTTCTCAGTTCGAACATTACATATCTTGTCTTTGCAGTCTATTCAATTGAATACAAGTTGAAAAGGATTTGCAAATCATTTTATTCTGTTTTTATTTACGATTTACACAACGTGCCAACTTCACTGGCTTTGGGTTTTGTATATTTAAGTGTCCTTTCTATTGTATAGTTCCTTATTTTATCTGACAAAGGAATGGCACAGACATAGAGTCTGTAATGAATTGACGACACAAGCAGATCAAACAATTTGATTTGACTGAATCAATGATTTATTGTCTTACAAAGGCAGTACAACGAAAGGAACAGCTGCTCATGCTTTAGTGTTCAAGTGAATATTAAGGACTTTGACTGTGGTTTACATTAGTTACTGTGACTATTCTCGATATACACTCAAGTAGAGAACGTAGACTATTTGCATGTGTGCGATACTTTTGCTGTCTCGAACATTCAGAGTGACTCGCTGTACCAACAACAACCGTCGCTAAAGCTGGTATGCATGAGTGAACAACTCAACAAAGACTATTAGTATGTATTTACACTCCCTACGACAGTTAACGTACACCTGTAACGCAAATAACGTTGGAGGTTTGATAGTGTGTCCGAGACGGGTCCAAGGCAACAGCAGATCATTCAGATGTGTCTGTTAACACGGTTCACATAACAGAGGATCACATTTCCTTAAGGCCCCATTTCAAAATAAACATTTTCTTCTTTTGTATACAATAGAAATTGCACTTACTGTATAATAAAAACCAATTGAGGAAGCATGGAGGGGAGGGTGGAACCACAATAAAGGCCGATAGAAATCTTCCTCTCATTTTGCCAGAGGCTAATAAGAATTCAATTACATTTTATCTCCAGCCTCAGTGTTCCAACATGGAACAAACTCATCATCCACACTGGCCATGTGATGGATTACCATCTCCACTCTGCCAGCAGTGTTCAAACACACACTTGGTCCCACACCAGACTCAGGCTCTCTCAATGAGACGGTGATGAAAGGAGCGAAGCAGGGGGAGATGGCGTGTGTGTGTGTGTGTGTGTGTCTGCATTCCAATACGGAAGGTTAAAGCTTCTCTTCAGCTTCTCCCAGAACAAAGTTGACAAAGAGAACTTTGTCACACAGAAAGAGGATCTCCTTGGCGCTCCATCATGGGCCCTCTTAAAAGATCTGGTTTGTTGTTTTAGTAAAAAAAAAGGTATTAACAGCCACAACAAACACACCAAACCACTTGCAGGCTCACAGAACAGAGTTAAAGAGTGCTTACACAGTCATAGATGGGGGTACGCTAGCTAAAAGCTAGATCTACCCCTGGAGGAGGAGGGGGGGGGGGGGGGGGGGGGGGGGGGTCAGAAATGATGCATCACAGCATATCATAGCAACACCAAGCAGGAGGACTGGAATGTATCCGTGCCAGTGGGTTGCAAATATGCAATCATTTGACACAAAAGCTTTTGTTTGTGAATGGGTAAAACGGAGCTTTTTGGTTTGTGTCACAAAAAAAAAATTTACCCAAAGTGCCAAAATCCTTGCGCTTGAATAGCACACTCTGCTACCTGCACACGCAGACTTTTTTGCCGCAGTGTGTCTTTCTCTTCTCCACCTTTTGGGCCCTTAGGGGCAAGCATTAAATACACAAGCCAGCAACCTTTCTGATTGGTCACTTTACATGCCTTCTGTCTGCTGGTCAGAGCGAATCCGAGGGAACTTGTTGTGTGTCTTTTCTGAAGATGATTAGAGTCTTCGGACAAAATAAGCCAATGTTAGTGTTTATGTTAGTGTCGTCTAATATCCATGTTTTACACTACAGCAGGGGTCCCCAAACTTTTTGACTCGGGGACCGCATTGGGTTAAAACAATTTGGCCGGTGGCCGGGCTATATATGTAATATATATATATATATATATATATATATATATATATATATATATATATATATATATATATATATATATATATATATATATATATATATATCAAGCTTTTTAAAATTGTATTTTGGGAAAATTAAATGTTCAGGGAAAGTAAATGCAATGATGCACATTCATTAAAATTGGATCATATTAGTACATTGTTTATATTATTTGCTTAATCCATTCCATAATTAAATTTCACATACCGATATGCTAAAAGTTTTAAGTGTTGTATGTGCATACAAAGGTTTTAAATACAATTTTTCTAAGAAGTTTTATTTCTCCTTTTTTGTTGAGAATAATTGTTGGACGTTCTTGGGTAGCAAGTTATAGTTGACTTTGTGCATACTTTTAGCTGTTTGCAAATTCAGTATGTCGGGGAATATCAATTTTTTTGATTCAGTAAATAATGGGTTTGAGTCTTCTCTAAATCCAACATGATGTATTATTCTAATCAATCTTTTTTGTAACACGGTTAATAACTGAAGCATACTTTTGTAGTTATTTCCCCATATTTCTGCACAACAACGCAGATATGGTAAGACTAGAGAGCAGTAAAGAATATAAAGTAATTTCTGGTCCAAACCATATTTTGCTTTATTCATTATGGATGTATGTCTTGCCACCTTATGTTGTATATTTCTACATGAGATTTTCGGTTCATTTTATCATCAATCAATACACCTACAATGTTATTTCATTTACTCTTTCAACGTCTATTCCGTCTATTTGTATTTGTGTTTTACTTTCCTTATACTGTTACCAAATAAGATTATTTTAGTTTTACCGAGGTTTAAGGATAGTCTGTTTTTGTCAAACTAGTGGTATTTCTTCTCTTAATTTTTGTATCAGCTTCTGTGTGTTCTCTCCTGAACAAAACGCTGTTGTATCGTCCTCTGTATTAAGATTAGATCTATACTGTTTTTTTATTGCAGCAACAGCAGAAAAAGGCATCTCAAAGAGATAGGATGATACAAAGTGTAGTAGATGGCATAAAACACACACCCGCCTTTCCTCATTTCCTACTTACTTATGGTGAATCCAAAAGGCTATGTATGCTTTGTCGTACTTCCGGGTCTTTTCATTCTTATATATATATATATGTGTGTGTATGTACATATGTATATGAATGTACAGTATATATGTGTATATGCATATTTGTATATATGTGTATATATGTATATGTATATATATATTTATATGTGTGTATGTATATATGTATATATGTAAATACATGTATGTATATGTATGTGTATATATATTCCTCGTGCACTAATTGACTGAAAGAGTGCGCCCTTGATGTCACATTATCAATGAAAAAATGCATTTTTAGACATAACAATTTTCCTGAGCGGCTAGGAGACATCGAGAGTAACAAGCACTAGGAAATGGATGAGAAAGGACAGATTTAAAAAAATAATAATTCCATCCATCCATCCATCCATCCATCCATCTTCTTCTGCTTATCCGAGGTCTGGTCGCGGGGGCAGCAGCCTAAGCAGGGAAGCCCAGACTTCCCTCTCCCCAGCCACTTCGTCCAGCTCCTCCCGGGGGATCCGGAGGCCAGCCGGGAGACATAGTCTTCCCAACGTGTCCTGGGTCTTCCCCGTGGCCTCCTACCGGTCGAACGTGCCCTAAACACCTCCCTAGGGAGGCGTTCGGGTGGCATCCTGACCAGATGCCCGAACCACCTCATCTGGCTCCTCTCAATGTGGAGGAGCAGCGGCTTTACTTTGAGTTCCCCCCGGATGGCAGAGCTTCTCACCCTATCTCTAAGGGAGAGACCCGCCACCCGGCGGAGGACACTCATTTCGGCTGCTTGTACCCGTGATCTTGTCCTTTCGGTCATAACCCAAAGCTCATGACCATAGGTGAGGATGGGAACGTAGATCGACCGGTAAATCGAGAGCTTTGCCTTCCGACTCAGCTCCTTCTTCACCACAACGGATCGATACAGCGTCCGCATTACTGAAGACGCCGCACCGATCCACTCTTCCCTCACTACACTTAAAAAAATAATAATTAAAAAAAACAAAAACAAATAAAACATTTTTTTTTTTTTTTTTTTTTTTTTAATCTTGGGGACTTCCTGCGGGCCGCAGTTTGGATGCTGGCAGGCCGGATCTGGTTTGGGGACCCCTGCACTACAGCCTATTCAATTATGACGTTATTTGTTATGATGTTTTGTGAAAATGTCAACAATGGTGATCATTAACAATAACTTGATGTCATTAAAGATAGTTTATTATGACTGGCACAATATTTTTCTGGACATACGTATCGTCCCAAGATAATTGTTGCTTTAAATCACAGGTGTCAAACTCAAGGCCCGGGGGCCAGGTCTGGCTCGCCACATCATTGTATGTGGCCCGCAAAAGCCTGGGGAAAATACTTCTTTTTTTTTTTTTTTTTTTACTAAATGCAAATAATTAGTTCGATTTTGACAAGAAAAAATGCGTATCGTCTAAACGTTATCATCTAATCATGCCATTGCATTATTATATAGTGTATTACAAAAATATGTCAGTAAAGATAACAGTTTGTACATGAAAAAATCTAATAATCGAGTGCATAGGCAATAGGGTAATAATATGAGGTGATTACTGGTACACATTTATATCAATGCTGTCAAATGATATATATATATATATATTTTTAAATCAGATCAATTTGAATTTTGATTAATCACAAGTTATTGCTCGCATGCATAATTAAAAAAAAACAAAAAACGAGCCTCTGAAGGTAGCCATTACTGCGATGAAATGAAAACCAGTTTGACACCGCTGCTTATAGACCAACTTTATATGATAACATGTAAATCATTATCGATGCTCGGGTGTCATAATGACAGAGTGATACCCTCACAATCCCTAAGGAAGACAAGAACACATCGATAATGTCATTAAATTTATGTGTAATTTTTGTTGTTTTTATTTTAAGCACTTTACTGCATAAGGAACGACAGAATGGCTAATTTTGTCTGAACTACTCTTCTTTAAAAAGGACACAATTTACGCTGAAAATTAGTTTGAATTAAGGCGTTTAAAGTGACCAATCAGAAAGGATGATTCAATGCCTGCCCCTAAGTGCCAAATGGGTTAAATGTCCCGCATAGAGAAAGACACATCGCGAAAAGATGCAATTTTGGCACTGTTTTGACCCCATACAGTAGGGAAGGGAATCATATGGCCCCATTACTGAGTGGATCTCGCGTAAGAGTTCATCGTTTTGCTGAAAATAATGGAAAGTACCACTCTACATAGCAACTGACACTGTGGTCAAAGTTGGAATTGCCATAAAACACATTTTAAGATATTCAACACTGTACTGCCATCTGGTGACTAAAGTGGATAGTGCACCCGCCCACCAATTAGTTACGTTTCATGTGTCATGTAAACTGTGATGAATGGTGCCATATGAATCCCCTTCCTACTGTACATAATTTATTATTTACCAACAGAACATGAAATTATTGCCGAACAGGTGTTGGTTTTATTTCGTACAGCATAGACTAAAAAAAACTGTTTCATGGGCTCTATGTACGTGTGTACTGATTTTAAAGTTATTGTATACGTCATTGTACATCTGATACATCACTATTTTGATGAACAGAAAATGCATGAAAAAGTTACGACGCCATCTCCTGTGCGGAGTTGGAACGACAAACTACAGTCCCGTTATAATGTGTGAATGTTGTCAATAAATTAATTTGGATTGCGCCTACAGTACAGGCCAGAAGTTTGGACACACCTTTTCATTTCAATGCGTTTTCTTTATTTTCAAGACTATTTACATTGTAGATTGTTACTGAAGGCATCAAAACTATGACACCTGTGAAGTGAAAACCATTTCAGGTGACTACCTCTTGAAGCCCATCGAGAGAATGCCAAGAGTGTGCAAAACAGTAATCAGAGCAAAGGGTGGCTATTTTGGATGTCGTTGTGGCTTGTGCAGCCCTTTGAAACTTTGATTGATTGATTGATATTTTGAAGAAATTAGAATATAAAACATGTTTTCAGTTATTTCACCTTTTTTTGTTAAGTACATAACTCCACATGTGTTCATTCAGAGTTCTGATGCCTTCAGTGACAATCTACAATGTAAATAGTCATGAAAATAAAGAAATCCCATTGAATGAGAAGGTTTGTCCAAACTTTTGGCCTGTACTGTATGTACTTTTCTGATGACGTCATTGATTTTCTGTTTTTGTAGTAGCACTGTAGTGGTTCAAATAGCTGAAAGCAAACATTTTTGTAGACTCTGAGGTAACCGTTGGTACATTTTCCAGGGCCATAAATGTGCGTGTATGTACAATATAAAGTCAAGTGTCAAGGCGACAAAAGTAGTACCTAACAAGTGACAAGGAGTTTAAGATGTGTCCTAGTATGGGTGTGCATCATGAAAAACAGTCCAGTGGCTTGTTGCAGCATTCACGATAACGTGTAGTAGAATCCCATTCATTCAGACCTCAACTCAACCAAAAAAACACATACTTATCTCATGTTCAAGGTGCTTGAAGGTAAACAAAAAAAAAAAAAAACGGCTGATAATGGACAAAGACTTCTATTGCTTTTTTTTTTTAAAGGCAAAAAGAGTGGTCAAGCCTTTAAAAAGTCCAAAACTCAGTCCTACTCCATAAATATGAAGTTAGAGAGCAAACGTGCTGTGTTATTACCGACCACACATTCAGTGTAGAAGCACAAACAAAAATAGTGCAGTGATAAGACGGCTAAAGGAGCACACAGCACTGCCAAAGCAGCACCGGCGTCTCAGAGGGAGTCCATATTTTCCGTCGGTAGCCCAATGACAAACAAAAGAAAAGAGAGGAAACGCAGGCAAGGCTCAAGGTGAACGTTTTTGTCTCAGTGTGTACAGTATGTGTGGGAGAACCTTGAAGTCGCCACGATCCGTTATAATCCCAACTTTCCAAGGCTAGTGGCAGCAGAGGTTGTCTATGACCAGAGTGACGTCGACGCCGTACACCTCCAGCAGCTCCACCAGGAAGCAGCGATCGCCCTGAGGGTCCAGCCCCATGGCCCTCACATGCTCAGCTGTCAGGATGGGGTCAGCGCTCCCCGCCACTTCGGACAGGATCTGGAAGATGCGGTTATTAAGTTCCATGAAGAACCTGCAGGAGGAATAGAGATGAAATATTAGAGACCGCCGATATCATGACTGCTTGGGCTTATCATCAACTGGAAAAGTACTCACACAATAATGAGATCCTCCTCGTTGGACGTGCAGTCTCCATTCACCTCTTGGGAGTACAGCAACATTTGTCTAAAAACATTGTTTGGCTGTTAAAACCTGATGAGTTTACTCCTAATTAGAGATGTCCGATAATATCGGACTGCCGATATTATCGGCCGATAAATGCTTTGAAATGTAATATCAGAAATTATCGGTATCGGTTTCAAAAAGTAAAATTTATGACTTTTTAAAACGCCGCTGTGTACACGGACGTCGGGAGAAGTACAGAGCGCAAATAAACCTTAAAAGGCACTGCCTTTGTGTGACGGCCCAATCACATGATATCGACGGCTTTTCACACACACAAATGAATGCAAGGCATACTTGATCAACAGCCATACAGGTCACACTGAGGGTGGCCGTATAAACAACTTTAACACTGTTACAAATATGCGCCACACTGTGAACCCACACCAAACAAGAATGACAAACATTTCGGGAGAACATCCGCACCGTAACACAACATAAACACAACAGAACAAATACCCAGAACCCCTTGCAGCACTAACTCTTCCAGGACGCTACAATATACACCCCCCTAAACCCCCCTTCCCCCAACCCCGCCCACCTCAACCTCCTCATGCTCTCTCAGGGAGAGCATGTCCCAAATTCCAAGCTGCTGTTTTGAGGCATGTTAAAAAAAAATAATGCACTTCATGACTTCAACAATAAATATGGCAGTGCCATGTTGCCATTTTTTTCCATAACTTGAGTTGATTTATTTTGGAAAACCTTGTTACATTGTTTAATGCATCCAGCGGGGCATCACAACAAAATTAGGCATAATAATGTGTTAATTCCACGGCTGTATATATCGGCATCGGTTGATATCGGAATCGTTATTTAAGAGTTGGACAATATCGGATATCGCCAAAAAAGCCATTATCGGACATCTCTTCTCCTAATGCTTTCACATTTATACTATACTTAACCATTACCAAAGTAAAAAAAAACATTCTCACTAGAGAAGTGATACACTGTTGCCGTTAACGCACTTTTTGTGTCTTTTTACGCGTTGAAATCAGAAAGGACGCGCATTTCCGAAAGTCTGCGTGTCCCCGGGGCGCAGATTTTTGTAATTTTTTAATCTATTATCGCTTTCTCAACATGTATTATCACAATATGATAGAATTAAAACCTCAATTGTGGGCCAAATTTATATAATCGTCTACATCAGACTTGGGCAAATTAAGGCCCGGGGGCCGCATGCAGCCCGTTAGGCTTTTCAATCTATTTCTTGCTTAGTTAGCACTTAGCAATACTGCCACTTGCTGGATCAGCTTATCACTCAGCTTCTAAAACTTGTAGCTTGTCCTCCGTATGGTCAGACTAAAAAATATAAGTACGTGGATTATCATTTGTTCCAAAGCAGTTGTTGATGGCTCTCACGAAGTATGCCATGATTAGTAATAGTTGTTGTTGAAGGAAAAAGCTAACATTGTGATGCTTCAGTGAAATTAATACGCCGCTGTATGCAATGTTCCCTCTAATTTTTCATGTGTGTGAGCAAACGCAAAAACTCCCTGAGCATTCAGTGGAGCCCATGTGAGCAACATCAGACGTGCACACTGTGGCTACACCAGCAGCACACCTGTCCCAAACCTGACTAAATAACAAGTTCAATCTACATCCATCCATCCATTTTCTACCGCTTGTCCCTCTCGGGGTCAAAGGGGGGTGCTGAAGCCTATCTCAACTGTATTCGGGCGGAAGGGGGGGTACACCCTGGACAAGTCCCCTCCTCATCGCAGGTCCAACACAGATAGACAGACAACATTCTCTTATTATTATAATCAAATGACAGCAGTCATTTCCATGAGGTTATTTTCTAATATAAGTGTTTAGGCCCACTTACAATGACAATAACAAAAATTATTGTTTTTCATGAACTGTCTACTTGTATTGTTTGTCTGGGTGGAGGTCCTGCTTTGGAAATAGTTTGTACCCCTTTCAGACATTGCATTTAGTTCCCATTAAAACATTCACATGTTGCACAATGAGATGTAAGCAGGGGATCATGTGTACATTCTTGCAACTTCCTGTTTGTAATAAATATATTTTTATTAGTATTTATTTAATATACTAACAGCATTTCAAGATTAATATTTATAAATTAAGATTCCTAATAAATGACACTAGAATAAGCACACATTTGATTGGTAAATCATAGTGTAACAACCTGGTATTACACTTTATGTGTGGTGTTGGAGTTGTCCGACTTTTTGTGTGGCTGTAAACGCATCACTGGCTAAGTGCCATATGTGCATGTGTTGGCGCAAGTGAGATAGAGCAAGCGGCTGCTGTTGATATAACAAAGTTGGTTTTGGTCTGGTTTGTACTGCAGAAAATGACCAGTTTTGCTAGATATCATTTTAATTTACTAATGTTTTGGTGATGTGTTTATGGCCGACAATAAAGAGTTTTGCGCAGTAAAGTGATGGATGGAATTCATGTCCTCAAAGCGTCTCGACAGACGTTACAATATTTGAACAATGATGACGAAAACTGTTTTCTCTGTTGTGTCCGTGTGTCGAAAATTGTTATGCGCTTATTTTTTTATTTGATTTTATGCGTGGCATAGATTAGCCGTGCGCAGAGGATGCTTGAGCAGTGCGCAATTGCACAGGCGCGCACCTTAGAGGGAACGTTGGCTGTATGCTTAAAATGACCAAAAAAGGGAAATATTACATGTTATTATGAATGTGCCTGTTACTACATTACATATAAACTTAGTATGTGTATAAAACATTGATGGAGGTTTTTTAGAGCGCTTTATAGGCGGAATAGAGCGAATGCATAAAATAAAGAAAAATGTGTGCTTGTCTGACATAAAGATTAAGAATGGTGTAAAAAAAAAAAAGAAAATAAATGCAGCTTCCTTTTATTGCGAACAAGACTGCTATCAGCAGCTGTCAAGTGAAGATGAACTCTGTTGATTCAAGCTGCACTTCATCTTCAACATCAATAACACTTAATATTTATAAGAAGCATACTTTATTTGCCGCCATGAAGGCAAGAATTACTGATTTAGCGAGGCCGCTACATTGCGTTGAGTACTTGTTCGCTTGTCGCTGTCAAATTTGCGGGACACAGCTAGAATGTGTCATCTGCATGTATTATTGTGATACGATTGTATTAAAAGCTCTATCATCGGCCAAATTTATATAATTTATAACATTTTATAAACCTAAACAGAAATGCACATTTGTTTTGAGAGCGTGACAACAAAAAATTGGCACCGATTCGATAGAAAATGGCTCTCATCTTATTGTTATTAATCCATCCCAGGGTCCAATTGTCACCATCATGAAACCCCTTATTAATCCTACAAGCAATGTTTTAAGTTACATATGTCATACAACTTATTAGGGCTGCAACTAACGATTGATTTGATAATCGATTAATCTGTCGATTATTACTACGATTAATCGATTAATAATCGGATAAAAGAGACAAACTACATGTCTATCCTTTCCAGTATTTTATTGGAAAAAAAACAGCATACTGGAACCATACTTATTTTGATTATTGTTTCTCAGCTGTTTGTACATGTTGCAGTTTATAAATAAAGGTTTATTTAAAAAAAAAAAAAAAATTGCCTCTGCGCATGCGCATAGCATAGATCCAACGAATCGATGACTAAATTAATCGCCAACTATTTTTATAATCGATTTTAATCGATTAGTTGTTGCAGCCCTACAACTTATTGAGTTCAGTAAAAATGAAATGAATTCGGAAAAATCTTGTGATATTCTTGAGGTCATGCATTAGAGTTAGGATTTTTAAAAGGCCCTTTTTTCCCACAAAAATTCCACATTGTGTGAGCGCAGGGATATTGGACTTTTGTAAGCAGCATCAACATCAACATCAACACGTTTGATGATTTCAGATACTTTGTGTTTTTTTCTTTCTAAGAAGACTGAGATACAATGTAAAAGTAGAAGGAAGGCATTAGGAAGTTTCCACATTAAGTACTCTGTATGCACAACCGGTAGTGAAGAAACTGCAGTAAGGTAGCTCTCAATATAGTTTTCCCTCTTATAAAATATCTTATTTGAGCTTCTTATCTGGAATTCTGCTCTCAAAGAGATCACGAAAATCCCATGCTCATTTTCATCATCGTCATCTTACTTTCAAGACTTAAATAATTCAATTTCATCTCTTTTTCATCATTTTAGTGCCCCAACTTCAGATCAAATTGTTGTATGATCCCCAATCACGTTGTATGTGACGCTAACATTACAAAGTGTTGCGTACCTCTGCTCGTTAAGCTTCCTGTACCGCTCCTTATCTCCGGCGTTCGGTCGCAGCAAGGGCAGCAAATGGCTCCTGTGCGTTTTCACATTTTGGTTATCGACGTAAAGGTCGTACAGCTCCTTCTTGTCCTCAAAAATCTTCTCCGTGGTGCCTAGGAACGTATGTGTGCAAAATATGAAATATGAAATAAAGGCTAATTATAAGAAAAGCTGCACTCACAGGCTACATATGACAGCTCTGTTTGCAGGGTAGTGATGTCAGCTATGTTTATGTAGAAGAACGGTCGTAGTTCTGGCACCGACACGCCAATGCCAGGTAAGGACACATTGGCCAGGCTGCAACAGCAGTACACTGAAGGGGCAAGAAAAGAAGATTACACATTAAAAATAGCACACCTTTTTTTTGCACAATGACAATATGTTGACTATTGTTGAATCAGTATATCGTTTTAGCTAAGTGCGGCCTGCAGCATTCTAATAACACTTGCTAAAAATACAATTAAAAGAATGGGAAAAAGACAAAAAGATGAGGAAAAAGCTTAAATATTGATACTATTAACACTGATGACGTACATCTCAGTATATTACAAAATTATTTCAGTAGTTCAATTATATTCTGTAGATTCACAACACAGAGTGAAATATTTCAAGAATATATTTATTAATTTATCAATTAATTTGATGATAATCACTTAAAGCTAATAAACACCTCAAATAGATATAAAAAACATTTGGCAAACATTGAAAAAAATATTTACTAAAAAACTTAAATTGGTCTTTTAGTCTAAATTTAACTCCTGAAATCAAATAAGATGATATTTGATGATATTGTAATTGATTAGGTGTGGTGGGAAAAGGGGGGGAAGGTGACACCATCGTCTAATTTGCATAATTGGCCATGAGGCAAGAGCATGTCATTTTTGTAGACGCTGTAGATTTTGTTACATTGCCATCATTTGTTTTGCTATAATTGTGATCAAAATTTGAATCATTCAATGATCCTGAAAATTGGAACTACTTGGTATGAGATCGATACCCAAATTGGCTTTATCACCCAAAACTAATGTAAAGTATCTAAACAGAAGACTAAGTACTTAGTACATTTTAACAGAGGTGTAGATAGAACCATTTTACAACATAAAGTAACCGGATATTAACAGTAAATTATCAAGTAGATTTATAATAAATTTGAGAACTGATTACAACCAAAAATTATGTAATATGTTACCACATACATCAGCAGGCAAATTAGTTTTAAAATATATGTATTATCTTTACAGAACAAATAATATATTGTGATATACATCGTTATCACAGGAAGCTGCAATATATAATAAATACCGTATTTTTCGGACTATAAGTCGCAGTTTTTTTTCATAGTTTGGCCGGGGGTGCGACTTATACTCAGGAGCGACTTATGTGTGAAATTATTAACACATTACCGTAAAATATCAAATAATATTATTTAGCTCATTCACGTAAGAGACTAGACGTATAAGATTTCATCGGATTTATCGATTAGGAGAGACAGATTGTTTGGTAAACGTATAGCATGTTCTATATGTTATAGTTATTTGAATGACTCTTACCATAATATGTTACGTTAACATACCAGGCACGTTCTCAGTTGGATATTTATGCCTCATATAACGAACACTTATTCAGCCTGTTGTTCACTATTCTTTATTTATTTTAAATTGCCTTTCAAATGTCTATTCTTGGTGTTGGGTTTTATCAAATAAATGTCCCCAAAAAATGCGACTTATACTCCAGTGCGACTTATGTATGTTTTTTTCCTTCTTTATTATTCATTTTCGGCCGGAGCGACTTATACTCCGAAAAATACGGTATATACATTTTAGGCCACATGGCCAATTCCTAGCGGTAAGCCGCCACAAAAAGGAATGAATGTGAAACATTGTCTTTTAACTTCTTTCAAATGGTCTCCACATCCGTTGATTTTTCAGTATGATAAAAAAATATCACAAAATAAAGTGTAAAGAGGTTCTAAAATAAACTTCATCTCAATTCATCCTTGAAGGCATTGACTGGCTAATTTTTCCAGTCAGTGGAACATTACTCTATTATTTATCACCATTCAGCACACCCTATCTGAACGTGTATTCATGAGCAATGAGGTCACACTCTTGTTACAGTAAGTACATCATCCGATAGATTCAGAGCAGTACAAAACCCAAAGAAGTCTCTCACCTCGATAGCAGACCACGCCTACAGGCGGCGGGGAGAAGATGAGAAGGCGCTTCCTCAGCAGCGCGAACTTCCACAGCACCATAATGTGCTCTCCGAAAAATTGGACGAATTGGGACATGCAGCCAGCTGGATGAGTGATCTGCAGCGAGCGTAACAAACAACATATATTCGTTTTGGGACATACTAAACAATACACAGAGTGTAATTTAGTTCATAATGACCTTCATTTCCGGGTGCATACAACGGTTGATGGTAGTCACACTCAAAGTATGGCATTCGTTGACCAAGCTGTTTCCTGTCAGTGGGAGAATGGCTTTCTTGTCCTCATAAAATGCCTCCAGTGGAGAATAATGACCCGGATTCTTCAACTGGAGTCTATAAAGCAGGGGTGTCAAACTTGTTTTCATTGAGGACAACGTTGCAGTATGGCTGCCCTCAGAGGGCCGTTTGTAACTATGAATAAAATATCAATATAAATGTATAAGGATTTGCCTCATGATATTATGACACAATTACTCATGCATTTGATTAGTGCATTTTATAATGTACACTGTAAAAACATTTGTGGTTTTATGGTAAAAAAAAAAAGTACGGTAAATACACTCTTTTTAGGCTAAAATTCTGGCAACTGTACTGCCAGTTTTTCACCGTAAAATCTACAGTTGTTGTTTTTGCAGTGTGTTACTGTAAATTGTACCACCATTTTGTTATTTACAGTAATGTGCTGTAAAAAACACAGTACATTTTACAGTAAAAACTAGCAGCTCAGTTGCCACTAATATACCACAAACTATTGTTATTTTTACAGTGAACAATTTGATGGATAACTTGCTTGGAAATAATAAATCAAGCAGATATATATATATATATATATATATATATATATATATATATATATATATACAGTGGGGCAAAAAAGTATTTAGTCAGCCACCGATTGTACAAGTTCTCCCACTTAAAATGATGACAGAGGTCTGTAATTTTCGTCATATGTACACTTTAACTGTGAGAGACAGAATGTGAAAAAAAAATCCAGGAATTCACATTGTAGGAATTTTAAAGAATTTATTTGTAAATCATGGTGGAAAATAAGTATTTGGTCACTTCAAACAAGGAAGATCTCTGGCTCTCACAGACCTGTAACTTCTTCTTTAAGAAGCTCTTCTGTCCTCCACTTGTTACCTGTATTAATGGCACCTGTTTGAACTTGTTATCTGTATAAAAGACACCTGTCCACAGCCTCAAACAGTCAGACTCCAAACTCCACTATGGCCAAGACCAAAGAGCTGTCAAAGGACACTAGGAAAAGAATTGTAGACCTCTACCAGACTGTGAAGAGTGAATCTACAATAGGCAAGCAGCTTGGTGTGAAAAAATCAACTGTGGGAGCAATGATCAGAAAATGGAAGACATACAAGACCACTGATAATCTCCCTCGATCTGGGGCTCCACGCAAGATCTCATCCCGTGGGTTCAAAATGATCATGAGAACGGTGAGCAAAAATCCCAGAACCACACGGGGGGACCTGGTGAATGACCTGCAGAGAGCTGGGACCAAAGTAACAAAGGTTACCATCAGTAACACACTACGCCGACAGGGAATCAAATCCTGCAGTGCCAGACGTGTCCCCCTGCTTAAGCCAGTGCATGTCCAGGCCCGTCTGAAGTTTGCCAGAGAGCACATGGATGATACAGCAGAGGATTGGGAGAATGTCATGTGGTCAGATGAAACCAAAATAGAACTTTTTGGTATAAACTCAACTCGTCGTGTTTGGAGGAAGAAGAATACTGAGTTGCATCCCAAGAACACCATACCTACTGTGAAGCATGGGGGTGGAAACATCATGCTTTGGGGCTGTTTTTCTGCTAAGGGGACAGGCCGACTGATCCGTGTTAAGGAAAGAATGAATGGGGCCATGTATCGTGAGATTTTGAGCCAAAACCTCCTTCCATCAGTGAGAGCTTTGAAGATGAAACGTGGCTGGGTCTTCCAGCATGACAATGATCCCAAACACACCGCCCGGGCAACGAAGGAGTGGCTCCGTAAGAAGTATTTGAAAGTCCTGGAGTAGCCTAGCCAGTCTCCAGACCTCAACCCCATAGAAAATCTGTGGAGGGAGTTGAAAGTCCGTGTTGCTCGGCGACAGCCCCAAAACATCACTGCTCTCGAGAAGATCTGCATGGAGGAATGGGCCAAAATACCAGCTACTGTGTGTGCAAACCTGGTAAAGACCTATAGTAATCGTTTGACCTCTGTAATATAACCTTTGTTGGCAATAACAAAGTATTGAGTTGAATTTTTGTTATTGACCAAATACTTATTTTCCACCATAATTTACAAATAAATTCTTTAAAAATCCTACAATGTGAATTCCTGGATTTTTTTTTCACATTCTGTCTCTCACAGTTGAAGTGTACCTATGATGAAAATTACGATCACATCATTTTAAGTGGGAGAACTTGCACAATTGGTGGCTGACTAAATACTTTTTTGCCCCACTGTATATATATATATATATATATATATATATATATATATATATATATATATATATATATATATATATATATATATATATATAAAATAATAATAAAAAAAGAAAAAAAAGAAATATATATACATATATATATATATATATCTACATATATATATATATTTTTTAATTATTTTAACAAAAAAAAATGTTACAAATGTATGATAGTATAATATGTGTGGCATTATTAGTTTAAATAACATCAAACTTTAAAAGATATGCAATAGCATGCAGTACTACTGTACATGTGCAGTGCAGGCCAAAAGTTTGGACACACCTTCACACCTTTTGAACCCTCTTGGCATTCTCTTGATGAGCTTCAAGAGGTAGTCACCTGAAAGGGTTTTCACATCACAGCTGTGCTTGAAGTTCATCGAGAGAATGCCAAGAGTGTGCAAAGCAGTAATCAGAGCAAAAGGTGGCTATTTTGAAGAAACTAGAATAAAATACATGTTTTCAGTTATTTCACCTTTTGTTGTTAAGTACATAACTCCACATGTGTTCATTCATGGTTTTGATGCCTTCAGTGACAATCTACAATGTAAATAGTTACGAAAATAAAGAAAACGCATTGAATGAGGGAAAGTGTGTCCAAACTTTTGGCTTGTACATATGCGTGTCAAAATGAAACAACAAATACAGATTCAGTAAGAAGACAAACTGCTCAAAAAGGTTAATTATGTCTTCTTATTCATATACTTTTCACATTTTTGGTCACCTGACCACTGTGACTTGTTGCCTATCAGCTGTTCTTATAGGCGTGGCCAACCAGGTAGACCTGTCAAGTATACCTGGTTGCCCCCTGTTGATTGGCTGAAATGTTAAGGGAAGTTGCCGTCTTTGGACAAAGTTGCGAGGCCACGCATAATTTGCGTGAATTGGCGTGATTGCGACATCTAGACCTGGGCTGATATGCCATAAGTCTTTTAACTGAAAGATAAATGAAAATACCTCATACGGTAGTAATGATAACCGCTGTAAAACTCCCGACGGTTAGTATTACCATAGTAAATTAAAATGATCAAAAAACCGTAATTGATAACCACACATTGATAAAATTATGGATTGACAAACCTTACCTTGTTAGCAAGCTTAAATGCTAACATGAAAAAAAGAAACATTAACGTCTTTCCCAAATAAGAAATGTCATACCCCAATCTAAACTTGTTAAAACACATTACTGTTTAAACCACTAAGATAGAACATTCACATTGCACATACAGGCTGTGCTGTCTTTACACAAAGTGAAACAGTTGAAACAAACGGCAGTGTCTAACAGGAAGGGAACTCGGGTGACATCACATAAACCTGAAGTGTGTTTATTAAAAACACATTCGAAAACGTTTAGAATTTAAAATGGAAGATAAACATATTTAAGTACACAAATAAAAACAGTGTAGCTCTAATGAAGCCAGAACAATATCTAATGTTTCCTCTGTTAATAAAGTATATTGTGTGTCTATTTTTTTATTTATTAAAAAAAAAGAAAATACAACGTGGTTAAAAGATTTTATTGTGGCTGCAAGTACATTTTAGGCAGATTCAACAATACCACCATAATAATGATAACCGTGATAATGTTGGTTACAATACATTTATTTAGCCATATTATTTATTGTTTTAGTTGTGTATATTTGAGGGTCCACCACACCCTCCTTAAAGGGGAACATTATCACAATTTCAGAAGGGTTAAAACCATTAAAAATCAGTTCCCAGTGGCTTATTTTATTTTCGAAGTTTTTTTCAAAATTTTACCCATCACGCAATATCCCTAAACAAAGCTTCAAAGTGCCTGATTTTAACCATCGTTATATACACCCGTCCATTTTCCTGTGACGTTACACAGTGATGCCAATACAAACAAACATGGCGGATAGAACAGCAAGGTATAGCAACATTAGCTCGGATTCAGACTCGGATTTCAGCGGCTTAAGCGATTCAACAGATTACGCATGTATTGAAACGGATGGTTGCAGTGTGGAGGCAGGTAGCGAAAACGAAATTGAAGAAGAAACTGAAGCTATTGAGCCACATCGGTTTGAACCGTATGCAAGCGAAACCGACGAAAACGACACGACAGCCAGCGACACGGGAGAAAGCGAGGACGAATTCGGCGATCGCCTTCTAACCAACGATTGGTATGTGTTTGTTTGGCATTAAAGGAAACTAACAACTATGAACTAGGTTTACAGCATATGAAATACATTTGGCAACAACATGCACTTTGAGAGTGCAGACAGCCCTGTTTTCATCAATTAATATATTCTGTAGACATACCCTCCTCCGCTCTCTTTTACTGAAAGCTGATCTGTCCAGTTTTGGAGTTGATGTCAGCATCTGCTTTGAGTGTCGCAGGATATCCACACATTCTTGCCATCTCTGTCGTAGCATAGCTTTCGTCGGTAAAGTGTGCGGAACAAACATCCAATTTCTTGCCACTTTCGCATCTTTGGGCCACTGGTGCAACTTGAATCCGTCCCTGTTCGTGTTGTTACACCCTCCGACAACACACCGACGAGGCATGATGTCTCCAAGGTACGGAAAACAGTCGAAAAAACGGAAAATAACAGAGCTGATTTGACTCGGTGTGTGTAATGTGTTTGAGAAAATGGCGGATTGCTTCCCGATGTGACGTCACAACGTGACGTCATCGCTCCGAGAGCAAATAATAGAAAGGCGTTTAATTCGCCAAAATTCACCCATTTAGAGTTCGGAAATCGGTTAAAAAAATATATGGTCTTTTTTCTGCAACATCAAGGTATATATTGACGCTTACATAGGTCTGGTGATAATGTTCCCCTTTAACAGAAACAAAGCCTGTTTTAATGTTTTTGGTTGCGTTGTTTAATCAAGTGAACATTTTAGCTATCAGACAAAGTATATTTTTGTTCTATTATTTGTCTCATTCCAAAAACAATGTTAAAATATACAAGAAATACAAGTATATTTCACTGGAAAATTATTTCATTAGCGGTAATTTGGTCTCAAAATAATGTCGACAATAATATCCTTAATCAGCAATAATTTGTAGGTCAATATGTTGTCAAGCAAAATTTGTTCTCAGTACAGGCTTAGCGAAATCACAAAATCCTGCAGGGACTGAATAATATATAGAAAAAAAACAACAAGCCTGTAATCGCAACAGTGACTGAGTCATGTGTTTATACATATTTGATTAGATTTGAATGTTTTGTGTGCGCAGTGAAGCAAAAAATCCAGCTTCCATGCAAAAAGTGCATGTCATCGACTTAACCTAACTTATGTTTAAGAGATGAGCCTGTTTTGAACAATAGCGGGAAGAAAAGGACACGGATGTATTGAGAGGGTAAACGAGGTCACTGACATACCTAACTTGGTTCTCCAGGAAGTGCATGTAGCGATACAGCAGCGTGTAGGAAGGAGACAGAATCCCCACAGACTTCATCCGGGCTCCACGCTCCAGCTCGTTGTCCACAGGCATGTTAGCGAAGCAGGCCAGCCCGAAGTAGCAGCCTTTGCGGAAATATCTAGCAGGAGGTCAAACAAGGATCAGCGTCGGAAACACAACTTAACAAGGCGGGCGAGGGTGAGGGGACATACATGAAGTCGTTAGTGATCCTATGGGAGCCGCTGGCCATTGCCTTAAATTCTACTCCATCCAGGTTGATGTCATGAGGCAGGCACCACTCCACCATGTTTCCTGCCATACAAAAACACACACACACACACACACACATACACACAATGGGAAATTTACTCATGCCGTCATATCCACCACTTTCATTCGGACTACTTCCTCTGTTCCGGTAGTAGTAGCAGTAAAAGGCAGGCCCAGAGGGGAAGCAATGACTCATCTATCAAAATACTCCATGTGAAGCTTTGTAACATCAACTACAACACTGAGGTGATGGATCAACTATACAACAAATGGCATGAACTCCTTGGGGGCGGGGGGCGAAATGATTATGGCGACTGCCGGTCACTTCAGTAGCTTATCATCACCGTGGTTTGTTCTCCTTTGATGAACAGAATGACTTCATGCATGAAATTATACTTTGTGTCTTTTTTTCAGTGGTGAGTCAACATGTTCTTTGTTATTGTTTTAGTTCGATTTAGCAGCACAGCGGCCGCATTCAACTATTCATTACATTAATGTCTTGTTGCATTTGAAACGACTGTTATGTTAATAATTACCGCATTTTTCGGAGTATAAGTCGCTCCGGATTATATAAGTCGCACCGGCCGAAAATGCATAATAAAGAAGGGAAAAATATATATTAGTCGCACTGGAGTATAAGTCGCATTTTTGGGGGAAATTTATTTGATAAAACCTAACACCAAGAATAGACATTTGAAAGGCAATTTAAAATAAATAAAGAATAGTGAACAACAGGCTGAATAAGTGCACGTTATATGACACATAAATAACCAACTGAGAACGTGCCTGGTATGTTAACGTAACATATTATGGTAAGAGTCATTCAAATAACTATAACATATAGAACATGCTATACGTTTACCAAACAATCTGTCACTCCTAATCGCTAAATCCCATGAAATCTTATACGTCTAGTCTCTTACGTAAAAGAACTAATTAATATTATTTGATATTTTACGGTAATGTGTTAATAATTTCACACATAAGTCGCTCCTCAGTATAAGTCGTACCCCCGGCCAAACTATGAAAAAACTGCGACTTATAGTCCGAAAAATACGGTAGGTCATTTTTATCATTTATTATCAATATTGTTATTTATTTTGGCATTTGTACTGCATCATTTATAGTGTAATAATGTTAGTGTCATTTCTGTGTTATTATCTACTTTAATAACTGGTTCTTTTTATTATTTTTGGTATCATATTTGTATATTTTCCTGGCCATAGGTCGCACCGGATTATAAGGCGTACTGCCGATGAACAGGTCTATGTTTGATCTTTTTCATATATAAGGCGCACCAGATTATAGGTAATATTATTTATTCTTTTTTTCTAAATTGAAAACACTTCTTTGTGGTCTACATAACATGTAATGGTGGTTCTTTGGTCAAAATGTTGCATAGATTGTTTTACAGATCATCTTCAAGTCGCTTTCTGACAGTTGCTTTGGGATGCGCCTTTTTATTTATGTGGCTCACCTTCGGCGGCGTCTTCTCCCCGTGATCTTTGTTGTTGCGGTGTAGCGTGCAAGGACGGGAGTGGAAGAAGTGTCAAAAAATGGAGCTAACTGTTTTAATGACATTCAGACTTTACTTAAATCAATAACGGAGCAGCATCTCCTCATCCGGAAACAACAAGGCCGGAAATGTGTCCCGTGAAAAATAATCCGACCGGAACTCTCTAATAACTAAAGTTCCTTGGGTGAATAATGTAAACTCACTACACCGGTATGTTTTAGCGCTTTCGTGGCGAGTTTACTGACAGATATAAGTAAGAACTTTACGCTACTTTATATTAAAAATGGCAACAGCGGAGGATGAATGTCCCATAACAAGAAGATAGAGAAAAAGAAGATGCTTATCGACTAAGTTGTCGGCACGGACTACAAAGGCGGACGCGCTCAATTTTTCAGGATTTATGCAGATCCCAAATACAGATCAGCATTTACCAGAAGGTAAGAAAAAATGCTTTTGCATAATATTGCGAAAACAAAATGCCAGATAATACCTTATACACACACCATAATAATACTCGTATGTCGAAGCACATCAAACGGTGCAGCCGACACTTATCTCTTATGTTTGACTGCCATCTATTGGTCACACTTATCATTACACATGTGCCAAATAAAATTGCTTTGAGGTGGGTAAGCTCAACCAAACTTATTCCTTACATTAGGTGCACCGGGTTATAAGGCGCACTGTTGAGTTTTGAGAAAAAAAAGGATTTCAAGTGCGCCTTACAGTCCGGAAAATACAGTATATATTATTTGCTGATGCCGTTCTGTTGTTTTTGTCTCTCTCTGTCTTGTCGCCCATTGTCTTCTTTTATTTATTCTTTCTATTAAACATTTAATAAAGTCTAATACCAATAGGGAAACAAGAGAAATATCCACACTTCTCTTTTGTAAATCAAATCTGTACAGCAGGTATGGGCATCTACACGAACAATATGGTTTGCCTGAGTGGCTGAGCAGGACATATTTAACAAAACAAAAAAAAGATTCTTCATAGTTTTTGCCCATTTATTGTGTTTTGTTTACTTTTTCAATTAATTCTGAAGCAGCATAACAGTTTTAAATTGGTTTCACTGCAGTAGGAGATAATTAGAACTTTATTTCCCTTTTGGACCTTTCAATCTATTGTTTTACCTTTTCATATAAGCTTTGGATATTATCTAAAATATAAACACCTGACTATTGAACATATTGAACTGAACAGAATTGCAGGTGTCAATGTAGTCCGTTTGTTTATTGTTCATATGTGATCATTTATAGTAAATATACATATTTACATTAACTTAATGTCAATAATAAATGTTTTCTTATGTACTTGAACTGCGTTTTTGTTTGCTGTGCCTTTTAGGCACACACTCCTACAGTCAAATCTACATCTGGTCGCCAAGTGTAACACAGTAAACCCTTATTTATTGCTGTCAATTGGTTACAGGCCTAGCCATAAATGAATTTCCGTGAAGTAGGAATGATTTATAATGAATTGAATATTTTCATAGCTAGAGCATAAAAGAAACTGTTTATGACTTTCTAAATAAGTAACATTAGGAAAGCCTTCCTAATAACACCCACAGTCACCTTTAAAAGTCGCAAACTTCAAAGCGTGATGATAATACTAAAGAATGAAATTGGGCTACAAACAAAACCTTGTTTAGGGCCACAGAAACGCTTGCCCTTGAGCAAGGTGCCATCATCTACAATTCAGTGGTGTCAACCTCATTTTTATTGAGGCCACATACAGTAGCAGTTATGTCTGCCCTCAGAGGGCTGCATGTCATGGTGAATAATATTTACATATTAATGTATGAAGATTTGCCTCATGATATTAAGACACAATTTTTCATTACCAGATATAAAAAATCTGTAGATTTTACGGTAAAACAATGGCAATTCAATCGCAAGAATGTTACCGTTAAAAAGACAATTAAAAAAGGGAGGAATTTATCATAAAATGTGTTTTATTACAGCATATTACAAAAGAAAAAACAATACAACACTAATATTCTGTCAACTAAGCTGACTGTTTTTTTTTTACCGTAAAATCTACGGTTATTGTTTGTGTATTTTCTGTAAATTAAAAACTGGCACCACTGTTTTTAACAGTAAACTTCTATTGTCATTTTTACAGTCTACACTTGGATGGATAACTTGCTTTGAAATCATAAGCCAAGCAGATATTTAAGTATTTATTCTTATTTGAACAAAAATGGATGATGATCTAATTACATTAAAGTTTGAAAGATACGCAACTCTTACAGCTCTTTTTATTACCAAATATGTGTTATATGTGTTTTATGTTGCACTATTGCACCAAGAAAAATTCCTAGTTTGTGAACCCGTTCTCAAACAATGGCAATAAGAACTATTCTGATTCTGAACTGCATAAAGTAGATGCATGTTTTGTCAAACTGGAAATACCAAATATATTTACTAAGAAAAGATAAAGTACTTTATTAACGCATATTATTTCTAGGCTTTTACAGGCCATGTAAAATGAAGTGGCGGGCCAGGTCTGGGCCCCGGACTTTTGAGTTTGACACCACTGGTCTACAGTATGCCAGTGACTTATAGTGCCGGGCAGAACAAATAAATGCTCTTTGACTCGATGGCAGAAGGTACATAATTAACCTGTGTATCCACCTGTTGCCATTCATACAATGCATACATGCATGCTTGATGGTGTGCTGTGAGCTTTTCCTCAAGTCAAATATGTGCCTTGGCTCAATAAGAGTTGGGAAACAGTGAGACTAAAGTACTTCAACTTAAGAGATCCACTGGTTCTGTGACAGATCTATAAACTCAAATCAAGGTCCTCCATTGAAATGAATGGAAGTCAATTTATATAATTTAGTAAGGCCTTAAAAAATGGCTGCCTGGGAGTCAAAATTGTAATCATAGTTACTGCCGCTATAAAACGAAAGTGTTGAAGTGTATATTATGCAATATGTATCTTATAAATTGTTTTATGTATTTATGCAATGTACAAGGTAAATGTGTGGCAGCGAGTGTCTACAACAGCACCTTTGGCACTTCAATTGTGGAATTTTACCTTTTAATATTGTTCATCTGTGTACTGTTTCCAATATCTATGTTTTATTTTTATTTTTTTTGCATCATCTTGCCAAAAGACGAGAGATGGAAATTAGCCATTGGCTATAATCTTACATATTTACACGTCAAATGTAACTTCTAAGATAAGAAACTTTTAAATAAGAATATTGTATAAAAACATTATAATATGTTGTATTGTACAACTCGTGAGATACAGTCTGGTGTGCCATGGGAGAATATGGAATTTCACCTAATTGGGTTGAAAATATTTTTTGCAAACCAGTAATTATAAGAGCGTGGCAGCGTAACCATGTAATACTCTTCCATATCAGTAGGTGGCAGCAGGTAGCTAATTGCTTTGTAGATGTCGGGAACATGGTTTGTCGTGATCACAATATGCGGGAGGCAGTGTGTAGGTAAAAAGGTATCTAACACTTAAACCAAAAACAATTAAAAGGCGAGTGCCGCTAAGAAAAGGCATTGAAGCTTAAGGATGGCTATGTAAAACGAAACTAAAACTGAGCTGTGCTGCAAAGTAAACAAAAACAGAATGCTGGACGACAGCAAAGACTTACAGCGTGTGGAGCAGACGGCGTCCACAAAGTACATCTGTACATGACATGACAATCAATAATGTCCCCACAAAGAAGGATAGTGTCCGCACAACTTAGATAGTCTTGATTGCTAAAACAAAGCAGGTGCGGGGAATAGCGTCCAAGGAAGACATGAAACTGCTACAGGAAAATACCAACAAAAGAGGAAAAGCCACCAAAATAGGAGCGCAAGACAAGAACTAAAACACTACACACAGGAAAACACTAAAAAACTCCAAAT
Organism: Nerophis lumbriciformis; assembly: GCF_033978685.3. NCBI lineage: Eukaryota > Metazoa > Chordata > Actinopteri > Syngnathiformes > Syngnathidae > Nerophis > Nerophis lumbriciformis. The sequence continues at coordinate 16,203,174 of NC_084557.2, read as the reverse complement.
AAGTCACGGCGTGATGTGACAGGTTGTGACAGCACACCTACTTTGAGACAAGAGCTATAGTGATGCATGGTTGGTTATGGTTTGAATTCATATCCAAAAATTGCGAGAACAACTTTTTTTTTGTCAATATCGGCTACCGAGTTTCATTTTTCAATGATTTCTGCTGGTTGTGTGCTTCGGGATTTTTTCCAATGAAAAAAATGTACCTTCGCTCAGAAAAGGTTGAAAAACACTGATGTACAGTATTTACATTGGAGACTGAATCTCGTTTCAGCTGCTTCTCCATCAAACACACCATTAGCAGCTTTTCCATAGTTTTATTGAAAAATGTCTTGTAGTTAAGATATAATTTTACATTCTTGGCTGGTCTTAAACTCATTCTGCTTCAGTATGGTGCAGAGTAGCAGTTATACGTTCGAACTGCTTCACCAAGTTGGCGACATGATTGGTCATGTTTTTGACGATATATGGTTTTAATTCAATGAATATCCCACTCACTTTCTTCCTTCCAACGGTTGGAAAACAAAGTCATACCAATCTCTAGCTATAAGCTCACACTAGCGAGTAAGAGCAGATGTTTTGTTCAGATCTTACAGGCTTCACTGTGATATTTGCTACGCCAACGGTGGGGATGCTTATAACTAAAATTTTGGCTTGCGACCCAAAGCATAATAATTAGCACTTATCTTAAAACACTCTTAGTTGGTCGCTGTATGTGTCTGGTTACCAGGCTGTAATCCTAATATGGACATAGGAAATGGTTGGATGGATGATAGTAGGGCTGTGAATCTTTGGGTGTACCACGATTCGATTCAATATCGATTCTTGGGGTCACGATTCGATTCAAAATCGATTTTTTTTTTCTTTTTCAATTCAACACGATTCTTGATTGAAATACCATTTTTTCCCAATTCAAAACGATTCTCTATTCATTCAATACATAGGATTTCAGCAGGATCTACCCCAGTCTGCTGACATGCAAGCAGAGTAGTAGATTTTTGTAAAAAGCTTTTATAATTGTAAAGGACAATGTTTTATCAACTCATTGCAATAATGTAAATTTGTTTTAACTATGAAATGAACCAAAAATATGACTTATTTTATCTTTGTGAAAATATTGGACACAGTGTGTTGTCAAGCTTATGAGATGCGATGCAAGTGTAAGCCACTGTGTCTCTAATGTTCATTTGTTCTTATTTTTATAAATGTCTAATGATAATGTCAATGAGGGATTTTTAATCACTGCTATGTTGAAATTGTAACTAATATTGATACTGTTGTTGATAATATTCATTTTTGTTTCACTACTTTTGGTTTGTTCTGTGTCGTGTTTGTGTCTCCTCTCAATTGCTCTGTTTATTGCAGTTCTGAGTGTTGCTGGGTCGGGTTTGGTTTTGGAATTGGATTGCATTGTTATGGTATTGCTGTGTATTGTTTTGTTGGATTGATTAATTATAAAAAAAAATGTTTTAAATTAAAATAAAAAAAAATTAAAATAAAAAAAATAGATTTAAAAAAAAATGAGAATCGATTCTGTATCGCACAACGTGAGAATCGCGATTCGAATTCGAATCGATTTTTTCCCACACCCCTAGATGATAGAATAGACCGCAAACAGTGTCCATGGCCACCACAAATATACTTTTACATCTGAATTGTTTTGCATGTGTGCATATCGTTCACAATTCAAAGAGTTTCTCACCTGATCGTGAATTAAATGTGACCACAAACACGGCCACGATCTGGTCTTTTTCCTCCCACTGATCTGTCACCGTCAGATCCGGGAAGGGAGGTGCCGGGTGACCCCGCATATGTGCCCGGCCTGGCGTGCTCCTCTCCCGGCCGCCAACAACAGCTGTTGGGCTGCAGGTGACGGTAGTGGTGGTGGTGGCGGAGGAAATGCCGTCCCTCCTACCGATATCCGTCACGATGAGGCTGACTGGTAAGGAACTTTTCTTTACCGCAGGAAGGTCCTGCTTCTTCCGCGGCGGAGCAGGTGGCGACGGAGCCGCCCGGTTGGCGTCGGACGGTGGGATCTCCTCCCAGTCCAGAAGCGGGGCTTTGTCCGACTGCTCCACCATGGCGCTCGCAGACGGAATAGGAAAGGGAAACAAGAATTCGACGCCGGCAAGTATAGAGGAGGCTAAAAGTGCGTCATGGCCGGCTGCGTTGTTTTGCCTTCATTTGTAAGCTTGTCACATCACTGATGGGCGGAAGATCCTTCTGCTCTTTTTCTCTTGCTCTCGCTTGCTCTCTTTTGGTGACGTCACCACTTCCGCCCACGTGTCCAAAGCACTGGCTCACATTGCGACCCAATTTAAATATAATCCTTAAAACATTAGGAGTGTGGGGAAAAATCGATTCGAATTCGAATCGCGATTCTCACGTTGTGCGATTCAGAATCGATTATCTTTTTTTTTTTTTTATCGATATATATATATTTTTTATTTGAATTTTTTTTTTTTTTTTCAAATTAATCAATCCAACAAAACAATACACAGCAATACCATAACAATGCAATCCAATTCCAAAACCAAACCCGACCCAGCAACACTCAGAACTGCAATAAACAGAGCAATTGAGAGGAGACACAAACACGACACAGAACAAACCACAAGTAGTGAAACAAAAATGAATATTATCAACAACAGTATCAAAATTAGTAACAACTTCAACATAGCAGTGATTAAAAATCCCTCATTTACATTATCATTAGACATTTATAAAAAAAAATTAAAAAAAATAAACAATAGTGTCACAGTGGCTTACACTTGCACCGCATCTCATAAACTTGATGACACACTGTGTCCAATATTTTCACAAAGATAAAATAAGTCATATTTTTGGTTCATTTCATAGTTAAAACAAATTTACATTATTGCAATCAGTTGATAAAACATTGTCCTTTACAATTATAAAAGCTTTTTACAAAAATCTACTACTCTGCTGGCATGTCAGCAGACTGGGGTAGATTCTGCTGAAATCCTATGTATTGAATGAATAGAGAATCGTTTTGAATCGGGAATCGTGTTGAATTGAAAAAAAAAAAAAAAATCGATTTTGAATCGAATCGTGACCCCAAGAATCGATATTGAATCGAATCGTGGGACACCCAAAGATTCACAGCCCTACTTAACATCATTTTATTGCACTAAAAATATAATGATTATTCATCCTTCCCCTAAATATGCATTCGTGTTGTTAAAATATAATTATTTGTATTTATCTATCCAGTAGTTTAATGTTTATGAGTTTTATTAAAATATATTTGCTGAAAAGTCAACAAATGAGGAGTGACGCAAAAACAATAGAAACGACGAAGGAGAAGGTTTGTCTGACTGAATTGGTCACGTGTCCAATTACACGTTGAGCCGGTGACGTAAATTATTTAAACAGGAAGTCATTTACATATGTGGCGCGAGGTTTCAGCGTGGCGGCTCGGAAAGTGATCTCGTTTGTGAGTATAGTGATTAAAAACATGGAAGTACTTTTGTGCCGTCATTAAATAATATGCAAAATGTAATTGTCTAATTATAAAACGGTTTGGCGCCGGTAAAGGTTTTGTTCCCTGGACTTAATTGAAGTACTTCCGGTATTTGTCCATCTAATAACAGACCGATCTTACAGGTTGTTTTTGCAGTGATTCCAACGTCAAACTTTTCGTTGTCTCTAGTCACCTCCTAGCATGTGTTGGTCGTTTGCTCAACAATTGGCAAGTGTGTGAAATAAATGGTTTGTGTGGTAATGGTGGGCATTACTGCAAATGTTGGTATTGAGCCGATACCAGGTCAATACAGGACCCGTATCGCTCGACCAAGAGTATTTAGATTTGTTAAGATCATTGGGTGCTTAGGCTTTTAATTAGCTGATTATGACTTTGCATTATTTAAATTATATATCACAGCTGAACAAAAATAATATTTTTCTATTAAAATATTGTTTCCTATATTTTCCTGATACAATGTATCAGGGGCGGTTCAAGGCAGACTTGTATGAGGGGGCAGTCAGAAATGTGAAGGGGGCATCATGTATGCATGTTACATCATGTTGCAGCTCATTTTTTCCTGTGCTAATACAGTAGCAACATTGCTGCCTTCTTCGTTGGATTTGGTTGCTAGCTGTGTGTCCAACTCCAACCTGGAGAAGTGGATTGCACTTTGTCAGATCTCTATCTTCACACCTGTACAACTAACACCTTAAGACTGAGCTCCTGCTGGTATAGATCTTAAGGTCAAGGGGAACTGCACTTTTTAAAATAATTTTGCCTATCATTCACAAAACAACCAATGTATTTTTTTAATGCATTCTAACTCGTAAATAAACGCCCATTTATAACAGTCAATGGGAGGTCCTCTATTCCAGTGTTTTTCAACCACTAGTGTGCCGTGAGATACAGTCTGGTGTGCCGTGGGAGATGATCTAATTTCACCTATTTGGGTTAAAAGTATTTTTTGCAAACCAGTTATTATTGTCTGCAAATGATGTGTTGTTGTTGAGTGTCGGTGCTGTCTAGATCTCGGCAGAGTACGGTAACCGTGTGATACTCTTCCATATCAGTAGGTGGCAGCCGGTAGCTAAAAAGGTGTCTAATGCTTAAACCAAAAATTAACAAAAGGTGAGTGCCCCTAAGAAAAGGCATTGAAGCTTAGGGAAGGCTATGCCGATTGAAACTAAAACTGAACTTGCTACAAAGTAAACAAAAACGCAATGCTGGACGACAGCAAAGACTTGCAGTAGAGCAAAGACGGCGTCCACAATGTACATCCGAACATGACATGACAATCAACAATGTCCCCACAAAGAAGAATAACACAAACTGAAATATTCTTGATTGCTAAAACAAAGTAGATGCGGGAAATATCGCTCAAAGAAAGACATGAAACTGCTACAGGAAAATACCAAAAAAAGAGAAAAATCCACCAAAAAAGGAGCACAAGACAAGAACTAAAACACTACACACAGGAAAACCGCAAAAAACTCAAAATAAGTCACGACGTGATGTGACAGTACGTCTACTTTGAGACAAGAGCTATTGTGATGCATGGTTAGTTATGGATTAAAGTCATACCCAACAATTGCGACATTGACTTTTTACTGTCAACTGAGTTTAGTTTTTTAATGATTTCTGCTGGTGGTGTGCCTCCAGATTTTTTCAACGTAAAAAATGTGCCTTGGCTTAAAAAAAGGTTGAAAAACACTGCTTTATTCCATCCATAAATCCCTCTTAAAACATTAAAAAAGCTTCAACAATACTCTTATTTACAAATGTCTTGACTTGAATGTTAAGTATTTTTGATATATATTTTTATTATTAGGGCTAACCCAAAATAACTATTTTTAGCGGCGCCGTGATCATAGGGGGCTAACGGCTTGTGCTGGCTGTATTGATATCAGGGGGTTGGGAGCTGCCTTCATGCCTCAAAGTTGATTCTAGAACACAAATAATGCCTCTCACCTGGATAGTAGAAAGATGATGACATAATGTAGTGAGTTGGTCTACTCTGGCATCCAGTGTCGACCCAACAATGGCGAGAAAGACATAAAGATGTTTGATCTGTGCTTTGTTCCGTCCCCCTGTCTTCTTCGCAAGGATTCTGAGTCAGTCCTCAAATAAATGGGAATATATAAACATTTATCAGTCGGCATCCTCATGACCGCAGACCTTGTACAGTAAGTGATGTTTTATTATGTTTGGCTCTCATAAAGTCTGCAGTGAGTCGTAATCAGTGAAGTTGTGGAAAGAAAAAGCAACATTGTGATGCGTTTTTTTAATTAATGCACCGCCAAATGCTTAAAAATGACAAATACGTAAATATGACATGTTATTATGAACGTGCCTGTCATTACATTACATATATACTTACATCATGTATATAAAAACTTAATGGTGGTGTTTGGATATTTTATAGAGTGCTTTATGGGAAGAATAGAGCGACTCCATTTGGCACCATTGTATTGACTTTTGATCGCATTTATTTACTAATTTGAATGCATGAAAGAGAAAAACACGTTTTCTTGTCTCACATAAGGATTATAAATGATGGGCAAAATTCCAAAAAAAGTGCAGTTCACCTTTAAAGTCACTGAGGTAAAAATGTGTCTTCACTTTCTTTCAGGTGTTCACATGTTATGACATAGAACATGTTAAATCCATACATTGTTGTTTTGGCGCCACAGGAGAAAATTCAACTCCGTTGTCTCACAAGGAAAAGCATCGCTAACCCCTACCCACTATTGTATGTACACTGTTAAAGAGCTGGGATTGGCTATAGTCCCACTCATCTACAAGACTAAATTGAATATGATATGAAGATTTTGTTTTTTGTTTCGTTTTTATTCGTTGACGCTGGTTTACCGAGGGGTGTGTGTGTCTGTGGGAGACCTAACTCCCAAGATATGCTCTTACAATAATAATAATATAATAATGATGTATTATTATGAATCGTATTACCCACTGATGATAATTCTAGGTGAATCGCATCTCTACTTTACACTCTGAAATAAAGAAAAACTTGACAGGTTTATAATTTGAATGACAATTAACTTCACATTCTGGCCACTTTATATTGAATTTTGGGCCATTTTTTGGAAAACAGGTTTATTCAAGGAGAGGTTTATCTAGATATGTTCTATATATATTACCCCATCTTAAAGTTTTGTTTTTTTAAACTAGCTTCGACAAAACCTATGCAATCATTAGTTTTTAGTGCATGTAAACATACCAAGTGTGTGTTTGGGGCGGTGACTTTAGGGTTTAGGGCGGGATAAGAGTCTTGTGTACAGGGGCCCAGAGTTTGGTGCTACAGACCTGTGTCCAAAACGTTATTCTCGACTTTGTAAACAATACATATATACAGTGCATCTGGAAAGTATTCACAGCGCTTCACTTTTTCCACATTTTATGTTACAGCCTTATTCCAAAATGGCATAAATACATTTTTGTCCTAAAAATTTTACACATAATAACCCATAATGTCAATATGAATAGTATTTGTTTTTATTAAACATGTTGAACATTTTAAGAAAATAAACAAAATAACCACATGTATTCACAGCCTTTGTTCAATACTCTTGATGCACCTTTGGCAGCAATTACAGCCTCAAGTATTTTTTAATACAATGCCACAAGCTTGGCACATCTATCTTTGGGCAGTTTCGCCCATTCCTCTTTGCAGAACCTCTTAAACTTCATCAGGTTGGATGAGAAGTGTTTGGTTTTCATCCAGAATGTTTCTGTACATTGCTGCATTCATCTTAGTCTAGTCAGGAAGGTGACTAAGGAACCCAGTGGTCACTCTGTCAGAGCTGCAGCATCACTCTGTTGAGGGAGGAGAACCATCTCTGCAGCAATCCACCAATCAAGCCTGCATGGCACAGTGGCCAGATGGAAGCCATTTCTTACTAAAAAAAAAAATAGCCAAAATGCACCAGAGAGACTCTGAGACCATGAGAAACGGAATTCTCTGGTCTGATTAAACAAAGATTGAACTGAATGTCAGTCATTCTGTTGAGAGGAAACCAGACACCGCTAATTACCAGGCCAATGCCATCCCTACAGTGAAACATGGTGGTGGCAGCATCATGATGTGGGGGTGTTTTTCAGCGGCAGAAGCCGGAACACTAGTCAGGCTAGAGGAAAAGCTGAATGCAGCAATGTGATAAAATATCCTGGATGAAAACCAATGCTTTACATGCAATCTGATGAAGCTTGAAAGGTGCTCCAAAGAGGAATGGGCAAAACTGCCCAAAGATAGGTGTGCCAAGCTTGTGGCATCGTATTCCAAAAGCTTTGAGGCTGTAATTGCTGCCAAAGGTGCATCGCCAAAGTATTGAGCAAATGCTGCGATTACTTATGTACATTTGATTTTTTTTTTAATACATTTGCAATAAAAAAATTTTTTTTCACATTGTCATTATGGGGTATTGTCTGTAGAATGTTGAGGACAAAAATAAGTTATTGTATTGTGCAATAATGCTGTAAGTTTGTAACATAACATGTGGAAAGAGTGAAGCGCTGTGAATACATTCCATATTCTGTATAACAATATGAAATAAACTAAAAAAGACAGATGTTTGTAAAAATAAACAAAGAAAACTGACATATCATCACACTAGTATCGCTCATATCTTGATACTACCTCTAATACAGCCTGAACAGTCCAGTTGTGATCGATTCAATGCCTTGATGATAAATATGACCTGAATAAATGACAATATTAATATACAATAGATGTATGGATCTATTTGCCCGCCAAAAGTTATGTAGATTAATTAGGTCAGTCAAACCTGAAGTTAATCTCTCTCCATACTGAAGGTCCCAGCATGGCGATGTTGTTTGACGATATCTCAGAGAGGCTGGTCTTCTCCAGCTGTGGAGAAGAAAGCAGCAGCAGCAGCAGCGACAACTCCGATGACTGCACCTCCAGACTGCAAAGCCCCAGCAGCTCCGTGTGCAGAACACCCAGGGTGCACCGCCACCGCAGTCGAAGCTACGCTTTGTCGTCCCCTTTACGTTGCACCACCCCCATACCTTACGCCTCCTGGAAGAAACTGAGGGTCTGTGACTCCCCAAGCACCCCCAAGGTAGGGGCGTCTCTCTGGTGACATTCTAATACATAAACAATAATCCGAAATGTTTTTTTATTTCGGTCTTTGCTGCAGAGTCTGTTGTTCAAGTCCTCTCAGCCTTATTCCACCACAAAGATAAATCCAAGGATGTGGCGTTCCTCCTCAGTAGCGGCAAACCTGTTCCAGGCGCCTTCAGTCAACGTGAACCCTTTCACTCCCAACTCCGAGGACAGGAGCAGCGAGCAGCAGTGGAAGCGGAGCTGCAGGAGCGACAGTTATGAGGATTATGGACGCAGGTAAAGTACAAGCATGTGATAGTGTGCACCTGGGCTTTTTGTGGCCATAAACAGTATTTTGTCTGTGGGCCCATTTCTGCTTAACATATAGATTCCTTTCTTTCGTGAAGACAAGAATATAAGTCGGTGTATTACCTGATTCTGATGACTTGCATTGATTGGAATCAGGATTCACAGTAGTGCTGACAACTTCCACATTTTCGATTTTACATTGTGGAGGAGAAGAAAAGTCCTCCTTTCTGTTCAATACCACATTAAAGTGGTTGGTTTTGGCATCTTGTTTGTCCAACTTCCATATTCATTTTTATACACTTTACAATAAATACATTGACGGCAAACTTGCTCGCTTGTTTGTGCTAGCTTTCGAAGACTCTTATTTTGTTAGCGCAGGCAGGATGGAGCAGCACTTTTATTGTGACGACAGTTACTGTGCAGTCAGTCTTTAGGCTTATAACGGGAGGTACGGTTGAAATAAAAAGTGTTTCTCGCTTTCCTGACGGTCTTTTTTTTCCTTCACACTGAGCTTGCAGCAGCCAGTGTCATCTCACAAGATCCTCAGGTGCCGCGAATGTCAATCAAGTGACGGAAGTGATGTCATAGTGAATATTTCTGATCGCTAATTTTTAGCTCTATTTTTTCAATGCCTGGCTGGCGGTCGACTGACACACCCTCTGCGATTGACCGGTAGCTTGCGATTGACGTAGTGGGCACCCCTGCACAAGGGACTATATAGCCGGTTGCAGCTTAGTGAGTATGGTAATAGTTGTTTGCTTTGACGTTTGGGGATTGGAAAAGTGACTATGTGGGGGTTATTTAATGTCTAGAGCAGTGGTTCCTAACCTTGTTGGAAGTACCGAACCCCACCAGTTTTATATGCGCATTCACCAAACCCTTCTTTGGTGAAAAATAAAATGTTTTTTTCTTAATTTAATCTTAATTTATAAATATTAATCATGAAATTATTATATTAAAGAAATACTAATAAATATATATTTTACAAACAAAGTTACAGGAATGTACACATGATCCCATGTTTACATCTCATTGTGCAACATGTGAATGTTTTAGTGGGAACTACCGGTAAATGCGATATCTGAAAGGGGTACAAATTATTTCCAAAGCAGGAACCCCACCCAGACATACAATACTAGTGCACAGCTCATAAAAAACAATATTTTTTGTTATTGTTGTTGTAAGTGGGCCAAAACACTTATTAGAAAATAATCTAATGGAAATGACTGCTGTCATTTGATTATAATAATAAAACATTTAACTTGTTATTTAGTCAGGTTTGGGACAGGTGTGCTGCTGGTGTGGCCACAGTGTATGTGCACGTATGACGTCGCTCACACTCAAGGAGTTTTTACGTTTGCTCACGCATATGGAAAATTAGAGGGAACATTGTTTGGGGGTATCCATAATACGTCGATAGGGAGAAGTTTTTATTTACACGATGAGTCGGGTGTGTCTTGACCTCCGCACCGGAGGCTCCGCCGAACCCCTGAGGCCGACTCACCGAACCCCTAGGGTTCGATCGAACCCAGGTTAAGAACCACTAGTCTAGAGTGATTTCTTAATGTTAAAAACCATATTTAGAAAGTTTAAAAGTTTTATGTTCTATCCATGAAAAGTAATTTATTAATAATTCCTTCTTAATGGAATTTGATTTACCACGGCCAGGCCTGCAACCAGTTATTAATGAGGGTTTATTTGTGGTGAGTGCAATATCTACCCTCTTTTATTACATACAATTGTTTGAACAAAACAAACTCAATTGCTGAGTTGCAATCTCGTGACTGAGGAGCACTTTTGGGTTTCAGGCGATGGTCTAGAGTCCCTGTAGACTATTGTTTATTTATCTGAATCAGTGCAAATTTTGGCGTATTTTGATAGGTTTTGAGGCAAATATACAAGCGGTCATAAAACAATATTTAAAATGTGATGGAGTGGATTTATACACTTTTAAGAATAATTTTTGAAAGATTCAAATCATTTATCTTCATCAAGATGTTACCGCTCGCTTTGACTTTACTTCCTTCGACACTTACAAGGACTTAAAGAAGAAAAGTTGGCGGCACATCGTAAATTTACATCTGGAGGGGTCCACAAATTGAGCATTAATCCGTGAAAGACAATGTTGGATTTATTTGTGCATCCCCAAGTAACGTATTTGATTGACATAACGCATGCCGTGCTGCTGTGATCGTGACGCTAATGAGAGAAAGGATACGTTGTTTGCAGTTGATTTCCTGCTATGAATAATTAGCCTCATCTTCAATTCATGTCTGCTGTAGTTTTTATGGTGTGAAGTATATATTTTGTCTCACTATTTAGCTATTGATGTCCCTGTTGTTCCGCAATATTTGCTAGTTATATCAAGATTCAGTCGCTGCTGTTGAGCCTATGAGAGAAGCACTTGGCTTTCCAGCACAACAACAAAGCTTTTAGTTTCGGTTATGAAAATCAACAACGAAAATACGGTGGATTGGACCAACAATTACAATATTCATTAATAGGACTTTGCACAAATAGGTTTTCGTAGTTATATTTAGGTATAGCAACCTCAAAAGAACACAAACTAATGTGATTTATCGTCCTTTTTTTACGTTTAGTTCTGCTCTCAAACACTACTATAGTACAGAAAGTTTCTCAAACAAATCAAATGTTCAAACAAACATTTTACAAATTGATCGTTGCAGACACAAGCATGTCCGATTGTATTCCACAAGATGATGAAAGTGATATTTTTAAAAGCAATTTCCTTCGATTCACTTCCTTTTTTCCCTGACTTCATTACCTCCTATGAACGACTTATTTCTTTATTTTCTGTAATGGCGGTGATTAAGATTAGCTTAAGGGAGCATCTCCACACTGTATGGAGACAGAATTAGCTGCGAGCCGCTTGTGAACCGTGGGACTACAATTGAATAGTTGGCCAGAAGGAGTCCGCGTTTGTGATCACCATTTCCGATTAATGCTGATCATACTTTTTCACGAAAATTGGCTAATTCTGATTGATCGGCTCATCCCTGAAAACACTCAGCTATAACATAATAAATATCGGAATTAGAAATAAATAATTCCGAAATGAAACTGTCATTTCTACATTTTTACACTTATGTGACAAAAATACACAAGTGTAAAAAAATAAGTTAACTTGTAGAAACCAAAACATTCACTTTGATGATGTACAGTAGTGTGTGTACCTGTACAAGTTTTTAGTGAAAATGTATTAATATAATATTTGAATGTACTATTTTGTCATCCAGGTTGAAGCACAGCCTGATGTCGTCAGAGGAGGATGATGACTTCCTCCCACCAAAGGTAGTTATTTTTATCACTGACTGCTTCTTTTCATCCTTGGCTGCGTCATCCTCTGCTGCCGCCTCCATTCTTTTCTTGTCCAAAATGACAAACGGACACTTCTTCGTCTTCTTCTTCCGGAATTCCTTGAAGGAATCTCTTGACAGATGCGAGCAAAGCTTTTACTAAATCATCCAAAGGAATATATTGACAAAATATGTATTTTCTTATGGCTTTAATCAAACTCAACATCTCATTGTGGTCCACGGAATTTAAAAAAATGGTTTGTCCTTTTGACTGTGTGTGTGTGTGTGTGTGTGTGTGTGTGCAGAGGCAAGCTGTCCAAAATTTCATGCTGTCACGATATGAGAGCGACTTCCTGGAGCTGGAGCGCATCGGCGTGGGCGAGTTTGGGACAGTTTACAAGTGTGTGAAGAGGCTGGATGGTTGCCTGTACGCCATCAAACGATCCCGACGACCCCTAGCAGGCTCCGCCGACGAGTGAGTTGGCAGTTTAACACTGCAAAGACTTAGACTCAAATTGTTTACAGCTCTCTATTAGGTAAAATGTTCCCTTTAAAATCAGATGTGCAAACTTTGAACTTTACAGAAAAATTAAAAGCTGTCGGAGGCCATTTTTATACATTTTATACATTAAAAATAAATAAAATGAATGAAAGTCAATTTAATGTTGGTCAATATATGCTCAGCTATTTAAAATATCCACAGCTTAGCTTTGTGTTATAGGTGACAACTAACGAATGTCCCAATACAATATTGATATTGGACATTGGTCCGATATTATCAAAAAATCAAGTATCGGATCATATCTGATTTTAAAATGTTCGATATAAGCTCCGATGCAAGCAACCCTTAAACCTGGACAGCCAGTTAACATCAAAATGTCCTCTGATTGGCACACAAGGTTGGTCTTTTCTTGTATTTTAGTTGTTTACAAAAGGTAAGCATGGAAGGCTATAGCTACTAGCAGCTACACAACCGCTAAGCAAGCTTGACATACATAATAGTTAATTGAAAAATATCGCAGTCCAAAACACGACAATTGGTCAATATAAAAAAGTATTAAAAAATATCTTTGCATATTACTTGCATATACAAAGTCTCCAAAGTAGAAGCATGTTAGTAAATGGAATTTTGCAGACTTGTCACTGAATAGCGTCAGTTACTACGTGTCGCCAAAAACAAAGTTATAAGTTTAATGTTTTTCCTACCTACCATTGTTGAGTAATTTCACTTGATCAAACCTTATCTAATACTACACAATAATAAAAGTATGTACTATGATTTGTGCTGGTATCGGATTAATATCAGTATCGGCTAATATTCAAGGCTCCAATATTGGTATAGGAAGTGAAAAAGTTGTAATGACAATGCTTATTTGTGTAGTATAATTATTATACTGTACATCTCATTGATAAGGATTTTATTTTTTTTACAATATGCCAATAAAAATAGAACTGTGGGCAGAAAATGGGACCCATTGTTCACTCTTGCTTTAAAGAGGCCGAGAAATAGGTACATTTATGTTAAATTTGCGGTCCCCTCCAAGGTTTGGGTTGAGTTTTTTTCTTGCCCTGAGGTGGGATCTGAGCCGAGGATGTCTTTGTGGCTTGTGCAGCCCTTTGAGACACTTGTGATTTAGGGCTATATAAGTAAACATTGATTGATTGATTGATAAATTTAGTGGAAAAACTGCTAGTAAGAGGCAGCTAACAATGGAGAAGGAGTCATCTACTTTACCTATAAAGCCCTTCAAAAAAACATCCAGAAACATCCAACAGGGTTTCAAGCAGTATTTGTATAATGTAGTAACAGGCACATTAATGATAACATGTAATATTTACTGTATTTTTGTCATTTTAAGCATTGCTGGAACTTCTCTCCTGAGTGCACTGATTTCACAGAGCACATAGCAAAAACAAGATAAATAACACTTCCTGTGTTTGCTTCCTCTGTCAGAGCTTTGGAGCATTATCATATAGCACTATTGATGAACGTTTAAAATGAAAACATTAAACCGCTTTAAGTGGGATGCCAACTGATATGATGGTTGTATCTTTCAGCAATTGCGCGCTCTTTAACCTGCTAAATTCAGAATAATCCTCACTATTCAGATACACAATGTTTCCTAGCGATGGTCTTATGCTATGTTCCATATCTTAAGAGCCATATAGTAATAAGTTGGTAGCGTGTCATAATGTGACAATTTTCAAAGTTGACCAACTTCTAAGTTTGGTGCCACATTTTTCAACTATACAGGTGGGTGGCATGAATAATTTAGCATGAACTTTTCCTAACTCGACAGCAGAAGAAGCTCAAGCTCCTTCTTTATTTTATAGCAGGTTGCCACCAACGTTATTGGCAGCTTAAGCTAGCCAGTAGCAAGCTGGCTACTCGCTAGTGGTCAGAGGAGCTGTATGAGCAAGACGATGTCACAACGCTAGAAAAGTAGTTCCTGTGTTTTCTTACAATAACCGTGTCTCTATAGCTTGGTTAATATGCAGGTCACGGCATGTAAATGGAGAGTTGTTGGCGGTTTTTGGATGTTTTTTAGAGCGCTTCATAGGCGGAATAGATTAATCTCATTTAATTTGTTTTTACTAGCAGTTTTTCCACTATTTAGAACACATAAAAGGGAAAGATGTGTATGTTCTTGTCTCAGATAAGGAGTGTGGATGATGGGCAAAATAAAAATAAAAAAGTCCAGTTTTCCTTTGAGGCAAGTCCACAAATATTTGCCTACTGTATGTGCTTGATGTCGTGCCTCAATCATCGGATTTGTAGTCAACTTGAATAAGTAAACGCTACGCCCCAAACAGAGTCCTAAAGGGAGGAAAAATACAAAACAAGTGGTGCCACTAAGCGGCAGTAAATACATTATTTTATTGTGACATCCGATTGTCTCCATAAACCACCTCCAAGATGTTTTGCGCCAATGAGATGCTCACTTGTAGTACACTTTCCCACCACTTGTAGGAGTAATGCCAGATTGGATAATATTAATTTGGAAATTATATAAGGCTTTATGTTCATTTGCACTTTAATTTTTAGTAGATTAAATACAGTTGTTGAAAACAAGTATAATAAAAGATGACTAATTCAGTGGTATTTAAATGGGCCCAGGACCCTCTGTACTAATGTGTCCTGTGATTGGCTACTGACCGGTCCATTTCTTGTCCATTGTCCTCTTAGGAAGCTTGCACTGAAGGAAGTTTACGCACATGCAGTTCTTGGCCATCATCCCCATGTTGTTCGCTATTACTCCGCCTGGGCTGAGGAAGACCACATGATTATTCAGAATGAATACTGTAACGGTAGGCAGACAACAGCAACATTTTTTTTTTCTTTTTTCTTATTTTCTTTTTTACACGCAGGACGAATATATGCAGTTTTAATGATTTCATATTTTGTGTGCGAGCCAGGTGGAAGTCTGAGTGATGTCATCCGGGCAAAGGAGATGTTTTCAGAAGCAGAGCTGAAAGATTTGATACTACAAGTGTCTTTGGGTCTGAAGTACATTCATAGTTTAGGACTTGTGCACCTGGACATCAAACCAAGTGAGTCTGTTTCTTCCAACTTGTTCCAGGGTGTTTTTTTGTTTGAACATTCATTTTAGTGCAGATCTGGATCAGGGTGCATGAAAATAGGACTTGATTTTTACACATTCTTTCATTTCTCAGTGATGCATTTTAATGGGACAATACCGGTAAGTCCTATTCGAGAGATCAAGATTTTGCTGTAAATTATTCCAGATTTGTCTTCACTAATTATGCAAGACATACCCAATAGTTTCTCTCTCCAGGATTTGTAAAAGTCAAAGGACAATAATATAGTAATTTTAAAAGACAAATAGGAATATGTACGTACTCCAGGGTTTCCCCTAGATTGCCACGATATACCTGGCGGTGGGGGCATGGTCAATATGACATCATATATGACATGATCATTTTGAATTGCATTGACTTTTCTTTAAAAAGGCTAAACAAATGTTTATGTACATTTAAAAATAAATATTAATATTATTTAATACCATTAACAATATTAATATTAACACCCATACGTTTTCTACCGCTTGTCCCTCTCTGGGTCGCGGGGGGTGCTGGAGCATATCTCGGCTGCATTTGGGCGGAAGGCGTGGTACACCCTGGACAAGTCGCCACCTCATCGCAGGGCCAACACAGATAGACAAACAATTTTTTTCTTATTTGATCAGAATCATAATCAGCTTTAACAATGAATTTGACTGGGTTGAATTGGCGGGATCACGACATCAGGAATTCCTTTTGTCATTACATATGCTCACTTTAATTGACATACATAGTGCACAGGTGTACGTAACACTGGTAACCTTGCACAAACGTGTGTATACAATTTGACAATAGCAGCCGATAGCTCATCTGCTCTGAATATACTGTATCAAATGTACTTTCAGGTAATATATTCATTTGTCAGCGCTCAGTCTCAAGCGCAGCGGGTGAAGGCGAGAGTGAGGAAGAGGATGAACGAAGCCATCCAGCAGGAGTCGTATACAAAATTGGTATGTTTGTATTTGGTGGATAAATGGTATGCGTAAAAGGTTTAGCCGTACCGTTTTTTTTTTTTTTTAAATCCCTCCAGGGGATCTGGGTCATGTGACATCAACCAATAATCCGCAAGTTGAGGAAGGTGACAGCCGCTTTCTGGCCATCGAGGTCCTGCATGAGGTAAAATGGAGCACAGGAAAATGAATATCTCCGAGCTGTAGTTTAAGTGTTTATCTTATGTGCACCAGGATTACAGCAATCTTCCAATGGCGGACATCTTTGCTTTGGGCCTCACAGCTCTGCTGGCTGCAGGCGCCCCGCCGATGCCCCAAAATGGAGAGGAGTGGCACCGCCTCAGAGAGGGGAACGTCCCCATGCTTCCAATGGAGCTCTCTGCTCCCTTCCACAGTCTGATTCAGGTACTCCTCGGTCAACCTTTCTTTCATATGGCAAAACATCACTTGCTCACTCGGATTGAAATTGATCCCTTTTTGGTTTAGTCGTTGTTGAATTCCGACGTGACCAAACGGCCTTCTGCTAAAGAGCTTTGCAAGCACAGCGTCTTAAGACTGGAGAGGACCGGGAGGCTGGCAGCTCAGCTGCGCCAAGAACTCAATGTGGAGAAGTTCAGGACAGCCATGCTTGAAAAGTAAGAGGGCAAAGTCAAATACATTGATTGTGAATGCTGGAGTTACAACTTTGAACAGTAAAGGGCATTGTAACTCCGATTCTTAAAACACCTCCAGCACCTGTGGACTCATTTATAAAAGTGTACATGGATTTGAACTTAAAACATTGAGTAAGCACCAACCTCCGAATATGCATGCACACAAAAACATACGGATTTATAAAAGCACGCTGCTCACTTGTACGAACTCTTCTTATTATAAATGGTAAATAAACGGTAAATGGGTTATACTTGTATAGCGCTTTTCTACCTTCAAGGTACTCAAAGCGCTTTGACACTATTTCCACATTCACCCATTCACACACACATTCACACACTGATGGCGGGAGCTGCCATGTAAGGCCTTAACCACGACCCATCAGGAGCAAGGGTGAAGTGTCTTGCTCAAGGACACAACGGACGTGACGAGGTTGGTAGAAGGTGGGGATTGAACCAGGAACCCTCAGGTTGCTGGCACAGCCACTCTACCAACTGCGTCACGCCGTTATAAATCACACCTGCAGTAAATGGTGCACGGAAGAGTTCCTCACCATTGACCTCTCAAAATCATCAGTAATTTGTCATGGTAATTTGCTAATGAATATGGTCATGAGTCAAAGGATCGCGTGACAGATGGCAATATTTTTAGATTGGTGTTTATTACGCCAAACACCGTAACAAAAATAATTTGAATGTGAATATTTGACCAATCTTTTTTTTAAATGTTTGACCAATCGTAGTGTCCGCTCCACCGTGACTGATTGCGCATTCCATCATTTCCAAGTTACTAGTCACAATTTCAACTGGAACGCCCCTCGAGGTCGGATTTCCGACTTGGGAAATCGGAGCATTTTCGCCACCCCTAAGCTCGTTTCAAAGAAGGCTGCTCTGGGTATAAACATTGATATATGTTTCTATAATATCCATTACTAGCAATTCTAATTTGTTTTTGTTGCACTAAATCAGCCATATGTGTATTGTTGAACATTTATGTATGGTAACGTTACTGTAGCGTAAACTACATTTATTTCATGTTTTAATACGTTCTACATTGCTAGCTCGTGTTTCCTCTTCGACTGTGTTTAAAGTACCAGTAGAGTGGAAAAACAAGTTGACTTTATATGCTTAATAGTTTAATTATATCCATTAATCCATATCCAATTGTATTTACAATCCGCAAAGTGTGTGAAAATATCGTCTAATTAT
This sequence comes from Nerophis lumbriciformis, assembly GCF_033978685.3. Taxonomy (NCBI): domain Eukaryota; kingdom Metazoa; phylum Chordata; class Actinopteri; order Syngnathiformes; family Syngnathidae; genus Nerophis; species Nerophis lumbriciformis. Next base: position 16,184,590 of record NC_084557.2, on the reverse strand, counting down.
CCCAAAATGCCACAAATTCAGTCAGCCATTTTGAATATTCAGCTCCGATTATCCATCCATCCATTTTCTACCGCTTGTCCCTTTTGGGGTCGCGGGGGGTGCTGGAGCCTATCTCAGCTGCATTCGGGCGGAAGGGGGGGTACGCCCTGGACAAGTCGCCACCTCATAGCAGGGCTGCGAATACCTTCAGCTATTTCTGTAGATTGACGACACTGGACTAACACTTCTGTACTCTGACCATTATATCAAATCAGTCAGACTGGAAATACGCAAAAATGACAAAGACATGTAGAAAGAGATGTGCTGTCTATCAGTTACAATCTTTGTATAAGACATGAACATGTTTTTCTTTTATTATGCATTCTAAGTTGTAAATAAAGTCAGTTAACAATCATGGAGTCAATGGGGGCTCCATTTGCCCACAAAACCCTCTAAATAACCATCCAACAATACTCTCTATACATCTTGTGACCTGAATATTAACCAAATATTAGTAACATTGTTATTATAAGCGCTAACGCAGACGAAGTATTTTTAGTATTGATAACCGAGAGCTAACTATTGTTCATGCTGTACTGGACTCAAGGAGAGACTTTAATGTAATTATAAAATGAAACTAAAGATGGCAGTAATGCATCATGTATGGATGCCCATCCATCCATCCATTTTCTACCGCTTATTCCCTTCGGGGTCGCGGGGGGGCGCTGGAGCCTATCTCAGCTACAAACTTCCGTAAAACTGTCAAGAAGAAAAAGCTGCTCCATCGCATCTCGGCTTGTCAAAGTTATTCTATATTATAAATCATGACAAGTCGCCACCACATCGCAGGGCCAACACAGATAGACAGACAACATTCACACTCACATTCACACACAAGGGCCAATTTAGTGTTGCCAATCAACCTATCCCCAGGTGTACTCCGCCTTCCGCCCGACTGCAGCTGAGATAGGCTGCCAACTTGTTTTTCCACTTTAAAGGTTGCAGAAAGAGTGAATACTTCTCCATAGGTTGTTTGCCAAGTTAGGGGTGGCCATCTTGATTTCCGACCTCGTAACTGGGACGCTCACAACTCGTCTGTGGTCGTTCCCCATGGAAGTATTATTGTAGCAAAATTATTTGCAAACGCGTATTTTAAATCTGTGTGTGTATAAGCTGATTGACATGCGTGTGTACTAATGTGTGTCTGTATACCAATGTGTGTGTATAATCACAGCCGAATGTGTGTTTAAGTTGATTGTATTATTTCTGTGTAAAAAAAAAATTCTCCCTCCATATTATTTCTGTGTAAAAAAAAAAAAAAAAGTATATTCTCTCTCTCTCTCTCTGTGTGTGTGTGTGTGTGTGTGTGTGTGTGTGTGTGTGTGTGTGTGTGTGTGTGTGTGTGTGTGTGTGTGTGTGTGTGTGTGTGTGTGTGTGTGTGTGTGTGTGTGTGTGTGTGTGTGTGTGTTATGCGCATTTAGACGTGTGTGAAGCAGGAACATTTTTTTACATGTGACTTTTGCCACACTTCTGCCGTATACAAGTTGTCTGTGCAACCTACTAAAAAGTCTCAATCAATCAATCTGTACAGCGATTTGAACAAGTAAAAGGATTTGTCTGGAACACCCCCTTGCTGGCGCCTTGCAGCCACTCACACTTGAGTTGCCTTTGAGGCCAAGAATAGACTTTTCATCACTCGCTGTACATAAGTTGGGTTTTTTTTAGCAGTAACTTAGTCTTTAGAAGTATGTTTGTATTCAAATAAGTCATCATGTAATGACAGAGGCTGTCATGATCGCATTTCCTCTGCCAGGGGGGTTGGGCTCTTCCCATATATGAGTGAAGATTCATCACAACCGGTGGAGTAAACGATCATTTCGGCCTTTATCATTACATGATCACTTATTTCAATACAAAAATACTAGTCATCTTTTTATCATTCATGACTTTGCGTGCACTACTAAATGTGACCAATAGGTGTCACTGTTTAATCATTCTTGACTTTGAGTGCACTACTATTATAATGTGACTATTGGGTGTTAAGTTACTGATCATTATATTCAGAATAAAAAAAGACGGGAAATAAGAATAGTTAGAATCAGCTTTATTGGCCAAGTATGCTGACACACAAACAATGCAGGAAACGAAGAATAACGCAACAACTATGAGAGTGCAGTACTGTGGGGGCAAAAAATAACATGACAATTTAAGAAAACTAAATAATACAATTATTCCCTTTTTGGGATGGACTACAGCAAAATAAACAAAAGCAAAAACTACAGGTTCAAGGACTATATACCCTCAGTTTGTAAACATATACATATGAAAATATATTTGTGAAGGGGAAAAAAAACAAAAGAACTATAAAATGTCATCAGGCTAAACCAGTGGTTCGCAAACTTCTTTCACCAAGTACCACCACAGAAAAAAACATGGCTCTCCAATAACCACTACAATGGCCAACATTAAAATGCAGTAGTGTAGTAGGCCTATGTATTAATTAAAAACAAGGCAGGTTTTATTTAACAAGTATATTTTATATTTTTGGCCACTAACATTACACAGTTTGAACAGTAACACTGTTTTAATGTAGGAAAATAAAACACTGTACTTTAATCCATTGATTCTTTGGCGTACCACTCATGGTACACATACCACAGTTTGGAAATCACTGCGCTAAACTACCCATGGTATCGAGAGGGTAGCTCTTTAGATAGATCAGTTTATGGTCATTTAAACCTTTTAGTAAGCATTTTCCCCTGATATGAAGATTATTTTAAATTGCTATGTGATCTTCACAGGGAGCTCCAGGAGGCCCGCGAGGCTGCAGAGTCCCACAAAAGGAGCCCCTTGTCGGGCCTACAGCTTCCTGTCAAGATGGGGTCACTGCCCAAGCTTGGGAGGAGGCTTGTGGGCAGGAAAACGGCACGGTCTATGAGCTTTGGTTGTCCCGGAGTGTATTAAGTGTGGAGAGAAGGAAGTCCTAACTACAATATGAGCTTGTCCACTTTAGTGAGAGCAAAGTTTGTCAGCTTCTGTAAATAAGATGCTATGCAATAGCATGCTTCTTTTATATTCTTTTTAAATGTGAATAAACATTTTAACATTTTTAGCTTTAATGTGATGTCTGTTTCCTTTTAACGTGTACTTTTGGTTTGTTTTAAAAAAAAAAAGCAAGCTATGGTGGGGACTTTCCAATTATCTTACAGAACTCAACTGCGGTTTAGCTTCCTGTTTCACATCTTTCTTTCTTTTTAGTTTATTTCGAACATGAACACATTTACAGCATAATACATCACTCAATTTCATATCATTTCACTTTACATCATGTCCGAAAAGGAGTAGGAAGAAGCAAAGCTTATTTAATCCAACCCCTTTCCCACTTCAGAGCGTTTACAAATATATACGTTCATTTACTGACTTCTTTTTGTAGCACGATTGATTGATTGGTTGAAACTTTTATTAGTAGATTGCAAAGGAAGAGAATACATTTTACACAGTACAGTACATATTCCGTACAATTGACCACTAAATTGTAACACCCGAATAAGTTTTTCAACTTGTTTAGGTTGCTATCAGCATATTGCAGTCATCATACAAATGTATCATCTGAGAAATAGACATTGTAACAGTGTAAGTATCACTTCGTAGGATATGTACAGCGAGCAGTGAACATAGTGAGCTCAGAAAGCATAAGAACAAGTATATACATATGATTATTTACAATCCGGGGAGGTGGGATGTGGTGGGGGGAGGGGGTTAGGTTAGGGTTCAAGCTGCCTGGAGGTGTTCTTTCAGTGCGGTTCTGAAGGAGGAAATAGATGCACTTTCTTTTACACCTATTGGAAGTGCATTCCATATTGATGTGGCATAGAAGGAGAATGAGTTAAGACCCTTAGCTATGCTATGTGAGGTTTTTTCCCTTGGTTCAGCCTTAGACTGATATTTTTTATTCTTTCCCCCTTTCCCAATATCACCTTTTCCCACCTTTTTTAAGGAGCGCCGTAAGTGGCTGATCCTTTGGCGGTCCCGTCTTGTCTCCCTGTAACGTATGTCTGCTCTTAGTGGGACTGTGCCGAAAATGAAATATCAGTTCTGTGTCTTGTACATGTTAAAGAATGGACAATAATAAAGCATCTTGATCTTGATCTTTGTTAGACCCACTTTAATAGTGAAGTCACAATGACATCCATGAACGATTAATACAGCAGTTTTTGTAATAGATAATTAAGTCAGTCATTATACACGCTGTATCGATCAGTTGTGGTGAAGAAGGAGCTGTGCCATGAAGGCAAAGCTCTCAATTTACCGGTCAATCTATGTTCCCATCCACACCTATGGTCATGAGCTTTGGGTTATGACCGAAAGGACAAGATCACGGGGACAAGCGGCCGAATTGAGCTTCCTCCGCCGGGTGGCAGGGCTCTCCCTTAGAGATAGGGTGAGAAGCTCTGCCATCCGGGAGAAGCTGAAAGTAAAGCAGCTGCTCCTCCACATCGAGAGGAGCCAGATGAGGTGGTTCGGGCATCTGGTCAGGATGCCACCCGAACGCCTCCCTAGGGAGGCCACGGGGAAGACCCAGGACACGTTGGGAAGACTATGGCCTGGGAACGCCTCGAGATCCCCCGGGAAGAGCTGGACGAAGTGGCTGCGGAGAGGAAAGTCTGGGCTTCCCTGCTTAGGCTGCTGCCCCCGCGACCCGACCTTGGATAAGCGGAAGATGGATGGATGGATGGATTATACACATACTGAGATGCATATCTTATTTTCAATAAGGTTGAAAGTGTTTCTCATAATTATTCTTCTTTGTACTTTGTAAGCACTATTAATTTGAACAACCTCTTAAACTGGATCATATCAGTACATTGTTAAACTTCTTTACTTAATCCATTCCATAATTGAATTCCACATACTGATATGCTAAAGATTCAAAGTGTGCATACAAATGTTTTAAATTACATTTTCCCTTAGGTTATATTTCTCCTCTTTAGTAGAGAAGAGAAGATAATCTACTTTGTGTTCATATACTTGTTTTTTTTTTTTTGATTGATTGATTGAAACTTTTATTAGTCGATTGTAGAGTACATATTCCGTACAAATGACCACTAAATGGTAACACCCGAATAAGTTTTTCAACTTGTTTAAGTCCATCCATTTTCTACCGCTTATTCCCTTCGGGGTCGCAAGGGGGGGCGCTGGAGCCTACCTCAGCTACAATCGGGCGGAAGGCGGAGTACACCCAGGACAAGTCGCCACCTCATTGCAGGGCCAACACAGATAGACAGACAACATTCACACTCACATTCACACACTTGCCAATCAACCTATCCCCAGGTGCATGTCTTTGGAGGTGGGAGGAAGCCCATGCAGTCACGGGGAGGACATGCAAACTCCACACAGAAACATCCCGAGGTCGGGATTGAACTCACAACTACTCAGGACCTTCGTATTGAGAGGCAGACGCACTAACCCCTCTTACACCGTGCTGCCTAAATTGATTCATGATACAGATAAATACAATCATCATAATACAGTCATCACACAAGATAATCATCAGAGTATATACATTGAATTATTTACATTATTTACAATCCGGGGTGTGGGATGTGGAGGGTTAGGGTCAGAGAAATGGACATTGAAACAGTGTAGGTCTGACTTGGGAGGATATGTACAGCAAGTAGTGGACATAGAGAGAGAGAGAGAGAGAGATCAGAAAGCATAAGAATAAGTATCTACATTTGATTATTTACATTTGCTTCTATGTAATGTGTGGTGAAACGTCAACTTAGCAGCAAAGTGAAACAAGTTTATTGCAATTCTGCTTTCCGTGTGTAAGTATGTTACTTGCTATGATCAGACTATTTAAATACTCGAGTGAAGTAGATTAGATCCACCTACTTTATACTCAGGCTGGAGACCGACAGTGTCTCTCTCACATGTAGAGCTGCTGCTTGTATGCACGGTGCATGAAATAACTACTGAACTTCTGCGAACGCAACCACAAAAAAATGTTTCTGGGCAGAGAGGAATGTATTTCGTTCGAACTTTGACTTAGCATTAGCTAGCTAGCATCAATTTGTAAGCTAATCGCTCGCCGGGACGACTACGTAAGTAAAGGCTAGCTGCTATAGCTCGTAAGTTAGCAACGTTTTCCAACTTGTCCCGCACTTTTCACTTCTTTATAAGAGTTTAATGGCAGTTTGGCGACGGTAACTACGTGCTCCCCTTTCTCTAGCCCCCAGTGTGAGGAACTTACAGGCGATGGAGGGTTCACCCACCTTGTCCAGCGAGCAGAACGCTGCTTTGGTGGTGTTGAGCTTCCTGCATGCGGACTGCGGCAACGATGAGTTCGGCCAAGCTGTCGTTTCTTTGGGCAAAGAGCTCACTAACACTTGGGCAACATGCCGTGATGACGACGGAGCTCTTGAGATTGACGGACACCTGCCAAGCAACAGCATCGCGGCTTTCATCGACGACATAGAGCCATTAGTAGAACTTAACTGGCCTGGTGAGTCCACTGTATTTTCTTTATTTCATATCCGTATTTATGACTGACTCGCCTGTGGATGTTGTACCGATATTTACATACATGGACTAAAGCACTCAACTACACGCAGAGCCGGTTCTAGGCGTTGTGTCGTCCTAAACATTTTGTTTGTTGCTCCATTTTGGGCTTTAATAGTATTTATTCAGGGTTTCCCCAAGTTTGTCAAGATACCTGTGGCTATGGGGGCGTGGTCACTCGGACGTCGTCACATGACACCCTTTAATGATATGATTTTCTTTAAAAACGCTTGAAAAATGTATGCATCCATTTAAAACAAATCTGTTATCATTAATTAGTATTGAAATATATATTTATATCGATTTGCCATATTTTGAATTGTTTCTGATTATTGTACAATGTACTGTAACGACCTGCTGGGGTTGATGTTGTGTTCCTGAGTGGGTGGTATTCAGAGTTCCCATGGTCATGAACGTACCACGCCTGTAAGGTGATTGGCGAAGAGGGAGGAAGCGTTCGTTGTTGCGGAAATGAGGATAGAAGTTTTTTTTTTTTTGTTTGTTTTTTTTTAATTGAACAACAAACATTAGGGGTGTGGGAAAAAATTATTCGAATTCGAATCGCGATTCTCACGTTGTGCGATTCAGAATCGGTTCTCATTATTTTATTTTATTATTATTTAAAAAAATTTTTTTATTTATTTATTTATTATTTTTTTAATTAATCAATCCAACAAAACAATACACAGCAATACCATAACAATGCAATCCAATTCCAAAACCAAACCCGACCCAGCAACACTCAGAACTGCAATAAACAGAGCAATTGAGAGGAGACACAAACACGACACAGAACAAACCAAAAGTAGTGAAACAAAAATGAATATTATCAACAACAGTATCAATATTAGTAACAATTTCAACATAGCAGTAATTAAAAATCCCTCATTGACATTATCATTAGACATTTATAAAAAAAAAATAAAAAAAAGAAGAACAATAGTGTCACAATGGCTTACACTTGCATCGCATCTCATAAGCTTGACAACACACTGTGTCCAATATTTTCACAAAGATAAAATAAGTCATATTTTTGGTTCATTTAATAGTTAAAACAAATTTACATTATTGCAATCAGTTGATAAAACATTGTCCTTTACAATTATAAAAGCTTTTTACAAAAATCTACTACTCTGCTTGCATGTCAGCAGACTGGGGTAGAACCTGCTGAAATCCTATGTATTGAATGAATAGAGAATCGTTGTGAATCGGGGAAAAAAATCGTTTTTGAATCGAGAATCATGTTGAATTGAAAAAAAAAAAAATCGTTTTGAATGAACCGTGGGACACCCAAAGATTCACAGCCCTAACAAACATACATTTATAATTCACTCAACAGTCACAGCACTTTCAACAACAAGGAAAGAAAACAAAAGCAAATACAGATAGAGTATTAAATATTAAGAAATAATAATTATTTAAAAAAATAAATAATAATAATAATTTAAAAAAGGACAAAAAGAGCTACCTAAATCACTTTAAATGTTTTTAACAAATATATCAATTTAAGGGCTTTCTTACTCTCAATCATTCTCCAAGATTTGATTGATAATTGTAAACCATTAAGACAATTAGAAAATGTGGACCTTACTTTCATAAATCGAAAACATTTTGCCTGGAGCATAATAATGTTGACAAATATTTCTATGTTACAGTCGTTTATAAAAATCCCAAATTTGATCTCTTCTATGGAGAATGGGGACATCTCCACACCCTTGTTCCTCAGCCAATGTCTGATCTCCTCCCAAAACACATCTACACTCTCACATTCCACAAACAGATGATTGGCATCCTCTGCAGCTCCACAGATATAACAGCCATCAACCTCCATGTTAAATTTAAGATGAAAAAAATCCTTTGAAGCGTATATTGCATTAATAATTTTCAATTGTATTTCTTTAATTTTGGGAAGAATTGGGTCTGTAATATATATCGTCCTTATTTTCCTTAGCTCAACTTTTGTAAACTCCTCAAATCCAGCATCTTTTTCTGATGTTATTATATACTGCGTTCGTACTGTTTCTGTCCCTCGATGTCTCCGACGATAAGCGAGCTGCAGCGAGCATGACATCACAGTTGCTTCGTGTTGTTGCTCCAATTGGACTTTACCTTCTTAAAAGCCGCCACTGTCCTCTTAATATTCTCATATTTTGCAGATCGATGCCCCTGGGTATATCTGGGAAACATTAAAGTTACGTCCACATCGCAAACATGCTGACCACGCTCCACACAATCGCGTGGGTCTTGTTTACATCCGGTTTTGGCAGTGCTGTTCCGGTGGTCGAAGTTTTGTATCGGTGGGTGAGTTTTTTGTGCATCACTAGTCAATAGTGCACACACGATAGGCTATCCATTCATACAGTAACCATCTGCTGGTGGTTATTTTTTATGTTCATGAGACTTTGATTTGATGTTAGTTTTTCCCATTGTCACAAACACACCCTCCGTGCTTGCCCTGAAAGTGGATTGGCGGAGAATGAGGAAGTGTTTGCACAGGGAATTGTTAGCATAAGATTAGTAATAAAAGTTAAAAATGGCGTCAGACTTTGTGTGACTTCTTCTGGAGACTACAATACATTATGTTGCTATTTTCAAGGTGTGGCGTCTATGAATCTCGCGTGGCGGTGCGTCAAATTCAGTCACATTAAGGTGAAACCCTGCTTATTGTGTGAATATTGTGTCCGCCTTCTTCTCCCCCAGTTTTAATCCGATTGCCATGCTAATGTTAGCATGTTAATTTTTTTAGCCAATTTTGCAGCTGTACACCTCAGTCTCATATAACTTGGTATTTGACACATGCTAATTTTGTTCACAATAATAATATTATTGACTATCACCAATAAGTTATTACGTATTCATTTTTTCCAACATTTTCCCTTCTTCCAAACGTGAAGCGAACTTAATGTAAACATGTCAACGTCATGGTGTGGATGAACTATCAGTAAAATACATACAGGTAAAAGCCAGTAAATTAGAATATTTTGAAAAACTTGATTTATTTCAGTAATTGCATTCAAAAGGTGTAACTTGTACATTATATTTATTCATTGCACACAGACTGATGCATTCAAATGTTTATTTCATTTAATTTTGATGATTTGAAGTGGCAACAAATGAAAATCCAAAATTCCGTGTGTCACAAAATTAGAATATTACTTAAGGCTAATACAAAAAAGGGATTTTTAGAAATGTTGGCCAACTGAAAAGTATGAAAATGAAAAATATGAGCATGTACAATACTCAATACTTGGTTGGAGCTCCTTTTGCCTCAATTACTGCGTTAATGCGGCGTGGCATGGAGTCGATGAGTTTCTGGCACTGCTCAGGTGTTATGAGAGCCCAGGTTGCTCTGATAGTGGCCTTCAACTCTTCTGCGTTTTTGGGTCTGGCATTCTGCATCTTCCTTTTCACAATACCCCACAGATTTTCTATGGGGCTAAGGTCAGGGGAGTTGGCGGGCCAATTTAGAACAGAAATACCATGGTCCGTAAACCAGGCACGGGTAGATTTTGCGCTGTGTGCAGGCGCCAAGTCCTGTTGGAACTTGAAATCTCCATCTCCATAGAGCAGGTCAGCAGCAGGAAGCATGAAGTGCTCTAAAACTTGCTGGTAGACGGCTGCGTTGACCCTGGATCTCAGGAAACAGAGTGGACCGACACCAGCAGATGACATGGCACCCATGGGGTATTGTGAAAAGGAAGATGCAGAATGCCAGACCCAAAAACGCAGAAGAGTTGAAGGCCACTATCAGAGCAACCTGGGCTCTCATAACACCTGAGCAGTGCCAGAAACTCATCGACTCCATGCCACGCCGCATTAACGCAGTAATTGAGGCAAAAGGAGCTCCAACCAAGTATTGAGTATTGTACATGCTCATATTTTTCATTTTCATACTTTTCAGTTGGCCAACATTTCTAAAAATCCCTTTTTTGTATTAGCCTTAAGTAATATTCTAATTTTGTGACACACGGAATTTTGGATTTTCATGTGTTGCCACTTCAAATCATCAAAATTAAATGAAATAAACATTTGAATGCATCAGTCTGTGTGCAATGAATAAATATAATGTACAAGTTACACCTTTTGAATGCAATTACTGAAATAAATCAAGTTTTTCAAAATATTCTAATTTACTGGCTTTTACCTGTATATCCTAACCCTAACAATTTGTATGAAATGGACAAGCGGTAGGAAATGGATGGATGTTTCAGAGTCATATAACTTGGTACTTGAAACATTCTGATAGCATTTCAGTTCGGGTTGTGCATTTCAGCATTCACATGCAATTTCTCCTGAAATTGCATATTCTAGTTTATTATTATTATTATTGATATTATTATTATTATTATTGATATTAGACTCCAGAAGGGCCCCGACCCTAAACCTAATGTTTTGACATGAGTTTTTATGAGGCCACCCCTAACCCTTCTGCTACATTCCTGCAGTGTTTTGTTACCAGCAGGCACTCTAACAGCGCAATAAACGTGAAAAAAAATACACAGAACGTCAAAAAAAACAAACGTATCACCCTAATTTTGCCAACATCTTTATTAGCTTTGGACCAACATTCACAGAGAAATTGTGACTTTTGTGTGATCTATGTCAACTGTGGTGGCTGCCTCCAAACTTTGAATTTTAGGGATCACTTAGATGCTGTATGCAAAAGGGGTCACCAGCAACTTGACTGTCTAAGGACACGGTCTTTCTTTCATGTAGATACAACCATGATGGTTGTGTTTTATCGTGCTTTTATTGAATCGATTTTTTCTTTTTGTCTGGCGTCATGGTTTGGAGGTCTGCCATTAAAGGACAGAAACCGATTTAAGCCAAAAAATCAGGTGGTCAAGTCAACTTATTGGCGAGCACCAGCTGAGTTTGGAGTCCCTGTACACCAGGCAGGTACAGCGGGTTGCCAACTCACTTACAGCAGAAATCTTTATGGTGAGTTCCAGGGTCCCAAGATGCGGTATATGAACAGCTTTCTTCTAGCCGTAGCTATTCTTTTAAACAAATTACAGCTTTATTGCACATATTTATCTCTATTTATTTTTTATCTATTTATTCACAGGGCTCAAATTTTACCGCGGCAAGTGCTGCGACCGCCCTCGTCTTTCGCCGTAATGCCCCAAAAATTGACCAACATTTGCGGCAAGAACATGCCGTGACCGCCCTTGACTTCTTACTTGTTAATGGACGAGGGATGGAACAGTAAACGGTATAATGATCATTTGCGATGGTTGGTAATATTTTTTAATTACCGAAAAAACGTCATTTATCAATGCATTTTTGGCAACATGAAGTCGAGCGCATGCGCACTAGCGGTGTTTCGCTTGATAATCATGGCGGACCAACGACACCGACTTTGCTGCAGAGATTTCCCCTCGGAGTAAACGGAGCCAAGCGCTTGTTTTGATGTCATTTTCCCTCGCTTCCCGCCGTGTGTTTAAGAGTGCACTGCTGTGTTTAGATGGAGACAGGTGTGGACAGTATTGGAGACAGACGCACTTGTCCCCACACTAAAAGTACACAGAAAAGGAGAAAACTATTTGATGTTTTGCAGCAGGCGATGTGTCGTGAACGTTGTCACAACTTGTTTATAAAGTCTTTACTTTGTTGACTGGGATGTTCACTCGTCCTTTATTTAACTGCAAACTGTATCAGTGTTCAAATAATAATTTTGTCATCTCATCGAATTGAACGCAGGCTATGAAGATTGTTTATTCGATGTGAGAGGGATCCGTTCGGGTTTTTTTTGTTGTTGGCCAAACTGTTGTACTGAACTACTAGGGAGGTGTTGGAGAAGCTTGTTTATTAGACTTCATCTTCATTAGCCAAACTGTTTTGTGTTTTATTTTGATATCTAAAAGTAAACACCAGGTTTTTTGTTTTTTTTAATTAATTGTATTTTTTTCATGTCACAAATGTGTTACTTCAAAAATCATTCATGTGACACATTATTTTGTTAATGTGTTATTGTGTATAGTTAATTCCTATACGACTATACGCTCAAACTCTCAATGGATCTGTCCCGATACAGCATCTACATCTACATACTGTATATATGTACATAATAAAAAAAAAAAAACTCTATCAAAATGTAAAAATAAAGATAAAGGCATCATGTAATGACAAAAAGCTGACAAGTTGATATTATTAAAGAAAAAAAAATAATAATATTTGTCTATAAATATATGGATAACGTTTATCTATAGTCTTTTTATTAGACATTACAAATGACATGATGGTATTATGTTCACATTCCAACACGTGGCCATAATTGGCAGCCCTATATCTCATACATGAACACTATTTTTATCTATCTATCTATATCTATATATATATATATATATATATATATATATATATATGTGTGTATATATACAGTGGGGCAAAAAAGTATTTAGTCAGCCACCAATTGTGCAAGTTCTCCCACTTAAAATGATGACAGAGGTCTGTAATTTTCATCATAGGTACACTTCAACTGTGAGAGACAGAATGTGAAAAAAAATCCAGGAATTCTCATTGTAGGATTTTTAAATAATTTATATGCAAATTACGGTGGAAAATAAGTATTTGGTCACTTCAAACAAGGAAGATCTCTGGCTCTCACAGACCTGTAACTTCTTCTTTAAGAAGCTCTTCTGTCCTCCACTCGTTACCTGTCTTAATGGCACCTGTTTGAACTCGGTATCTGTATAAAAGACACCTGTCCACAGCCTCAAGCAGTCAGACTCCAAACTCCACTATGGCCAAGACCAAAGAGCTGTCGAAGAACACCAGGAAAATAATTGTAGACCTGCACCAGACTGTGAAGAGTGAATCTACAATAGGCAAGCAGCTTGGTGTGAAAAAATCAACTGTGGGAACAATTATCAGAAAATGGAAGACATACAAGACCACTGATAATCTCCCTCGATCTGGGGCTCCACGTAAGATCTCATCCCGTGGGGTCAAAATGATCATGAGAACCGTGAGCAAAAATCCCAGAACCACACGGGGGGACCTGGTGAATGATTGCAGAGAGCTGGGACCAAAGTAACAAAGGTTACCATCAGTAACACACTACGCCGACAGGGAATCAAATCCTGCAGTGCCAGACATGTCCCCCTGCTTAAGCCAGTGCATGTCCAGGCCCGTCTGAAGTTTGCCAGAGAGCACATGGATGATACAGCAGAGGATTGGGAGAATGTCATGTGGTCAGATGAAACCAAAATAGAACTTTTTGGTATAAACTCAACTCGTCGTGTTTGGAGGAAGAAGAATACTGAGTTGCATCCCAAGAACACCATACCTACTGTGAAGCTTGGGGGTGGAAACATCATGCTTTGGGGTTGTTTTTCTGCTAAGGGGACAGACCGACTGATCCGTGTTAAGGAAAGAATGAATGGGGCCATGTATCGTGAGATTTTGAGCCAAAACCTCCTTCCATCAGTGAGAGCTTTGAAGATGAAACGTAGCTGGGTCTTCCAGCATGACAATGATCCCAAACACACCGCCCGGGCAACGAAGGAGTGGCTCCGTAAGAAGCATTTGAAAGTCCTGGAGTGGCCTAGCCAGTCTCCAGACCTCAACCCTATAGAAAATCTGTGGAGGGAGTTGAAAGTCCGTGTTGCTTGGCGACAGCCCCAAAACATCACTGCTCTCGAGAAGATCTGCATGGAGGAATGGGCCAAAATACCAGCTACTGTGTGTGCAAACCTGGTAAAGACCTGTAGTAATCGTTTGACCTCTGTTATTGCCAACAAAGGTTATATTACAAAGTATTGAGTTGAATTATTGTTATTGACCAAATACTTATTTTCCACCATAATTTACAAATAAATTCTTTAAAAATCCTACAATGTGAATTCCTGGATTTTTTTTTCACATTCTGTCTCTCACAGTTGAAGTGTACCTATGATGAAAATTACAGACCTCTGTCATCATTTTAAGTGGGAGAACTTGCACAATTGGTGGCTGATAATAATCCCGGTGCCGAAGAAGTCTCCCATCACCAGCCTGAATGATTACCGACCAGTGGCCCTCACTCCGGTAATCATGAAGTGCTTCGAGCGACTTGTTTTCCAGCACATGAAGGACCATATCCCTCCAGACTTCGACCCCCACCAGTTCGCATACCGGGCGAACAGGTCCACAGAGGACGCCATCGCTGTTGCTCTCCACTCTGCTCTGAACCACCTGGAGCAGCAGAGCTACGTCCGGATGCTCTCTGTGGACTATAGCTCTGCCTTCAATACAATAATCCCGGACAGACTCTGCAATAAACTGGACACTCTTGGCCTCCCCCCTCTCACAAACGCCTGGATAAGGGACTTCCTAACGGACCGACCCCAGAATGTGAGACTTGGCCCGCACCTCTCATCCTCCCGCACGCTGAGCATCGGCTCCCCACAGGGCTGTGTGCTGAGCCCCCTCCTCTACTGCCTTTACACCCATGACTGCAGTCCGGCCCACAGTGACAACCTTACCGTCAAGTTCGCCGACGATACCACAGTGGTCGGGCTCATCTCCAGGGGTGACGAGGCTGCCTACAGAGAGGAGGTCCTGAAGCTGACGGCCTGGTCTTCGGAGAACAACCTCGCTCTCAACACCAACAAGACCAGAGAGATCATCGTCGACTTCAGGAGGAGCAGCACCGACCCTGCCCCCCTCTACATCAACGGCGAGCGTGTAGAGAGGGTCCACACCTTCAGGTACCTTGGAGTCCACATCTCTAATGACTTCTCCTGGACAGTCAACACCACATCAATCATCAAGAAGGCTCAGCAGCGGCTACACTTCCTTAGAGTCCTCGGGAAGTACAACCTGAAGCCTGACCTGCTGCTGACCTTCTACCGCTCGTCCATCGAGAGCCTGCTGACCTACTGTATTACGGTATGGTACGGCAGCTGCACTGCAGCAGACAGGGAGAGGCTGCAAAGAGTGGTCAAGACGGCTCAGAAGATCATCGGCCGCCCTCTCCCCTCTCTGACGGACATCTACACCTCCCGCTGCCTCAACAGAGCCAGTGCCATCATCAAGGACAGCACCCACCCTGGCTCTGACCTGTTCCACCTGCTGCCCTCTGGGAAGCGCTACAGGTGCATTAAAACCAAAACAAACAGGCTAAAGAACAGCTTCTTCCCCAGGGCCATAACCATCCTGAACGGACTGCCCCATTGTCCCTCATAACTGCCTTCTCTTCGGTGCAATAACCCATTCCACCAACCACCCTGTTTTTGTTTTGTTTTTTTCATGTATATATTCATTTCACACCATATTCATTGCACTTCTACATTTTTTATATTTTTATATATTTGCACATTGTTTTTCTAGCATGCACACATCGCACTGTATGGAATGGCCTCAATCTCGTTACCTTGCGTAACGACAATAAAGCTGATTCTGATTCTGATTCTGATTCTGACTAAATACTTTTTTGCCCCACTGTATATATATATATATATATATATATATATATGTATATGTGTGTATATATATATATATATATATATATATATATATATATATATATATATATATATATACATAACCCCGCCCACCTCAACCGACGCACGGAGGGGGGGGGTTGATGTGTGAGGGGGCAGGGTTGGGGGGGGTGGCGGGGTTTGGTGGTATATTCTAGCCCGGAAGAGTTAGGGCTTCATGGGACTCTGGGTATTTGTTCTGTTGTGTTTATGTTGTGTTACGGTGCGGATGTTCTCCCGAAATGTGTTTGTCATTCTTGTTTGGTGTGGGTTCACAGTGTGGCGCATATTTGTAACCGTGTTAAACTTGTTTATACGGCCACCCTCAGTGTGACCTGTATGTTTGTTCACCAAATATGTCTTGCAGTCACTTACGTGTGTACAGAAGCCAAATTCAACATGTGACTGGGCTGGCTCGCTGTTTGTAAAGGTTGTTGAGGGCACTAAAGACAGTGCCATCACGGCACGCCCATATTATTGTTGTTTGGGTGAAAATCGGCAGACATTCAAGAGAATGGTTGCCCTGAAATTCAGGAGTCTCCCGGAAAAATCGGGAGGGTTGGCAAGTATGACGCTGTCAAGTGCCATTCATATAAAACTCGCGGGCCGCACTAACATTAAATTTTCATATTAAGGTGCGGGCCGCAAAATAACGTCTTGCGGGCCGCAATTGGCCCGCAGGCCGCGTCTCTGAGACCCCTGCCTTAAAAGAGAGTTTTATCTCAGTCTTTTATTAACTTTTACTCTGACTCTTCTTATTGCTCATGTGACTGTTTCTTCTTTTCCTGGTCCCAAAATGGATTTTACCTTAATTTTTAGGGCGTTGAATTTTATAACTTACGGATTTAAATGAAAGAAAAATATGTTCAAAACTTTACAAAAAAAACCCAGGCCATGATCATGTGGCCTCTGTAGTGGTTGTGGGCCTGAACAACCACACGTCACTGCATCATCACAAGGTATATGAACATTGTTATGCTGCTCCTATGAAAAATATCAATCGAATAAAAGCATTGAATGAAAGTATTATTCTTTGTAGGTGGTCATGACGAAGTAGCAGCCCTGCAGGAGGTCGCCGCCAGACTGAGACAAATCAGCGACCAATTTCAGCAGCATGTTGTGGACCAGGCGGCCCGAAACCTGCACAGGAGCATCATGTCCACGCCGAGTGACGTAAGTCTGCTCTAAAGTCTCCACCACATTTTTTTATTAGACACACAAATCTCACTGCACACCACCAAACATGTCTGTTGTGTAAACGACAAGGGCAAGATCGAGATCTGTTGCCAGGTGGGAAATGACTAGTCATTGTACCAGGGTTGGACAATTAATACATTTTTGCTCTCTATTTTGTTTTTGTCTTCTCGAGTCATTATTATTTTTTGACTATTGAAGTATTTATTTCAAACCTGCACAGTACAACAACACACTTTTTTTTTTTTAACATTTTGGCAGAGACATTTATGCAAGGCTTGACATAAAAATGTTATAGAAAAAATGATTAATGGTCTGCACAATGGTTGCTACTTTTATTTGACACAGTGAAAGTATGCCTAATCAATAATCACTAAACTCAATAAAAAAAAAAGTAAGGCATATGATGGACGGAATTACAGAATTGGTCAATAAAAGGGAATCCGCTGTTAAATGCACGATATCATGGAAATTGACATAAATGTAAGTGTAATGTTGTCATTGTGAGGAGAAAGAACATTTGTTTGGGAAAATGTGTGTGTGTAAGACCGCTTATTCATCCCTGAAACTATATATATACTGCATGTATATATATTTATATATATATACAGTACATATACACACATATATATATATATATACATATATATATATATATATATATCACACATTGTATATAAAACATTGATGGAGGGTTTTGAATGTGTGTGTGTATATATATATATATATATATATATATATATATATATATATATATATATATATATATATATATATATATATATATATATATATATATATATATATATATGTGTATATGTATGTACATATGTATATGTATATATGTATATATACAGGTAAAAGCCAGTAAATTAGAATATTTTGAAAAACTTGATTTATTTCAGTAATTGCATTCAAAAGGTGTAACTTGTACATTATATTTATTCATTGCACACAGACTGATGCATTCAAATGTTTATTTCATTTAATTTTGATGATTTGAAGTGGCAACACATGAAAATCCAAAATTCCGTGTGTCACAAAATTAGAATATTACTTAAGGCTAATACAAAAAAGGGATTTTTAGAAATGTTGGCCAACTGAAAAGTATGAAAATGAAAAATATGAGCATGTACAATACTCAATACTTGGTTGGAGCTCCTTTTGCCTCAATTACTGCGTTAATGCGGCGTGGCATGGAGTCGATGAGTTTCTGGCACTGCTCAGGTGTTATGAGAGCCCAGGTTGCTCTGATAGTGGCCTTCAACTCTTCTGCGTTTTTGGGTCTGGCATTCTGCATCTTCCTTTTCACAATACCCCAAACCATCACCCAACCATGCAAATTTTGCATTTCCTTTGGAAATCGAGGTCCCAGAGTCTGGAGGAAGACAGGAGAGGCACAGGATCCACGTTGCCTGAAGTCTAGTGTAAAGTTTCCACCATCAGTGATGGTTTGGGGTGCCATGTCATCTGCTGGTGTCGGTCCACTCTGTTTCCTGAGATCCAGGGTCAACGCAGCCGTCTACCAGCAAGTTTTAGAGCACTTCATGCTTCCTGCTGCTGACCTGCTCTATGGAGATGGAGATTTCAAGTTCCAACAGGACTTGGCGCCTGCACACAGCGCAAAATCTACCCGTGCCTGGTTTACGGACCATGGTATTTCTGTTCTAAATTGGCCCGCCAACTCCCCTGACCTTAGCCCCATAGAAAATCTGTGGGGTATTGTGAAAAGGAAGATGCAGAATGCCAGACCCAAAAACGCAGAAGAGTTGAAGGCCACTATCAGAGCAACCTGGGCTCTCATAACACCTGAGCAGTGCCAGAAACTCATCGACTCCATGCCACGCCGCATTAACGCAGTAATTGAGGCAAAAGGAGCTCCAACCAAGTATTGAGTATTGTACATGCTCATATTTTTCATTTTCATACTTTTCAGTTGGCCAACATTTCTAAAAATCCCTTTTTTGTATTAGCCTTAAGTAATATTCTAATTTTGTGACACACGGAATTTTGGATTTTCATTTGTTGCCACTTCAAATCATCAAAATTAAATGAAATAAACATTTGAATGCATCAGTCTGTGTGCAATGAATAAATATAATGTACAAGTTACACCTTTTGAATGCAATTACTGAAATAAATCAAGTTTTTCAAAATATTCTAATTTACTGGCTTTTACCTGTATATATGTATATATGTATGTATATATGTATATATGTATATATGTATGTATATATGTATATATGTATGTGTATATATATATGTATATATATATATGTATATATATATATATATACATACATATATACATACATATATATATATATATACATACGTATACATACATATGTATACATACATACATACATACAGAACTTGAATACACCTCACGGTGATGCTTGGACACGTCATCAGTGATAAACCCGGGGTCATAGGGTGTTTCGGGTCTTTAATCATCAGACACCCTCGCCCGGGCGACCCAGCCGGGGGTGATCAGACCCCGGCCTGTGTCCAAGTAGCGCACCACGGATCCCCCCTACGGATCCACAGCCACCGGGAGGCCTTTTCTGCGGCCTCTAGGATGTTCTTGGTGGCTTTTCTCGACTGCAGTCCTCTAATGCCAAGGATTCTGAACACACGCTGTAGTAAGTGACCAGCAAAACCCCTGCACCCAATTTCGACTGGTTCACAGCGGGCTCTCCAGCCGTTACTCCGACACTCTACAGTGAGCTCAGCGTATTTGGCCCTCTTACGCTCATTTGCTTCGTCAATTCGCTCCTCCCAGGGGACAGTCAGCTCCAGTAGCACCACTTGCTTGGTTGACTCCGATGTTAACACCATGTCTGGGCGGAGTGACGTGGTAGCGATATTGGCCGGGAACTTATATACAATACATATATATATACATACATATATATATACATACATATATATATACATACATACATATATATATATATATACATACATACATACATAGATATACATATATATATATATATACATATACATATATACATATATATACATATATACATACATATATATACATATATATACATACATACATACATTATATATATATATATATATATATATATATATATATATATATATATATATATATATATATATATATATATGATAGATGGATAGATAGTTTGGACACACCTTCTCATTCAATGCGTTTTCTTTATTTTCATGACTATTTACATTGTAGATTGTCACTGAAGGCATCACAACTATTAATAAACGCGTGGAATAGCCACCCTTTGCTCTGATTACTGCTTTGCACACTCTTGGCATTCTCTCGATGAGCTTCAAGCACACCTGTGAAGTGAAAACAATTTCAAGTGACTCCCTCTTGAATGTGGAGTACATAACTCCACATGTGTTCATTCATAGTTTTGATGCCTTCAGTGACAATCTACAATGTAAATAGTCATGAAAATAAAGAAAACACATTGAATGAGGTGTGTCCAAACCTTTGGCCTGTACTGTATGTATAACGTGTGTGTGTGTGTGTATATACATAGATATATACACGTACACACTTAGTGTGTATAAAAAAATATTCATGAAGGGTTCTGAAGTTGTTTTACAAGGCTTTGAAGGCAACATAGGGGACTCCCATTAGCCGCAACTTGTTTTTTATCTTTAGAATCAGAAAAAAGAAAAGACACGTGTGCTTGTTTCTCATGATTGTGAATGATGGGCAAAATTAAAAAAAATAAAGTGCAGTTCCCCCTCAACTATTGGGAAATCTTGAAGATAACGATGACCAGAGAGGAATTAAATTGTGTTTCTCATCTTCTTTATCAAAGTGCTGTCACTCGCAACTTACTTTGGCCCCATTGTGGATTATTTTTCAGTCGTCAGTAAGTCACCGACATGTGGATTTTTTTGGGCCCTTGATTCCGCGGAATGATATGCAGGGAATGTGTCAACTAGTTTGTTAGGCTCAATGCTGGGCTGTTCAATGTCCAAAAAAACCCAATTTGTACAAAAGCCAAGACTCTGCAGTACTAAGGCAACCACGTTGTATATACTGACTGCTCTACCCATTGTCGTTTTGCAGCAGTGGCTTGACCTCCTCACTGTCGAAGTGCAGAGGGTGATGAGGCAGGGCGTGGGCCTGGAGCAGCTGCCGCAGGAGAAGGTCATCATGGCCCTCAGCCTCACCTTGGTGAAGCAGGTGTGCAAACACGCCCCGCGACTGCTCGGAAGCCTCTTTAGGGTGGCGCTGCGGTGCGTCAGCCCTCCGACATCACTGTGAATCGAATAAATGTTTACTGGGAAAAAAACAGGAATGTGAACAAAACGTTTTTGAATGCCAAGTCTTATTTTGAAAACAGTAGGTTGTGTTAAGTTGAATTTTTTGATTTTGAACTCCGAACTTATTTTTGTTTAAAAGTTGTTTCAGGTAAAAAAAAAAGAACAAAAATGTACTGTATGCATGTTATTACCTCTGCTTTGTTGAAATAAATGTTTTGGAATCAAACACATTCCCACCTTCTTTATTCTCAAGAGCGTCTTGTAGGAAATTCAAGGTACAAAGTTTGATGGAACATTCACTTGATTTTTACTGAGAAAAAATTGCCATAGACATGAACCTCGGGAGTGTTAATTGTTGGACATTTGCTTGTTGTGCATAAATAAAAGGGACAGCAAATATCAAGGAAAAACAACTTAATTATACAGTTGTTAATGTGGCATAATTATATTAACACTGCAGCCAATAATTGACTTGATTTCATTTACTTAAAAATACTATTTATTTACATTGTGCTGCAGTTTCCTTTAATAAATGACTTAAAGTAGGGTAGCATTTATATGCAACGTAAAATATAATTTCCTACTTTCCATTTTGGCATTCAAACCGTGTAATGGAAAATGACGCCTATGTCTTTGAGTAAAAAAAAAGACACTCAAGAAAGCAAAAGCAGGAGAGGTGGGCTTTGAACATCAGACAGGAAGTGCATTTAATTCCCTTTTTCTGGGCTTGCATCTGCTGTGAAGGATGTGGATGAGGAGAGGTCAAGGTTCAAGTGAGAGGCATTGTCCTGGACTGGAGACCTTCAAAAGCAGCCCCCCTGCAATCTTCAGTGAACTAAGTACTTGGATTTCTAGCGTAACATCCTTTCACGCGTACACTAACCCCCCGAGAAGGAACTACGTCTATACTACTTCCTCTTGTATCTGATGACACCGTACGCCATGACGGCAGCAAGGAGCACCAGGGTTGCTCCTCCACAGAGCAGAACCTGGAGCTCTGACGCTGGGTCTGGCTGCGCCTCGGTCTCCTCGGTGGCGACCTGTGCGGCAGGTACCTCCGACTCGCTCGCGGACTCTGGCTCCTGCAGAGTGGGCAATCTTACTGGCTCCAAGTGTGCTTCAGGATCTGTGGACGCTGCTGGGGATGGGGGCATACCCTCAGTAGACAGCCATTTTGGCTCAGGCTCTGGTTCTACTGCAGGAACGGGTAACGGTGCTGCAGGTTCCGGAGGGGGAGCAAAGGCTTCCAGGACCGGAGGAGGAAGCTGTGGTTCTATAGAGATGAGGGAAGGTTCTGTTGACGTCTCTAAGACAACGACAGGTTCTTCTAGAGAGATCAGAGAGGCAGGTGCTGCGGATTCTACCTCTGACGTCGCAGGAGCTGCGGTCATCTGGCTACTAATTTCCTCCCGGAGCTGAGCGAGCTCGCTCTCCGTACCTAAAACGCTCATCATGCTCTCCTCTATGGCTCCGCCTTCGTCCAGCAGCTCGGCTTCCTCGCGCTCCACGTGGACGATGTCCGAGTTGGAGGAGTTGTTCTCGCTGCGCTCCTCGGCCAGAGCCGCGCCCTCGTTGCTGTCCAGGCTCTTGATGTCCTCGGGGTCCATCGCGCACACCTGCGCCCACGACTCGTGGCCGGCCAGCGACACGGGTAAGCTCTCTGTCTGCCAGGAGCTGAGCCCGCTGCTGTTGTCGCCCGTGCACAGCAGAGACGACGGAGGGCTCAGCTGATCAGGCGCTTGATCCCCCGACAGGATGTAGATGTCGTTGCTGTCTTCAGCGATGGCAACGCTCTGCTCCTCTTCTGAACCCAGTCCAAATATTTCACCCTGTAGGCGGCACATAAACACATCATTGCAGTCAACAAGCAGACTATGCCATCAATGGTCACTCACTCATTAATATAGTCAACAGACGCGTGTGTGTGTACGTTCTTCTATTGCCACCCTTCTTGAGACATCAACAAGGAAAAGTACCTTCCATATGAGGACCAGTGAACCCGTTAGGCCATAAATCATGGTCCCAATACGGAAAACCATTGCATCTTATAGAGAATGTCTCATTTGCACCCCTGGTGGTGAAATCTATCAAAATTAGGGTGGTACCAAAAAGGAGGGATTTTTCAAATTGACTGTGTGTCGGTTTTAAAAGTGCTCCCCCTCTGATCAACATATGAAATAACAAGTGTGTGTAAGAATTGAAATGCGCCCCATTTGGCCAAAATTTATTTGAAAAATTAAATAAATATGTACCGTATTTTTTGGACTATAAGTCGCAGTTTTTTTCATAGTTTGGCCGGGCTCCAGTGCGATTTATATATGTTTTTTTCCTTCTTTATTATGCATTTTCGGCAGGTGCGACTTATACTCCGGTGCGACTTATACTCCGAAAAATACGGTATATAGAGACATACTGTTATGAAGTAAATGAAGATTAGAAACCAATTATAAACAAATAATTTGAAAAAAATACAAAAAAATAAAAGCTTACCTTTTTTATATTTGCATAGTATGTATATATTATTAATGTTGTAAATACAAATCTTTATATATCTAGAATGGGTGGTCCTAAAGAGGTAGGCATTTTTCGGAGGTCTCAAGAAGGTAACAAATACAAGGATGTGTGTGTGTGTGAGAGAGAGATCCAATCTGATACAAAAACAGCAATGCCAATATGGCAAAATTTTTGTGCACATACATTTTTGTCACATTTTGCCTCGTGAGAGGGGCAAAATATTACAATCAGGGGCTCTAGGCGCTTGTACAGTTTGAAGATTTTCTTTTCTGTCATTTAAATATGTAAGTTATATACAGTACAGGCCAAAAGTTTGGACACACCTTCTCATTCACAACACAATGATGGTCCCAACCCCATTGATAAAGCAAAACATTCCACTAATCACCCTGATAATTATTATTATTATTATTAGCCTTTATTTAACCAGGTAAAATCCCATTGAGATAAAAGATCTCTTTTCCAAGGGAGACCTGGCCAAGAGGGCAGCAGCAAGGTTACATTTAAAACAGTAAACAAATACATAAAACATCACATTTACAACATTAAAACTTGCTCACATGACACATGTGCATACAGACAAGGTAGACTGCAGTCCTTTCACAGAAGCTTTAAACTCATTCAACGTAACTAGGGTTTGAAGTTTAATATTGGATTGTAGGTTATTCCAAGCCTTCGGTGCTGAAAACCTAAATGCTTTCTTGCCCATAATGCACACCATTTCATGTGACTACCTCTTGAAGTTCATCGAGAGAATGCCAGGAGTGTGCAAAGCAGTAATCAGAGCAAAGGGTGACTATTTTAAAGAAACTAGAATATAAAACATATTTTCAGTTATTTTACCTTTTTTTATTAAGTACATAACTCCACATGTGTTCATTCATAGTTGTGATGCCTTCAGTGACAATCTACAATGTAAATAGTCATGAAAATAAATAAAACGCATTGAATGAGAAGGTGTGTCCAAACAAATTTATTATGAAATAAATATAGGAATACAAGTAAAACCATAAGGTTGCTTGAATCAAATTAAGAACATCAAAGACTATTTACAGCCCCTATCAAAATTTCTAGATGGTTCGTTCCACCTGGCTAGCAGCAAACTTGGCTTGGAGCACTTAACTCAACGCAGACGTCACAACATCATCAAAACATTCACACACAGCACCACATTTTGGAGTAGAAAAGTAATACATTATCTAGCACAGGAGAAAGTTGTGTACAAGTTTCACTTTTGCATCTCATTGCACATTACTGTGGTTGCGTTCAAAGCCCCCTGATTAAAGTGAGAAACCGAGGCGTCACTAGCTTTTAAAGACTTAAGTGAAATGAAGTGAATTATATTTATATAGCGCTTTTCTCGAGAGATTCAAAGCGCTTTACATAGTAAAACCCATTATCTACATCTTTAAGCTACATTTATACCAGTGTGGGTGGCAATGGGAGCAGATGGGTAAAGTGTCTTGCCCAAGGACACAGCGGCAGTGACTAAGATGGCGGAAGCGGGGATCGAACCAGGAGCATTTAAGTTGCTGGCACGACCGGAGCCTATCCCAGGAGATGCACTAATAGTAATAAAAACATCATAATAATGATGTATTATTATGATACATATTATCCACTGATGATAATCTTATAAATGGTCAATGGGTTATACTTGTAAAGACACTATTTCCACCTTCACACACTGATGGCGGCAGCAGCCATGCAAGGTCCTAACCACCATCAGGAGCAAGGGTGAAGTGTCTTGCTCAAGGACACAACGGACGTGACTAGGATGGGAGAAGCCGGGGATCGAACCAGGAACCCTCGGGTTGCTGACACGGACGCTCTCCCGACCAATTCTGTGCATGGATGGAGTTTTAATTCTCTTTAAAGCCGTCGTCCCACTGTAGCGCTGTTCTTCATGCCTTAATTCAGTCTTGCATGGCACCAAGTGGAAAGAAACCACTAACCCACTACACAGCAATCTGTGCCCTTTTATTATGTAACAATCATATCATGCAATCCTGCGGGGACAAGTGAATGACACGGCTCAGTTTGCCAAAGCCAGAAGCAGGCAGTTGCTGCTGCTGCAATGATTGCACATTGAGCTGAAGCTATCAATCAGAAGGTCTCGCGTGACTATGATGTATTAAATAACCATAGTACAGATACAATATTTAAATCATGTTCATTTGCTCTTGTAAATAAAGGACTACAAGTCTACTGATAAACTGCTATTGCAAATAAATACTATACCAAAAAAAAATTACTTGGAATGCACATTAGCATAACAGTGCTGTGTTCAGTGCAAACTAGCAGTACAGATGACAGGGACGCCATTTCAACGCCATTTCTTACTGAAGGTGTTTGGCGTGAATAACATACTGACAATATGCTTGCTACAGTTGGTACATGCTGCTTATGACAATGCATTGAACAATGCTGCACGTGTTGACCCTGTTGTGTCTCAAATTTTATGTCGACAAAAGCGGTCGACCATGTACAGAACAGGCCAAAAGTTAGGACACACACTGCAAAAAGTGAAGTGTTCAAGAACAAGAAACTGAACAAAGCTAAATTATCTGCCAATAGAACAAGAACATTTGGCTTGTCAAGACTTTCCAAAACAAGTAAAATTAGCTAACCTCAATGAACCCAAAAATACCTTAAAATAAGTATATTCTCACTAATAAGAACTGTACTACTTTATGAGTACGTATCTTCTATTGTTTCATTGAAAATAAAACAGCAAAGTCCATTTGGCTGGTATCTGTTTTAATATGAGACAATTGTGTCAAAGTCATGATTTTTTTTTTCATGCTTGAAATAAGAAATTATTACTTTAAGAAAGCAGTTTTATACTTCAGTGTTGATGACACAGCTTTGCAAAAGCTCATATTCTAGTTTCAAGCATGTTTTACTCAATATAGGTCATAAAATCTCAGCAACAAGCTGCAATATCTTACTGAGATAATTTAGGACCAAAACACTTAAAACAAGTAAAACACTAACATAAAATCTGCTTAGTGAGAAGAATTATTATAGACAGAAAATAAGCAAATATCACCCTAACTTTGAGATATTTAATCTTACTTAGATTTCAGTTTTTGCAGTGCACCGTCTCCTCATTCAAATGCGTTTTCTTTATTTTCATGACTATTTACATTGTAGATTGTCACTGAAGGCATCAAAACAATGAATGAACACGTGGAGTTATGTACTTAACCAAAAAAGGTGAAATAACTGAAAACATGTTTTATATTCTAGTTTCTTCAAAATAGCCACCCTTTGCTCAGATTACTGCTTTGCACACTCTTGGCATTCTCTCGATGAGCTTCAAGAGGTAGTCACCTGAAATGGTTTTCACTTCACAGTAGGGATGTCCCGATCCAGGTTTTTGCACTTCCGATCCGATACCGATATTGTTTTTGCACTTCCGATCCGATACCGATACTGACCGATACCGATA
Organism: Nerophis lumbriciformis; assembly: GCF_033978685.3. NCBI lineage: Eukaryota > Metazoa > Chordata > Actinopteri > Syngnathiformes > Syngnathidae > Nerophis > Nerophis lumbriciformis. Next base: position 16,157,143 of record NC_084557.2, on the reverse strand, counting down.
CAGACCGATACTGGCCTATCCGAGCATGTATTAAAGTTTAAAGTTATTTAGCCTACGGGACGGCGTGGCGCAGTGGAAGAGTGGCCGTGTGCAACCCGAGGGTCACTGGTTCAATCCCCATTCTATCTCATGTCCGTTGTGTCCTGAGCAAGACACTTCACCCTTGCTCCTGATGGGTGCTGGTTAGCGCCTTGCATGGCAGCTCCCTCCATCAGTGTGTGAATGTGTGTGTGAATGGGTAAATGTGGAAGTAGTGTCAAAGCGCTTTGAGTACCTTGAAGGTAGAAAAGCGCTATACAAGTACAACCCATTTATCATTTATTTATTACTTAGTTGTCAGAATCATGTTGAAAAGGGTTTTAGTACTCTTGATAAAAACTAGCCAGCTGAATTAGGGGAGTGGTTGGTAACAGGAAACTGACCTGTTTATTCAAGGATAAACACAAAATAAACAAAATTATACATGACAAACAGAAATGGCATCATTGAACTAGGGCTGGGCGATATGGCCTTTTTTTAATATTGCGATATTTCAAGGCCATATTGCGATACACGATATATATCTCGATATTTTGCCTTAGCCTTGAATGAACACTTGATGCATATAATCACAGCAGTATGATGATTCTGTGTTTTGATTGATTGATTGAGACCTTTATTAGTAGATTGCACAGTGAAGTACATATTCCGTACAATTGACCACTAAATGGTAACACCCGAATAAGTTTTTCAACTTGTTTAAGTCGGGGTCCACTTAAATTGATTCATGATACAGATATATACTATCAGATATATACTATCATCATAATACAGTCATCACACAAGATAATCACATTGAATTATTTACATTATTTACAATCCGGGGTGTGGAGGGGGGCGCCGGATGTAAGTGTCAAAAAGACAGCCAAAAGAGTTTGATATGAGAATAAATCTAAAGTTAAAATATAGGGTAGAAATGCACCCATTTGCAGGAAATGTAGTCTTGATTTTCAAAATTGTCTTTAAGGCTTGCATGTCTACATTAAAACATTCTTCTTCATACTGCATTAATATATAAATAAATGGGTTGTACTTGTATAGCGCTTTTCTACCTTCAAGGTACTCAAAGCGCTTTGCACTACTTCCACATTTACCCATTCACACACACATTCACACACTGATGGAGGGAGCTGCCATGCAAGGCGCTAACCAGCACCCATCAGGAGCAAGGGTGAAGTGTCTTGCTCAGGACACAACGGACATGACGAGGTTGGTGCTAGGTGGGGATTGAACCAGGGACCCTCGGGTCGCGCACAGCCACTCTTCCACTGCGCCACGCCGCTACTTTTAAACTTTCATGCAGAGAAGGAAATCACAACTAAAAAAAATCACAAATTTTTTCATACGGTGTTGATGTGGAAATGTTTGCCTCTGCATTTTGATGGTGTGGACGTGTGGCACCGAACGGAGATAAGCGTCTCGACAGACGTTACAATATTTGAACAATGATGACGAAAACTGTTTTCTCTGTCGTGTCCGTGTGTCGAAAATTGTTATGCGCTTATTTTTTTTATTTGATTTTGTGCGTGGCATATAATTGCTATGTGCAGAGGAGGCAGAGGGAACGTTGGTCACACGGCTGCGCTAGCATCACAGCTAACGTTAGCCATGCTGCTACCTCTCTGCTCGGGGAGAGCGTATACGTATGTGACGTATGACGTGACAGTATGTGACGTGTGTAAGAAGGTGCGCTTGCTGTCTGTGAGAGGGAGACACAGGAAAGAGTGAGAAGAGCCTGTCGTGTAATGCCAGCAGCTAAAAGCAACTGCGTGAGAATCCACAGACCTGTGGATGTGTTGAAGGTGTGCTGGAAAATGCGGAACGGAAATTAGGGAGCAGCAGAAAAGTGGAATGTATTATTTAAATAGGTGCGTTGGAAAACAGGGACCGGAGTTTTTTTTTTTAAAACTGGATCTGGATCGGCATTTTCCCATGCCTTGCCGATACGCATTTTTTGGCAAATATCGGCGGCCGATCCGATCCAAATATCGGATCGGGACACCCCTACTTCACAGGTGTCATAGTTTTGATGCCTTCAGTGACAATCTACAATGTAAATAGTCATGAAAATAAAGAAAATGCATTGAAATGAGAAGGTGTGTCCAAACTTTTGGCCTGTACTGTATGTCGACGTCAACTTAAGCGAGCACTTTTTAGTGATAAGAACACAAAAGCTGGACCCACTATATCTGATAATGTTTCCAGAAAGCATAGTAGAAGTAGGGATGTAACGATATGAAAATCACGGTTATTCTAACCAAAATGATCATTATAATTGTGGTATTGTTGAACGTGCTCAAAAAGTACTTGTGCACACACTGAAATCTTTATACCAAGTCCTCCGAAAAAATTAAAAAAACATACTTTCCTTGGCAGAAGAAAACATTCAATAATGTTCTGGCTTCTTATTATCCATCCATCCATCCATCCATCCATCCATCCATCCATTTTCTACCGCTTGTCTCTTTTGGGTTTGCGGGGGATGCTAGAGCCTAACTCAGCTGCATTCGGGCGGAAGGCGGCGTACACCCTGGACAAGTCGCCACCTCATTACAGGGCCAACACAGATAGACAGACAACATTCACACTCACATTCACACACTAGGGCCAATTTAGTGTTGCCAATCAACCTATCCCCAGGTGCATGTCTTTGGAGGTGGGAGGAAGCCGTAGTACCCGGAGGGAACCCACGCAGTCACGGGGAAAACATGCAAACTCCACACAGAAAGATCCCGAGCCCGGGATTGAACTCAGGACTACTTAGGACCTTCGTATTGTGAGGCACATGCACTAACCCCTGTTCCACCATGCTGCTTAAAATCCATACTACTTTAAATATATTATCTTCTTCCGTGTTAATGTGTAAAGGTTTTAGAAGAGTGTTACTCAATGCTACAGTTGTGCCTTGTTTATCGCTGTGAATTGGTTCCAAACATGGGAGCAATAAATTAATTTCCACAAAGTAGTAATTATTCATTATAAATCAAATATTTTCTAGTAAGGGCATAAAGTAACTGTTTATGACTTTCTAAATACATTTTTGAACATCATGAGAACCTTCTAGACTTAAATTACACCCCAAAAATTGTATAATATGCTTTAAAAATGATGCAATTTGGTGAACTAGCGATGTGGCGAGAAACAACCGTTAAGACAAAACAGGTGTTTGTAATGGGGTAAGACGATAATCTGTTTTGTATTCAAGTTGGCAATTAAGCTTGCTAGCGAATAGCATGCTTGCTGCCTCTCCAGGAAATTAACAGTGCCATATCGCCGTAAGTTATTCAAATCAATCACGGTTTTACGATAATTATATTTTAAAAGGTAATGCCAACCCTCTGTAATTTTACCGCAGTTTATAATTATGACATTAATCATTTCATCCCTAAGTAGTAGCAATCATAACGCTTGACGGGACCTCGCCCATCCACATAACATGGGATCAACGCAAGTAAGTACGGTAAACTTTTTTTTTTTAGATTTCCTGGGTGGCACAGTGGATAACTCAGGAAGTGACCCACACATAGCTTAAGGGTGTAATTATCATAATTCATGTCAATTATGATCAAAAAGTGACCATGTGGAGTCGAGTTATTAATGTTTACATTTTTGTGGCAAATCGTCAGACTGCACATTAAAGTTTGTTGTCATGCCTATTAATGGCACAGGCTAAAATACATCGTGATTTTTCATTCTATATCCGTTTAGTATCCCTGATTGTTATTTGGGCTTCACTGGTCAAATACCACAGGAGGAGTTTGTCAAAAAATTACAACTGGTTTTCGCCCAAAATGGCTGGTCCAAACTAGGGATGTCCGATAATATCGAACTGCTTTAAAATTTAATAATCGGAAATTATCTGTATCGGTTTTAACATTATCGATATCGGTTTGTAAAAGTAAAATGTATGACTTTTTAAAACGCCGCTGTGTACACGGACGTAGAGGGAAGTACAGAGCGCCGATAAACCTTAAAGCCACTACCTTTGCATGCCGGCCAAGTCACATAATATCTACGGCTTTTCACACACACACAAGTGAATGCAAGGCATACTCGGTCAACAGCCATACAAGTCACACAGAGGGTGTCCGTATAAACAACTTTAACACTGTTACAAATATGCGCCACACTGTGAACCCACACCAAACAAGAATGACAAACACATTTCGGGAGAACATCCGCACCGTAACACAACATAAACACAACAGAACAAATACCCAGAACTCCTTGCAGCACTAACTCTTCCGGGACGCTACAATATACACCCCCGCTACCCACTACTCCCCCACCTCAACCCCGCCCCCGCTAACCCGCCCACCTCAACCTCCTAATGCTCTCTCAGGGAGAGCATGTCCCAAATTCCAAACTGCTGTTTTGAGGCATGTTAAAAAAAATAATGCACTTTCTGACTTAAATAATAAATATGGCAGTGCCATGTTGGCACTTTTTTCCATAGCTTGAGTTGAAGTTGTTCTCTTATTTTGGAAAACCTTGTTACATTGTTTAATGCATCCAGCGGGGCATCACAACAAAATTAGGCATAATAATGTGTTAATTCCACAACTGTATATATCGGTATCGGTTGATATCGGTATTGGTAGTTAAGAGTTGGACAATATCGGAATATCGGATATCGGCAAAAAAGCCATTATCGGACATCTGGAGTCCAAACCAAAATGGGCAACTTCCTGTTTGCAACTTTTTGTTTCACCTTTCATGACAGACGTCTACACCAGGGGTCGGGAACCTTTTTGGCTGAAAGAGCCATGAAAGCCAAATATTTTAAAATTTATTTCCGTGAGAGCCATATAATATTTTTTAACACTGAATACCGGTACAACTAAATGCATGCATTTTTAAGTAATACCAACATTCTTAGAGTACAATAAGTCTCTTATTCATTTTAATAACATTGTTATTCTGAAGCTAACCAATAATAAATAAAATACTTCTTACCAATAATGCGACTTCTTGAACAGGTGCGGTAGAAAATGGATGAATGGATTAAAATCCATGAGAATGTTTTATATTTTTACCATTATTTTTAACACTATGATTACCAGCGGAATTATTCATTACTTATCATGTTAAGCAATGTCAGCTAAGATTTATCTGAGAGCCAGATGCAGTCATCAAAAGAGCCATAGGTTCCCTACCCCTGGTCGACACCAAATTTGGTGACAATGGGCTGATTTAAATACAAAATATTTATATAGAGGGCGCTACTGAGTATAGTCTTTAAAGGTTAATATTCAGGACTCTTGAAATATAAAATTTTCCACAGTGCCTGTCGCACTTCAAATTTTTGCTGAGTTTTAATGCATGTTAAAGCCCTCAATAATGCACAGAATTATAACATAGCAGTTGCCAAACAGCCTTCACAGTGCTATCGCTTGACATATAGTATTGGTAAAAACAACATTTCCCATTAGAAGGACACTTATAATGTTGTAGCTTTGCCCTTCAGGAAAGAGATTAAATCTAATGGCCGTAATAGTTATCTAACATTGGATTTCTCTTTTAAGCTGATTTGCATGAGAGACTGTTTTATAAAAACCTGCAACCTCAGGATACAGGCTCTCCATCAGCTGGACCAAAGCGGACATTGCTGTCATGTGGTATTAAGTCCACGGCAGCAGGCTACTGATGGCTTTAAAGAGCAAAATCAACGCCTCTGCAGTTCAGACCAATCTAAAAATAACACAAAAAAATACCAAATTAAAATGACCAAAATACATAATGCCCTACGAAATTGTTACATAAGGATGCCATGTGAGCAATGTGATTGGATAATGACCAAAGCTATGATCCAAAATAAAAATTATAAATGTTTAACCGTCAACACGCAGTTTGTACTTCATTGTGAACACCAGTCATGCAAGTAAAGAGTGTTACGGTTCTCCACTCATGTCTCCAGACACCATCCCCACACCATATAAAACACATTCCTGCCTTCCTGCTGTTTACCGTCCCATTAGAGCTACCCAACATCACAGTGCTCTAATCCAACTGAACAACATCTGGGAGACATTTATGACGTGGACTGTAAAGCAGGGTGGGTGGTGGGTATCCACCTAAATCTCTTCTAAATACAAACACAAAAGGAGAGCTAACAGGGCAATGTGACTGTTACAAGTACATGTCAGACTGACACATAGGGTAAGTATAGCCACGTGCTGCAGTCACCTGCGTTTACAGAAATCTAATATGGGATGTGACGACTACAAGAGGGTACATGTCAACAAAAAAGGGACAAATCAGAAAGGGCATTCTCAAATATGAATGTTATGTAGTCTGCTTCAAAAGCACCTGTGAAATTATGTCATCCTTAGAAGAACCAAATCAGTGCAGTGACATTTTTTCGTTACAAAAATAGCTACAAACAATACAATTTTGTCGTGAGGAAGGGATCACTGTTGCACAACAGATATTAAATCATCCAAATGTAATGCTTACGTTGCATACAGAAAATGTTTATACATTTTGTACATTAAATACGATACATCAAATGTAGGTTCATGTTTGCTAAGCTATCTGACATATTTTTTTTATAAATTATAAAGTAATTTAGTACAATATATCCAGTGTTTCCTTTACATTGAGCTGCCACAAATACATTTTGGACTTCCACAAATAGATTTGGCGCTACCAGTCCGAATGTTACATGGTATGTATTGTTATTATAAAAAGATGTAGCAAGAGGGATCATTGTTGCCAACTTAGCAACTTTGTTGCTATATTTAACAAGTAGTCAGACAACTCAGGATATAAGGCAGGGGTGTCACACTAATTTTAGCTCAGGGGCCGCATGGAGGAAAATCTGTACACACGCGGGCCGGACTATTAAAATCATGGCATTAAAAATAAAAAATAAAGACAATTTCAGATTATTTTCGTTGTCTTACTTTGGCCAAAATAGAACAAACACATTCGGCAGGGGTAAAGTTTAGATCCATGAAGGAAAGTATCCATGAATGTTTATAACTGAATACATTTACGTATGCATAAAAATTTGTTTTCTTTTGTATTATTTTTTTAATGAATTAAGTAACGTTTATGACAACTAGGGGATGTCCGATAATGGCTTTTTGCCGATATCCGATATTGTCCAACTCTTTAATTACCGATACCGATATCAACCGATACCGATATCAACCAAAATATACAGTCGTGGAATTAACACATTATTATGCCTAATTTGGACAACCAGGTATGGTGAAGATAAGGTACTTTTAAAAAAAAATTAATAAAATAAAATAAGATAAATAAATTAAAAACATTATCTTGAATAAAAAAGAAAGTAAAACAATATAAAAACAGTTACATAGAAACTAGTAGTTAATGAATATTAGTAAAATTAACTGTTAAAGGTTAGTACTATTAGTGGACCAGCAGCACGCACAATCATGTGTGCTTACGGACTGTATCCCTTGCAGACTGTATTGATATATAATGTAGGAACCAGAATATTAATAACAGAAAGAAACAACCCTTTTGTGTGAATGAGTGTGAATGAGTGTAAATGGGGGAGGGAGGTTTTTTGGGTTGGTGCACTAATTGTAAGTGTATCTTGTGTTTTTTATGTTGATTTAATAAAAAATAAAAAAAATAAAAAAAAATTAAAAAAAACGATACAGATAATAAAAAAAACGATACCAATAATTTCCGATATTACATTTTAACGCTTTTATCGGCCGATAATATCAGACATCTCTAATGACAACCTTTTTCCAAAATACAATATAGAATGTGAGATATAACAGGATAATACATACATTTATCATTTGTTTTCAAAACGGTTACAAAACAGTGGGACCCCAAAAATGTACTGTGGTACCCCATTTTTATGACTTGATGGGGTCCCTGGGAACCAATTTTGAAAATTCCCAGCGCCAACACTGAGTATTGGTGCGTGCAAAACAGCAGCAGGCGGCTGTGGCCTGCGGGCCGGTTCTAATACTAATCAATATCCCGGGGGCCATAGATAATTTATTTGAGGGCCGGATCTAGCCCGCGGCCCTTGACACATAGGATATAAGGAGTGTAATGATAAATATATTCTGGATATTTTGCTACAGAGAACCTTCAGTTTCATACAGATTTTTCATGCCGTACGCATTAAAAGTGAAAAACAGGAAGTGTTTTTTGCATCATGCCTCTATTCGGCAATCAAATACTGTACAAGCAGTCACGAAAGGCAAAGTATTATCCGCAGGAGGGGAGATCCAGACATGCAGGGCAACTCCACAAGCCTGGGCGGAGAGTGTCCATTAACACCGTCGTAAAATGCAGGTGTAGTAGCGTGCAGAACACCTCCACAAGCGTGCAGACTAGTCTTTGACTAGCACAGTCATCAAACTCAATCAATTGATCAATCCAACTGCATTTGTATAGCACTTTTCATTCATATCAAATATGGCACAAAGTGCTTTACATTTAAAAACATTTAAAAAAACAGTACCTCCCGCTCTCTCAATCAATCAAAGTTTCTTATATAGCCCTTAATCACGAATGTCTCAAAGGGCTGCACAAACAACAACGACATCTGATCCCACATCAGGGCAAGAAAAAACTTTACCCATTGGGAACAACGAGAAACCTTGGAAGGCACCTCCCATTACATAATCGCAAGTTTGTACAGTCAAACACCCAAAATCAATACGGCTTTAGAGCCAACCTTCATCCTGTATAATTGTGTTGCTTCTTTTCAGTTTATAACAAACTGTATTGTTAATTTAACAGTCAAAATCATGTCTTTAAAGTACCGTATTCATGTTACAATTCTAGCAGGAATACTAATGAACTAAAGACTTGACCTCCCAGCAGTGTTTCCCATATATTCATTAACTTGTGGCAGACTTTCACAATTAAATTTAGAGGGGAACATTATCACAATTTCAGAAGGGTTAAAACCATTAAAAATCAGTTCCCAGTGGCTTATTTTATTTTTCGAAGTTTTTTTCAAAATTTTACCCATCACGCAATATCCCTAAAAAAAGCTTCAAAGTGCCTGATTTTAACCATCGTTATATACACCCGTCCATTTTCCTGTGACGTCACACAATGATGCCAATACAAACAAACATGGCGCATAGAACAGCAAGCTATAGCGACATTAGCTCTGATTCAGACTTGGATTTCAGCGGCTTAAGCGATTCAACAGATTACGCATGTATTGAAACGGATGGTTGTAGTGTGGAGGCAGGTAGCGAAAAAGAAATTGAAGAAGAAACTGAAGCTATTGAGCCATATCGGTTTGAACCGTATGCAAGCGAAACCGACGAAAACGACACGACAGCCAGCGACACGGGAGAAAGCAAGGACGAATTCGGTGATCGCCTTCTAACCAACGATTGGTATGTGTTTGTTTGGCATTAAAGGAAACTAACAACTATGAACTAGGTTTACAGCATATGAAATACATTTGGCAACAACATGCACTTTGAGAGTGCAGACAGCCCATTACAGGTGCGCTAAGAACATATATTTTTCCACGATTTCAGCACTCAGGTTAACCATACCTAAATAGACACAAAATACTGCATTACACAAGACTACCCGAATGTAGTCGAATGATTGAAAAAAATAAATGTTTTTAAGCTAAATTATTGGTAAACACAGTTTATCCATCCATCCATCTTCTTCCGCTTATCCGAGGTCGGGTCGCGGGGGCAGCAGCCTAAGCAGGGAAGCCCAGACTTCCCTCTCCCCAGCCACTTCGTCCAGCTCCTCCCGGGGGATCCCGAGGCATTCCCAGGCCATCCCGAGGCATTCCCAGGCCAGCCGGGAGAGATAGTCTTCCCAGCGTGTCCTGGGTCTTCCCCGTGGCCTCCTACCGGTCGGACGTGCCCGAAACACCTTCCTAGGGAGGCGTTCGGGTGGCATCCTGACCAGATGCCCGAACCACCTCATCTGGCTTCTCTTGATGTGGAGGAGCAGCGGCTTTACTTTGAGCTCCCCCCGAATGACAGAGCTTCTCACCCTATCTCTAAGGGAGAGCCCCGCCACTCGGCGGAGGAAACTCATTTCGGCCGCTTGTACCCGTGATCTTGTCCTTTCAGTCATGACCCAAAGCTCATGACCATAGGTGAAGGATGGGAACGTAGATCGACCGGTAAATCGAGAGCTTTGCCTTCCGGCTCAGCTCCCAGTTTATGTATAATAATTTACGTAAAACCGCGAGTGAATAAATGAATAACGTTTTCATCAATTAATATATTCTGTAGACATACCCTCATCCGCTCTCTTTTCCTGAAAGCTGATCTGTCCAGTTTTGGAGTTGTCAGCATCTGCTTTGAGTGTCACAGGATATCCACACATTCTTGCCATCTCTGTCGTAGCATAGCTTTCGTCGGTAAAGTGTGCGGAACAAACGACTGACCATTTCGTCGGTTTTCCCCACAGCCTCGTATTTTGAACAAATTTCGTCCAATTTCTTGCCACTTTCGCATCTTTGGGCCACTGGTGCAACTTGAATCCGTCCCTGTTCGTGTTGTTACACCCTCCGACAACACACCGACGAAAGTGAGAAAATGGCGGATTGCTTAACGTGACGTCATCGCTCCGAGAGCGAATAATAGAAAGGCGTTTAATTCGCCAAAATTCACCCATTTAGAGTTCGGAAATCGGTTAAAAAAATATATGGTCTTTTTTCTGCAACATCAAGGTATATATTGACGCTTACATAGGTCTGGTGATAATGTTCCCCTTTAAGGCCGACACAAGTAAAAAAATAAACCTAAACTTTACAGGTGATATATGTGCTACTATCTCCTGCAATCATGTTCTACAAAACATCGGCAACATTTTTTTGTCTTAAAGTTAAGAGTTTGAAGTTTCAGCACGCGCACACAGTGGCATGTGTGCTGCAGGAGCTTCATTGAGGAGTGTTGGAATAATTGTTTGTAAGTATCACAAAAAAAACGTTGCATTACATTATGTTTCCTGATAAGAAGATAAAGGCTGTCTTCGAGGCCTACCAAGAGGAAGAAGGCTCGTAAAACTCCACTGTGACTTCAACGCGGACAGATGGCAGGATCTGCTCAACTTCCAGAGGAACTCTTTTGTAGTGTTTTACGAACGCTCTTTGAAGTATTTAACGAACTTTCTTTGAACTATTTGGTAACCAAAGGCAACGCTATTTACGACCCGCTGCCCTCTTGAAGCAGCTGTGGGCAGGTGGGGGGAGAAAGTCAAATAAAGAAAGGAGGAGGCCAATCTCTGGGAGTGCGTGGTGCAGGGCTGTACAGGGAGTGCAGTGGCCACGTGGCTCCCCATGGGTCCAAATTTAATTCTGTCTCTGTTTGATTCTTTGCCTCTTGTCTGATTAATAGATGTCAACAGTGTTTGAACCTGACAAGGAGTACAAAGATAGCGGTCAGTAGTCGTTACTACAGAGTTTGGTGAATATATGCCTGTAAGTAGAAATACACTTGCTGTTTTATGTCAATTTTGTTCCGTTAAAATTTGTACAAGTTCGCTCTGTCAATTTCCTTTCGCCTGTCTATAAGCTGGCACATTGTACTTTAGAGCCAACCTTCATCCTGTATAATTGTATTGCTTTTTTTCAGTTTATAACACCCTCTATTGTTAATTCCTACATGTATGTGCACTTCATGTGGATATTAATGTACAACAGGGAAGGGATTATTATGGCCCCATTCCTGGTGGATCTCAAGTGAAAGGAAGGTGGGGGGTTAATGATTTGGCAGTCTGCTGAAAATGATGGAAAATGCCACTCTACATAAAAACAGACGCTGTGGTCAAAGTTGGAATTGCCTCACAACACATTAAGATATTCAACACTACTGCCGTCTGGTGGCTAAAGTGGATAGTGCACCCCCCAATTTGTCAGATTTCATGTGTCAGGTAAACCGCGACATATGGGGCTATATGAATCCCCTTCCGACTGTTCTTTCCGTTTTACACTAGCTTCGTTGTGAACACTATCAATAAACAACCGCAAGTTTTTTTACATCTCTGATTTTAAAGACTGTTTACATATTTGGCAAATAATCAAGGAGGGCAGAATGGTATGTTCATAAACCAGGGCTGTACAAAGTGCAACCTGTGTTATATAGTAGTAACAAAATATGCAGCAACAACAGTATAATAAAAGAAAAAATATATGTTAATACTAATTACTAAAAACACAGATTTGTTTTTAAATATGTATAATTTTATTCTGCTTTTTAAAATGAAATATATGCATCACCAGTTTATAGGCAATATTTGGGAAACTTTGCCCAGACCTAATTGTTTTCATAAGCCGATGGGTATTGAAAACTGGTTTAGGGTGTTTTGATTCCTGTGGACGTGAATGACGTCACCACGCACGGCGCAGACGCAGCACAGACGTCTCACAAGAAAGAATGACAACACGGTAACTTGAAATACTTGAAGTAAATATTTAATCTAATGGAGGAAATACTACCGATATGCACAAAAATTAGCCCACCAAAAATGTCATAACGTTAAATGAATGATGCATTTTTGATTCCCCCCCGAGCCGGAAGTGAATCTGCATCTCTTAAGACTTAGACAAACTTTATTGATCCACAAGAGAAATTATTCCACACAGTAGCTCAGTTACAAAGGATGGAAATAGTAAGGATGGACAGGATAAAAATGTATCAAAAATGTAAAATATAACATATATAAGATTTATATAGTATATATACACGAATGTATGTATGTATATACAGTTTGTATATATGGCAACGTCAGTATGTCCTCAGCTGATAATGCAGATAATGCTGATAACAGAGGCGTTCTCAACAGCTGGAGACATTGTCAAGTAAAATTGTGTATCCTTCCTGAAAATGCAGATACTGTATGCTTGTCTTTCTGCAAACTAATGGATAATGTCCATAGTTTATGGGTGCAGAATCGCACAATGCACAGTACTGTTGGACTTGACCTGCAGTATTTGTCACTGAAAGACTTAGTTTTATTTTTGAGCACTCAGGTCATATATTCTTTTTAAGAGGATCATTTTAATTTCTATTTGAAAAATTTTAAACGAGATGTTTATGTTGTTTTTAGTTAATTTCTATATAAGAATATTTATTTTGGTGTTAGATTATATACTATTTATAATTATTATTTCTATTATTATTATTTTCCCAAATAAATAATAATAATACAATTAGAGATAATAAGACCTTACTGTTGGGTTTGTACACTAATGTTACTTATGAACTAAACAAACGTAATGTTAATCAACCTATTTGTTCCCTTTTTTCAAAATGAAAATTGATTAAACACCGAATCGTTAAACAGAATTGAAAAAGCAATCGGAATTGTACAAATTGCGTCAAATTAAATGGGCTGCTTGCAACATTTACAGATGCCTAGAGGCTGCCAACTTTCCAATGTATTTTACACAGTATATCTCGCCCCCTTACGGCTTCTCGTACATAATGACATAATTATGTACTTACGTACATGCATGCACATTGGCTTTAGGTGTTGTTAGGTAATATTAGTAATTTGGATAGCTAGCGTTAGCTGTCATTGAATGTACCAACTATTATAAACAACATCATCACTGCAAATTGTTTGTCGCTTCTCTTGGACTGCTTTTGTATGTGTGCATGCCCTCTCTGCGCGTACGTGTTGACGAGACCAGGTGAGTGACCGCCGTAAACAACAATCATTTTATTTGGGCCAGTAAAAAAAATTATGACAAACTTTGTAATTGGGAAAAATATAGACAATTGTCAAACAAATGTGTTCTGTTTAACCACTAATGATAACATAAGCTGGTGGTGTTCTTGTTATATTTTTTGCTTGGAAAAATGTTACTGTGAGGAAGTTGCAAACAGCACTTTTACCCTTACTAATTTAGCATTTTTTATTATTTTTTTAATTACAAACCAAATTACATTGATCTTTTTTTCTTTCTTCTAAAAGCAATAACATGATACATACTATCCAAAAGGGAGATAATAAAGGTACTGTATAATGGTTTTACTATTATTTGTACTATTGATTGACAGTTAATAATGTCAAAATGTTATTTAAAACATTGCCTGTATAGTTCAACGTGTTATAATGGTGACAGTTTAACCCTGGAACTGAGTCATTAAATTATAGTTTTGTTTATTCTAAAAATGTATCTAATGAATATTTTTTTTAAATCAGGTGTCTAACTTAAAACATTATACAAAAGCTACTAGTGGGCCATTCTAATCCCGAGTGATGAAGTTTCTAGGGGATTGCGAGTTATTTTTATGAGGCAGGCAGCCGGGCCCTGTGCTCTATTCCAGATTCGTGTCAATGCGATGGCATGGTGATGCACATATTTCACACTTGAGCTGGCACGTTGGTGCTTATGTAAGAAGGGAAAAACACGGTTCCACCGTGCAGTGGAACGTGCCCTGACACGACAGGAACCTGTATACTGACAACGCTTTTAACATTGATGTCGTTTGCCAAAATATGCCGCTTCCAACCGTCTGAGTCTCACAGCATTACATTCAGGTGAAGTGTCATGTGAAATAGCTGCACACCAAACCAACAACAAAAATGAATAGCAATATGAAGTACACTACCCTCTTCCTTTTTGTAGGCCATATTCTTGTCCCTGCACCCCAATGCGTGTCTTCCCCCCTTGTGCCCCCGGCTGTGCATTGTCTAGGAGGTTGACTAGTTTTGTTCCTGCCAAATGAAGTGTACACAGCATTCTAGGCGTAATAATCCGTATTGTTTTGCAAAGTGACAAAACAAACCACTCATTACCGGGCATTAAATATCATCAAACCGCCTGTATTTTGGACACCACGTATACAAATATAAAATATCATATTTTTAATAATTTTAATGCATTATGTGGGGCTAAATTGTGCAGTGTATTGTTGTATTTGCTTACTAAAATGCTTAATGTGCAACATTGTTTGCCAAAAATCTAAACATTTTACAAAGGAATTTTCTTATCCACGGACAATTGTATGCTGCACAAAATGGCAGTAATTCTTAAACATATTTTTGTTGGACCTTGTGAAATGAAGATGAGTCTGCACTATAAAAACTTGGTCATTGCCTGCAAACCTCCGTATTTATTTGTAAAATGTCTACATTTAAAAAAATCAATTAAAAAATGACAAATGCTACAAATAATATCAGATATTAAAGATCTATCAAGGTTTTTTTTGTTTTTTTTAACGCGCTGATTAAGACAGTTATGCAAACTACATCACAAAAAATAGATAATGCATATCCTACCTGAGTGCAGTCTCTCTCTAAACTGCACAAACGAAGCTCAAAAGAGTTGCAAACACAGAGCAGCGGAGAAAAGCCCGTTGAAAAGACACAGATTCCGCGTTGCTGACAGACCAAATCCCCACCCCTCCCTTACTATTACCGTCAGTCTTTGCGCTGGCGGCCTCCTCCTTTCTCCTCATCCCTCCTTTCCTGATCCTGCCCCAGCATATCATCTGTTCATACCCTGTGACATAACGCTGGGCAAGAAGGCAGCCTTGTTTGGAGCCAGCACACTGTGTTCATAATACATTGCATAAAAAAAACAAAAAACATAATGCGGACCAAAGCAGCGCTGCATGCGTCAGCATGACCTTGTCATAGATAAGGATTAGTGACGCAATATTTTAGTGACATCACTGGACTCACTAATATTATAAAACAACGGTTAGTCTAATAAGAAAACCAAAATTGTCCAGGTTTTCTCAGCAGCTTTTTGAACTGTAGGATTTACATTTAAGTTCTTCGTCCTTTTACAATGAAATCTACATGACTCACCAAGATGGAAAAAATTATAGAACAGAATGTTCTATTGTATTAATAAACATGTCATTTGAACAACTAAAATTCACTTGCCAAAATTGATGAAAATATAAGACCAGGATTTGTAGGGTACAATGTAATTACAGGACATGACTTCTGTAGTGTCAATACCAAATGAGACCTTTGTTCAAATTGGCTCACTGATGCCCTCTTCTGCTCATTGATAATTCTACAATATGCAGTCTATGAGGTATGTATAAAAATGTGTCTTAAATTTTGCAGTTGTCCACGGGACTGCAATCTATTTGTGGGGACGGGGCAGAGAGGATACCAACATCTAATTTGCATCTTTGGCCATGATCAGAAAACAAGAAACAAGGAAAAACGCAATGCATGAGCATGGACGTTTTATGGAATTTGTGGGAAAAAAAAAAGTGAGTTAAAAAACAATACAAGCAAAACAAATTTGTTTAGACATTATTGCTGTCAAAAGTAATAATTTTACTCATTTGATTATTCACAAAAAATGGATCATAGTAATCACATATAGACACAAATTAATCAGGCAATTTATTTTGAAGGCACATGCTACTTTATCTTAACTGCGGATGCTTACCTGAAAAGCAAAGCAGGTGGTTTTACAGTCAGTGATCAGGTCAATGCATAAATTAGTGCAAAAATGTTGCTTTAAAATAAACCCCAACTTTAGATTAAGCAAGGTTTGAGCAATAAAATGTCATGCAATTAAGTAAAACATGTTTGTGCATGACATTCTGACTATTCAAAAGTATGTTTTTAACGTTCATTTAAATTATGAATTAACTGCGATTATTCAAAATTCAAAATGGTTATTAATTTGATTTTAAAAAGAATTGTTTGACAGCACTATTAGAAATTAAAATTAACTTTCTTCTGTCGCCTGTGCTTGCTTTTAGATGAGGCACTGGCCAGCTGCTTATTGAAAAGAGTGATACCGTAAAACCTTGATTACCATGCTTAATTGATTTGGGGCCTCGCTGTGGTAAATACATTTACGCATAGTAGGAATTAATTAAAAAATGATTATTTCCATAGCTAGAGCATAAAAAATATATACTATAGTATTGTTTTTTTTGTAGTTAATTTACTTGAAATACCCAATTTAGACCAACATACGAAAAATATGCTCAAAACATAAATCTGCGACAAAACGAAGCCGCAAACTTCGAAGCGCTATGTGGTGAGGCATGACTGGACATGCTTTTATGTTAGAGTCTCCAAAAGTGTGTAATAAAAGATAATCTAGAGGAGTTTGAATACTTGCTAAATATAACGACAAAGTCGCTTAGTTGGCAACACTGATCTATCTTGCTAAGTCTTCTCATTCTGTTGCAGACTGTTGGAACAACAACCTGTATCCATTCCATTATAATGTGCAAGTGGCGCCAAGTCTATTTGTGGCTATCCAAATTCATTAGTGGCGGGCCACCATAAATAAATGAAGGTATGGGAAACACTGCTTGACCTTTTTGTTGTTCCAGCATACTGTATGTCACCTCCTCACACTTTAACATTTCATCGTGTCTGCAATGCATTTGTATCATGTATTTGTATCAAGTTGCCATGCTGTTCAAAATCAAACAGCATTTATGGACGCTGCAGATGACAAAACAATAACGTATACTCACATATCCCCCATGTTGGATGATGTATTCCCCGTGAGCCTCCTCCAGGAAGCGCACTCCAAGATGCAGCAGATTTACCAGGGACTGACCTTGGTTTTGTAAAGCCTGAAGCAACACCAAAGGCACCAGAACCTGGGATACATGCGGGAAATAATAAATCAGGAACAAGGATGGGGAAATAGTCAAGCACAAGAGAAGGATAAAGGAAGTAGTGAGGGATCAAGGGAGAAAGTAGAAAGGAGGGAGAGCATAACAGAATTAACTAAAAAAGCACTCGTAGAGCGAAACAGAGCTCACTTTGCTCCACGCTCCTTGTGTGTGTGTTGACAGGTCCAGTGTTGCATCTCGGAATGTCTCGTACTCCAAAGATCTAAAACACATAAATGACAGGATGATGTAATAATGTAATCATTTAAACCTTGTGAGTACTCTCGCATCACGTAACTTGAGTAAGCGACGGCATCTTTCCCCCTCCCCCTGCGTACCTTCCCGCAAGCCTTGCGTTGGCGGCGACGCAGAGTTGTGATTGGTAAGTTTTTGCAGAGGAGGGTTCCCAAGCCCATGAGAGCAGACTTTGTGTTTGAAATGCAAAATTTTTATATGAAATAAAGCAACCTTTATTACACATGTGCATGAAAACGAATATTGTGTACTTATTATCTCAATCTAAAAAAATTACTGGATGTGTCGTTTTTCAGCCTACTGTGTTGTTGCTGCATCCAGAAGAAAGTCAAAGCATGACACTCTTTTTAACTTTCATTGCCAAAACTCAACAACACATCATCATATACACATTAACACCAGCATGTCGTTATAATAGTTATATAACAGTTTTGTTTATTTACAATTACATAGATCTCTCTTGTCCCATGTACCGAATAGCTTTGCAATAACAGTCTGCAGTGACTGCACAGTCCATCATCACAAAGGTATTTTCCTCTGGTTTATAAGTAAAACATCCATTAAAGTAAACCATTTCTTTCAGAATGATTAGTTGTCGATGTCGTGGTTGTCATCACTCTTTATAAGAAGGTAAACATCTAGTCAACGACAGCTGCGGTTGCTCTTTAAGGAGACACTGCTCCTTAGTGTCTTGGAAGAGAATTACAAGTCTAGCGCCACCCCCCACGGAAGAACTATAAATCAAGCAGGATGCCGTCAGGGGGGACGCAAACTACCTGTTGTGAGGGTATATTTCAACCTTTACTTTCTTTAGGTGAGGTAGTGATCTCTTTAAATGCTCATTTTCCTTGTGCTTTACTGATGTTTTACCAATCTGCACATATTATTATTGTACTGCATCAGCATAATAAAATTGTGCATTATCAAAAGGCAAAAACTAGTATATTCTTGTGCACAGACTTTGACCGACTCATGTACAATAAAGAGGGACAGATTGTGAAGTAAGGGAGTATCTTTATATACTTAATAACATGAAAATCCCTTCACAACTGACTGATACAGTGGAACCTGTTTACATCGACACCCCTTGCTGACTAAAGTCGACATAAGCAGTTGCCGACATGACCAAAACTGAAACTAGCCATTGTGCAAGCATATTCACTTGAAAAATGTTAAATGTACTTCTTTAATTGCTGTTGTAGAATCCAGGTCAACACCACCATGATTTTATCTTTAAGCTTATTTTGCACTGCACTGCCCATTTTACTGCTGTGTACCTAGACAATAGTTAATACAGTGGAACCTGTTTAAGTCCACATTGCGTCAGACTCGCATCGACATAAGCAGTTGCCAACCTAACCAAAATTGAAACTAGCCGTGCGCATATTTGATAAGATTAAAAGTGTGTTTTTTTTGTTACTGTGGTAGAACCTACCGTAGTTAAAGCAGCACTCAGTAACATTTCAACCTTCATAAAATATTTTATTTCCGCACTATAAGACGCACCTTAAATGAATGGCATATTTTAAAACTTTGTTCATATATAAGGCGCACCGCATTATAAGGCGCACCACATTATAAGGTGCATAGAATAGACGCTACAGTAGAGGCTGGGGTTACGTTATGCATCCATTAGATAGGTCAGTCAAACTGTATTAATAGATTACAAACCAGCGTTCTGACAACTCTGTTCACTCCCAAAATGAATAAACAGCTGTTTTATTATTTTCCCCGAGGTAAAGTCAGTGACGTGGTGTTTTGTTTATCTTTTAACAACAGCAAGTTATAACATTTAGTGCAACATTTATATCACATAGTGGAGGGGAACTTTTCCCTGATTCAATAAACACGTAAAAAACAGTGATACTGTTACGGTAAATCAAACGTTAGTGCAATCACAATATAGTAACACTCGAAATAGTGCAGAGCAATAACAATATATCAATAACTCAACGTTGCTCAAACGTTAATGTCACACAACACAAAAAATAAACATGTAAAGCTCACTTTATGAAGTTATTCCTCATCCACGAATCCCTCAAATTCTTCTTCTTCAGTGTCCGAATTAAACAGTTGGGCGAATACGGCATCTCTGTCTCGTCGAAGTCGTCATTAATCAAGTCTGCTCTATTCCCATGTTCTACTGCATGACTGATCGTCTTAAGTTTAAACTCTGCGTCGTAAGCGTGTCTCTTAATAGGAGCCATTTTGGGGTCTTTACATAAACAAACAAATGGAAATGAAACGGCACGCCTCGCGCAGTCATAAATGGGTTATACTTGTATAGCGCTTTTCTACCTTCAAGGTACTCAAAGCGCTTTGACAGTATTACCACATTCACCCATTCACACACTGATGGCGGGAGCTGCCATGCAAGGCGCTAACCAGCAGCCATCAGGAGCAAGGGGTGAAGTGTCTTGCCCAAGGACACAACAGACGTGACTAGGATGGTAGAAGGTGGGGATTGAACCCCAGTAACCAGCAACCCTCCGATTGCTGGCACGGCCACTCTACCAACTTCGCCACGCCGTCCAGTCATATATCCCAGCATGCACCGCGCGTTTCTTCTTCTACAGGGGAAAATGAAGACGGGGGAAAATGAAGTCGGCGGCTGCTTACCGTAGTTGCGATTGATTGATTGAAACTTTTACCTGTTGGAGGCTCAATATTGGTCCATATATAAGGCGCACCGGAATATAAGGCGCACTGTCAGCTTTTGACAAAATTGGAGGTTTTTAGGTGCGCCTTATAGTGCGGAAAATACGGTATTTGCCTAACTTTTGGGATGATAAATCGCCTTACAACTGGTTGAATGACACCTCTGTCATGGCCTGAGGGGGTCTGTGTCGCTCTCACTGGCACTAAGCAATTTTGAGGAGGGTGGCAGGAACCCTGCCACACAAAAAACTACAAATTTGGTGACTTGCTTTACGGCATGTCACTCCCAACTTTCCCTATTTGTTGCAAAGACGGAAGTCGATTGCGAATGCCTACGTGCAGTTACTGCTATCATGGCAGAAGCTCCAAAATAACCAAAGAAACAAGAAGTTTTGTATGAGGAGACAAAAGAAAAAGAAAAAGTCAGGCTACCCAGATAAAAGGACAGTCAAAGGTTCACATTGGTCCGGCTTTCACTCGCTTGCAAGCTTTCTTCCAGTGACTAACAATCTTTACCTACTCAGTGGCCTAGTGGTTAGACTGTCCGCCCTGAGATTGGTAGGTTGTGAGTTCAAACCCTGGCCGAGTCATACCAAAGACTATAAAAATGGGACCCATTACCTCCCTGCTTGGCACTCAGCATCAAGTGTTGGAATTGGGGGTTTAATCACCAAAAATTAGTGTGTGTGTGACAATCATTGGTACTTTAACTTTAACTACAAAAATCTAAAAAAAAAAAGTTTGTTGCAGTGGTGAGATCGAGGTCATTACTGCTGTGCTTTTACTTTCAAGTTAATTTTTAGACAGTACCAACCCTTCTGCCTCTTCTTTCAAGGTGTCTGAGCTGCCAAATTTCATGAGGCTTCGTGATAATGATGAAACTAGCAACCTTACATCTACATAAACAGACCCAATTTTCATAGAAATGACCCTTTGGGGCAGAAGCCTCAAACTCAATTTACCTGGTGACCGCTAGAGGTAGAGTCAGGTTGAGGCTGGGAAAAACAAAATATTCCCTTCAGAATAACATTTTAAGCATGGGAGTACATTTGTTAACTGCTTCCATCAGCAAATTATAGAGACCCTGAGCTATGGTAGGCCTTAAGTTATTATCAATATAGTATTGATTGCAAACATTTTATATTTTGACTATGTTTAGTTCCCCAGGATAAGGTCAGAGACATTTCCGATTGCTTTTAGGAAGATGCTCTTTGTGTTGCCCAATGTGTGTTTGTGTATTGTATGTCTAGTGGGATTTAAGATTGTCATGATATATTTTGATTAATTACATTCAACTATGAAGTTAAGTAGAGGGCCACAACATATGAGCCTGCTAGCTGCAAATGGCCAATGGGCTTCAAGTCTGCCTTTGAGTTTCAAATTGTATGTCGACAAAAGCAGTCAACATCAACTTAAGCAAGTCTTTTTTAGTAATAAGAAGAAGATGGTGTACAAGGACGAGATGAGATGGTCGACTTGCAAGTTGCATGTAGTAAGAATGACTGTTTTGAATAGAATGAAAGAATGCATGCAGCCATCCTTCTTCCAAACAATAAACTGACCCTGATAGAAGTGTGTGAACGGCTGCTTTCAGGTGTGTGTCCAGCTCACGGACCATGCGCTCTCCCAGCTCAGCGAGACAGTCTTCGATTGCCATGTCAGGGTTGGCTGGGCTGAACACCAGTGATGCACGGCAGTCAAAACCCGTGCTGGAAAAGGCTGCGTGCACACAAATAATGGAATCTTAGACAGATTTGGAAACATGAAGTATTGCTAAGCACGAAATGTGGAGTTGCCTTCGATTGAGTCCAACAAACTAAAAGGAGCTAGTTGAGCTACTTACAAGCGGCAACTTCCTCTTCTAGTCGTTTCAGCTCTCCTTCTATCTGCTCTTTAACTATGCTTGTGGGTTCTCCTGAAATGATATTTGAAAACACACAGCATAATAAGTAAGATAGATGAGAATTATGGGCTTTAAAAGTACTAGAAGACAACAATGTTTTAATTATAGCCTGGGTGTTTACTGTATTTCCTAAAATGCAAAGAGAACACACTGGATCCTAATTGGAGAAAGGCTATCTATGAGGAAAGTTACACGAGAACTCCGGTTACCAGATCCATAATCTTTTTTTCAGCGACGGTCACAGTTGAAGAAAGTCAGGCAACTTTCTGATCTACTCTTCCTCTTTATTGTGTTTCTTTTAGTTGCCACGGGCTGCTAATTATTTATACACTATTAGCCATAAGTAGTTTGAAAAACATCTAAAATGTTCTTCTATGCTTTATTTGGAAGAATGTGCATCTGAATCGTCTGTCAACATTGGCTACAATTGACCCTGGAACGAAGTTGGCTCTGCAAAAGTAAGGAAATGAATACGTTTCAAAAGAAAAGGTATTTCCAGTTAATAATTAAGACAGTAATGTCTAACCTTACACCGTGTGTGTCTTCGAATCTCCGTTCGGACTTCTCTGTGGAGTTTGCATGATCTCCCTATGCATGTGTGGGGGATTCTCCATGTACTCAGGCTTCCTCCCACATTCCAAACATCTGCTTGTTAGGTTCATTGGAGACTCTAAATTGTCCATAGGTATAAATATGAGTGTCAATAGTTGTCTGTCTATATGTGCCCTGCAAGTGGCTGGCATCCAGTCTAGAGTGTTCCACACCTCTCGCCTGAAGTCAGCTGGGATTGGTTCCATCTTAAACCTGTGACTCTAATGAGGATAAGCAGCATAGAAAATGGATGGATGTACAAATTTGTTCTGCTAATATACGTTAGCCTGGCAATGAGCTGGTACATTGTACGTTGATATTAAGCTGGCTGCATTTGGCCAAACTTCATCCTGAATAATTTTACTCCTGCAAACTCCCTCGGAACCTCCTCTTCCATCCATCTTGCTGTGCCATCAACCCGCCTCTTCACCATGGAGAGTAGAGCCACTCAGTCACTCTGCTCCCAAACTCTGGAACTCTCTACCATCTGCAATATTGACTGCCTTCATACATTCGAATCCAGACTCAAAGTCCACCTGTTCAAAATTGTATACTAACTAATTGCCTTAGTCTACACTGTCCTTATTTGTTTGTTACGTGCTGATTTTATCCTTGTTTTGATATCATTATCTTTATTTTATTTTATTATCAATTATTTTATCTGTATATAGTAAAGTGTCCTTGGTTTTTTTGAAAGGTATTTATCAAATAAAAGTATTATTAGTATTGCTTTTTTTTCCCAATTTGTAGCCAACTGTATTATTAATTTAATGTGATTTCTACATGTATGTGCACTTAATTAGTATATTAATGTACATTACTTTGTGCGCTTGGTTTTACAGTGACTTCATGGACTGTTTATATATTTGTCAAACTGAATTCCTACATTCAAGGAGGGTAGGCTATAGTGCAGCATGTGTTAAATTGAATTAAATTGGAGAGCAAAACGATACAACATAAGAAAAAATTAGAATAAATAAATAATTATAATCAATTTATTTTTTAATATACACTATGTTTATAATTTTGTTTAGCCTTTTTAAAAAAACATATGCATCATTGATGGTTATGTAAATTATATGACATCATCATATTGGCCACGCCCCTACCGCCACAAGTGTATTAAAAGTTAAAGTTAAAGTACCAATGATTGTCACACACACACTCGGTGTGGTGAAATGTGTCCTCTACATTTGACCCATCCCCTTCTTCACCCCCTGGGAGGTGAGGGGAGCAGTGAGCAGCAGCGGTGGCCGCGCCCGGGAATCATTTTTGGTGATTTAACCCCCAATTCCAACCCTTGATGCTGAGTGCCAAGCAGGGAGGTAATGGGTCCCATTTTTATAGTCTTTAGTATGACTCGGCCGGGGTTTGAACTCACGACCTACCGATCTCAGGGCGGCCACTGAGTAGGTTGTATTGGCAATTTATTTAAATAAGGTTTTTTACAGCCACATATGTGAATGGCGGTGTTTTTTTGGCCCAGCAATAGTTATTTGCGACCACGGCAGTTATATTTGTAATTGTAGACCAAACAACACGGCAGTTGACTCAACAGAGGCATTACTTAAAGCATTTATGATATTTTAAAATTTATAGCATTAAAACAAAATAATTCTAAATACTAAAAAAAATTTTTTTTTTAATTTAAAAATGTGTATAGCATGAAAAAAAAATCTTATTAAATAAATTAAAATATTTAAAAAACTTTATAGCATGAACATAAAATATCCTGATCCGTTAAACAGCTTTGAAAAAGCAAAATATAGCCTCTTTATGACAGCGACTGCTGTACATGCATGAAATTCACAACCAAATACTTTGGTTTGAACCTAATAAGAGTGCTTAACTTTTCATTTCCTGCTAAATTCTTTTGAGAGCATGTTGCTTACTGATAATTTGCAGCCATGCAATGTTTTGATGTGGGAACAATAAGAGGCCTTTCCTATTCCTGCGGAGTGGGACATTCCTTTTACACACTCATGATGCTTGACGTGCATCATGTGACAGTTACAGACGTGTACAAATACAATGTATGGATTGGATATGCTGTGCAATAAGGGAGGTGGTGGGGGTGTCTCTTGTCAAGTATGGCATTGTTGAACAAAACTGCAAAAATCAATACTACTTTTGTGCTTTTTTGTGTAGCATTGTATTAAAAGGTAAACGGTCTTTAGTTTCACAAGACTGTTTACTATGCATTCATTGCCACAAATATATTGGACTGCCATGAGTGGAATTAACCAAAACATCACTTACAGTGCAAACAAAAACAACAACAAAAAGTTATTAATGCAAACTTATGACTGCGCAACAAGGACGTCCTAATAAACACCTACGCATGGACATACACGCAAAATTATATTGATATCTACACTCTGTAAGGCATGCTAGGTAACCGGCAGTACCCTTTTCCAAAAGGGTAAACTATACTGTAGTCAGAGAGCAATCAGACCCCTCTAGATTTTTCCAAAAGGCTACTTGCAACACATTTTGTGACTTCTTGTCCTATTGGCAAAGAGCAACAGGTTCTGCTTTGGGCCACTCCCCCATCTAAAATCTTGTTTGTGACAAAAAAAGCGACAGAAGCACATTTGTATTTCTAAACATATCTATTTCGCACTTCATGTTTTTTGATGACACAATGTAGTTCTCCTGCCACAAATACATTGCAGTCCTGTGGGAAACACAGCATAGCAGATGTTCCCTCTTGATGTGTTGCTGCACAAAACAAGCTGATATTGCGTGCACACATGTCAAGCTCACGCCCTGAGTGAAATATTTGCAAGATTACTTCTCCACAGCCGAGGGCATGATGAATCACGTAAAGTACACACGACTGACGGTGGCGGTGAGCGCAATCTTTTCAATTCGGAATGGAAAACTTCAGTCTGGAAAGGTCAAGCAAGCATTTGATAAGGAGTGGAATGAGTGGTCATTTATTCAACTTCTGCTTGTTGTACACAGGTCCAGTGCATTTCTATGGAACTTTGTTGTGGACAAGCAGCCCGCAGACATTTTGGAATTTTTTTAACGGCTAAAAGTGCCCCTTTCCCATTCTGTGGCCCTCGAGCTCAGGGATGAATGCCCGTAGAATCACTGTTGTTTTTTTGCTGTTGGCTTGGTGCTGTTTCAGCATTCAATCAGGCAGCTAGAAGGCCAGCTATTCTGCTTTGGTCCATGTACGTGTGAGTAATCCTACTGTGATTGCACATGACAAGCTGTCAGAAATTGGACCAGGTCATGCGTAAAGCAAGAGATCAGACACTCGTCTACACCCCACTCCATACAGACGCATGACAAACAGAGACAGGAAATATACAACATTTCTTCCTCTTTCTCTTCACTTGCACTCCTCCTGCTTTTAATCCAAAACCTCTTTCTGCCCGTTTAATCTATTGCAACATCCCAAACATAGATGGGTCCCTTAACCCTTTAAATATTGCTGCACCTACAGTAGTTTATTGTACTTTAGGCAGGGACATGGTTTAATTCATTTTTTTTATGTTGTGGGATTCATCATTTATTTATATATGTTTGTCGAAGTTATAACAATATGTAATGCAGTTTACAAAGTTTGTGTCACATTGGGGAACCACACTTCTAATATAATGTCATAATAACAATAATTTAATAGCACAGCTTTGAGGCTAAGAGTCTTGGGAGAGCCTCAAGTTTTTAAGTCATTATTGCACCTTAAATTAAAAAAAAAATTACTAAACAATATATCCATATTTACAATATTTCCAGTTTTCTCAGGAAAATTAAAAAGCAGCTTCTGAGGCAGGTCTCACTTTATTAAAAAAAAATGTATTGCTCATCTTAACAACACAAGTGCAGCTCAATGAATGAGAATATTGTTCACATTTTGATTTATTTCAGGTGCCTTACTCATCTAAAACTCAGGAAGCAATATTCAAATTGGATATTATACTGAATTTGGTATTTTTATCAGCAAAAAAATGTAATTAAAATTAGGGCTGCAACAATTAATCGATTAGAAAAAAGCTTTGGCATATTTTTTGTTGCTTTGATTAATCACTTGAGTGTTGCTAATAAAAATGTTTAAAGTCCGGAACGCATGGAGTGGCTGGAACTTTAACTACGTGGACATAGTTTCCGCATGACCGCTGAAATAGAGCGCTTATGAAAGTGATGGTGTCAGGATGCCATGATCTGTGTGGTGGCAAACAGCAGAGAAGGTTTTTTTGGTTTATTAATGAATAAATGCACACATGCTAAAATTGCATTGTCAATGTTGATGATGTGCATTTACGGTATTTAAAAAAATTAAAAAAGACGGTTATGGCAAGCAGAATTGTATTTTGTTTACTTCAACTATTTCCCTTAAAAAAACGCATTGAGGCCGTTTTAACCGATTACTCAATTAATCGAAAAAACTATAAGATTACTCTATTAGCAAAATAATCAATAGCTACAGTCGTACTTCAATGCGTCAAGCAACAACCATGATATGCTTTGTGTTATAATATATCTTAGGGCTGTCAAAGTTAACGCGTTAACTATAAGTTCCTTTACCGGCGCAAATGTTTTTGACGCGTGATCAACTTGCACGCGTCATTTTTTACCCTAAGGTAAGGTGTTTTCGTTTTTAAACTACAATTTAGTGCATAGATAACATTTATTGTATATTCTTAATGTAACTGCATGGTTTAGTAAAATCGGATAAAAGTGCAGCACAAAGGAAAGACAGTCAGCAGGAAGTCTAGTGTTAATTCTTTATATTCTTTAATCTTGTCACGTTGTTAAAACATGTCAAAAACACCCTCACAATAATAGCGCTACAGATCACATCCAGTCTAACTACACTAACAAAATGAATGTCTTACATTACTATAATGTTATAGTGCGAAGATGTTTACAAGGAAAAAAGCAAACTACAATAGAATCGATCCCCATATGTTATTAAAAAAACTAAGCATTACCATATCGGTGATTGCAGAATTTCTGATGTGTGTCAAACTACTTTGCAAGTGTACCTAATGTTGTGGCCAAAATATTCAAATACCGTATTTTTCGGACTATAAGTCGCAGTTTTTTTCATAGTTTCATAGTTTCCTGTGCGACTTATATATGTTTTTTTTCCTTCTTTATTATGCATTTTCGGCAGGTGCGACTTATACTCCGGTGCAACTTATACTCCGAAAAATACTTCTTGCTCTTAATGTGAAAAGAGTATATGTGATCATTTTTAATTTTCGGAATCACGGTTTTTCCTGCGTTCAAAATTGTGTGGTGGCCGCCTCCAGCTAAATTTGTGCCGCCCCTTGCCAGAGCGATTACGCTCAACACAGCGTAAAGCTCCGGCTGTGTTGATTGAGCGATTGATGTCCCTCTGCGGCAGTTACGTAATTTAACTGCAGTTGCAGCGTTGCGCCAGTATAGAGGCGCTTTATCGACAGCAGTGCACCGGAAAGACCTGAAACAACTACCGAAGAAGAAACAGATCGAATCGTGTTTTTTCCCGCTACTTGGTGCATAACATTGACCACCGTAACAAGTGGATATCTGTCATACGGAGAATGATACGGAGGGATCACTGGACTTCTACAGAACACTCCAGACTGTGCTGTGAACATTTTGTCTCTGGTAAGTGAACACAGCTAGTAGTGTTAGCTTCGATTCCAACCTTTTCTGACTAATTAAAATAGATGGATTGATTGAATAATTTATTAGAAGTTTGCATTGGATCAGGTAGCGTTTCATTAAGGTACAGATTGACTGGTACAAGGTCAACTAAAAGGAGTTACCCCAAGAAAGCATTACAAGCATGTCGTGTTTATTTAAAAAAAAGTTTCCTCCGTGTCAGAGTAACGTTTATGCTTTTTAGCGTTGCAGATATGGCAGGCAAAATCAGCCACTACTTTAAAAAGCGATCCCGCGAGGAGAAAAGTCAAGAGTCCAGATGAAAGAGCAGAGAAATTAACGTAACAGGCAGTTAAAATGTAATAATTCATGGTGGTGACAACATGTGGACATTTTTGTCCACAGAGCACTTGAAGGCTTCTTCAAAATCATCTAGAAGTATCTCAAACAAAAGTGGGCCCACCACACAAGCTTATGCAAGCGCTTAGGCCACACGTATCAAGCGCTTAGGCCACACGTATCAAACGCAAGACCCGGGGGCCACATCTGGTCCGCGACATCATTTTATTTGACCCACAAACACCTGGAAATGATATGTGTCAATAAAGTACTTACCGTATTTTTCGGAGTATAAATCGCAGTTTTTTTCATAGTTTCCAGTGCGATTTATATATGTTTTTTTACTTCTTTATTATGCATTTTCGGCAGGTGCGACTTATACTCCAGTGCGACTTATACTCCGAAAAATACGGTAATATGTTCTCACTAAATGTAATGGATTTTTTTCATTTTGAAAGAAAAAAATACATGTACTGCTTGAAATTTCATGCCTTTTAAACTTTAATAGTATCCATTATTGCAACAAATATTACTGCATATTATCATACTTTCCAAACATTTTTGTCTAAATAAAAATAAATACTTAAATATCTGCTTGACTTATGATTTTACAGCAAACTACCCAACAAATTAATAAAAATGACAATACATTTTACTGTGCTCTTTACAGCATCCATCCATCCATTTTCTACCGCTTGTCCCTTTTGGGGTTGCGGGGGGTGCTGGAGCCTATATCAGCTGCATTCGGGCGGAAGGCGGGGTACACCCTGGACAACTCGCCACCTCATCGCAGGGCCAACACAGATAGACAGACAACATTCACACTCACATTCACACACTAGGGCCAATTTAGTGTTGCCAATCAACCAGTGACGTGCAGTCACTAGAGGCAGGTGAGGCAGGGCCTCACCTGCCATCATGGAAAGAAAAAAAATGTAAAAAGAAAAAAAAATATATTAAATTGTTAAATGTATCCAGTGATTATACTATAAAGTTATTTTCCATTTAACTTCACCAGTTTTAGATTATTTTTATTCAAAATCGCTGAATTTTCACATTTGCCGTTCAAATACTGAGAAGAGACGGTGCGGTGAACAGCAGCCAGTAGAGGCACGTCACTCAGTGCCTCAACATGGATTGCGGACTCGGCTAACTGCTGGCCTGCTGTGCAGTGAGACCGTATTGCTATATGAACTATATTATACATTTCCATAGTTTAGTTAGCTGAGGTATATAATGTACAGTGTATTTTGTCAACAACTGTATGTGTGTAACGTATTTCTTGTGCTGAGCGATCATAAAACGGCTGCAAAAGACGCACTGGCTGAGGGTCGCCTCCTGCACCCCCGCCGTAGAATGCACGGCACCTGCAGACTGCAGGTGTACCTAATTCACAACTCCTCCAACACGAACATTATTGTTTTTGCACTTTTTGGCTTCTTATTAAATAACTTTTGTAACCTATTTTTATGGGCTTTCCTCTTTGTGATGTTAAGTTCCTGTTATGCGCTGTTATACAGTATATGCCTTGAGCTCTTATTTTGAAGGCGCTAAGAGCGGAATTTTGACACGTTGGAGTGGAGCGGAAGTTTTTGAAAGAAGGTAAATAAAGTGGTCCTCGTGTAAACTGGAGCCTCCGTGTTTGTTATTTTGTAGTTTCAAACAGTATAGGCGACATTTATAAACCCTCGGTTACACTTTTTTAAATAGATTCAATCTTGCACGTGGAAAGTTGAAGTGAGGGCTTTAGTTGTTATAACCCTCCCGTCGGAGGATTCATTAATCAGCACAACAGCGGCGCATTTATAAGTAAAGGTAAGACCATAATAACGTTTTTTTTATTAAATGTGCTTTTTTGTGTGCTACAGTTTGTATGTGTAAAGTTAAAGTTAAGTTAAAGTACCAATGATTGTCACACACACACTAGGTGTGGTGAAATTTGTCCTCTGCATTTGACCCATCCCCTTGTTCACCCCCTGGGAGGTGAGGGGAGCAGTGGGAAGCAGCGGCGCCGCGCCCGGGAATCATTTTTGGTGATTTAACCCCCAATTCCAACCCTTGATGTTGAGTGCCAAGCAGGGAAGAATGCTGGTATGAGCTTTTAAACATAACCTGTTAACTGCTGCCAATCAAATGGTGAATAAGATACTCTGTAGGGTTCATATGTTTGTAAATCTGACTGTGATGAAGTCAGTGCCTCACCAGCCATCAACCTCACCGCACGTCACTGCAATCAACCTATCCCCAGGTGCATATTACTGTAAATTGAAAAAAAACAGTCAGGACCCGTCCCCCCACCCGAAGGCGGAGGGAAGCTACCCTCTCGTCCACCGGGTTGAACTCCAACATGCAGGCTCTGAGCCGGGGGGCAACAAGAATTGCCACCCCAGCCCGTCGCCTCTCACTGCTGGCAACGCCAGAGTGGAAGAGAGTCCAGCCCCTCTCGAGAGAACTGGTTCCAGAGCCCTTGCTGTGCGTCGAGGTGAGTCCGACTATATCCAACCGGAACTTCTCTACCATTTTTTTGCGTGAAAATTCTGGCGCATGGTCAGGATTGTACCACCTCTGCCTCAATTTGAGCCAGGAAAACCCCTGGTATGGAGTTGTAACGACAAGCTACATTCAAACATCCATCCATCCATCCATTTTTTACCGCTTATTCCCTTTGGGGTCGCGGGGGGCGCTGGAGCCAATCTCAGCGCTAATTTATTTAGGGGATGGATTTAAAAAGTAAAACTACATATAGTATGGATTCACTACACACATGGAAATACTTTAATTTCTTAATCATTTGAGTTTTGATCACAGCGATAAAAAACCTTAAAAAAAACTTAAAATTACAAAACTTGCCAAAAAGTTCAACAATGTAAACTACTGGTTCAGCCTTTAATAAAAAACATTTACTGCAAAAACAGCCTGAGTCTTTAATTGGTCTCTTTGTCTTAATGAACTCAAATTAATTTTACACCATATTCCAGATGTATTACGATGTGCCTGCTAAATCTATTGCACCTATTATTAATGACAAATTACCACAAAATAGCACAAAAAGACAACTGTCTGAAATTACACAATTGAATGTCGCCAGCCATATAAAAAGTAGCTCATCTCTCCTTTTACTTGGTAAAAGTAGCTCTGATAGTGATTAAATAAACTACAGTAGTGTACACTGAATTATGTTTACTCCCACCTTCAGCTGATTGTGGTCTACCACCAGGAAGCCGTCCCAGGTAGCTGAGCACAATGTACTTGGTCTCATAATGGAAATCCTCAGGCACAGTGGCAGGTGTAGGAAGAGGGGTGGAGCCTGAGGTAGCCATTGATCAGAGGCGTGTCACACTCGTAGGCACATATGATCTTACAGTCACTCCACCTGATGATGGGAAGAGCCAGAGGAGGATAAACAGTAGAGTTAGTGCCATCTGTCCTGAATAGAAGCCCCCATTAACATTACCGGTATATGAACTGAAAATGATGATGTTCATAAAAGTGTTACATGCTTGAATGGTTTTATTTGCTTCAGATATGCTTAACAAACTGGATGTATCCCAATATTTACTTAGACTTAGACTTAGACAAACTTTATTGATCCACAAGGGAAATTGTTCTTTATACTTACACTTAAGTTAGGGCTGTGTAAAGTAAAATTGATTATCTTTTTACTTTGCTTTTTAACGGACTGCAAATCAATGCTGCCATTTTATTCAAGGACAGTTGTAGACATGACTGTAGTAATAATTATTATCAGTAGGGATGTCCGATAATGGCTTTTTGCCGATATCCGATATTCCAATATTGTCCAACTCTTTAATTACAGATATCGATATCAACCCATATATGCAGTCGTGGAATTAACACATTATTATGCCTAATTTGGACAACCAGGTATGGTGAAGATAAGGTACTTTTTAAAAAAAATTATAAAATAAGATAAATAAATTAAAAACATTTTCTTGAATAAAAAAGAAAGTAAAAAAATATAAAAACAGTTACATAGAAACTAGTAATTAATGAAAATTAGTCAAATTAACTGTTAAAGGTTCATAATATTAGTGGACCAGCAGCACGCACAATCATGTGTGCATACGGACTGTATCCCTTGCAGACTGCATTGATATATATTGATATATAATGTAGGAACCAGAATATTAATAACAGAAAGAAACAACCCTTTTGTGTGAATGAGTGTAAATGGGGCTTTTTGGGTTGGTGCACTAATTGTAAGTGTATCTTGTGTTTTTTATGTTGATTTAATAAAAAATAAAAAAATAAAAAATAAAAAACCACAAAAAAAAAACGATACCGATAATTAAAAAAACGATACCGATAATTTACGATATCACATTTTAACGCATTTATCGGCCAATAATATCGGCAGGCCAATATTATAGGACATCCCTAATTATCAGGCTCATGCAAAATTCCTAATTTTTACTGACAAGAATAAAAGCATTTAATTTGATGTATTATACTTCTCATATTATGGAAAATTGTGGAAGACTACATTAACCAGAATGCTTTACTTGATTTTTTTAATACCTTACAGAACTTTATAAATATTCAAAATGGAGAAAAAATTTATTTTAGTGTTAGTAAATTTAGAGTGTCACGATACCAAATGTTCAATAGTCGATAAAGACACTGCTGATACGGTGGATAATTTCCACAATTCTCAATATTCATCTGATACCACGATGAACATTTAAAAAACTGAACCATGTATTTGTACATTCACTACTTTATTGAAAACTGTTTCAAGTGTCAAGTATTTAGGATCACTGTGCTTCAACATAGTTTTGCAGAGTTTAGCTGACAAGAGCTTACTATACCTTCAAAAAAGAATAGCACTGGCCTATAGCCTCCTAGTGTATAAAAAAAAACCATACTGTGCTTATAAATAACAATAGTCAACTATATTACATTCTAAAAAAATAACAATGGCATGGAGCCTTCAAGTATATGAAACACTATTGTCCTTAAGATTCTTTCAATATGGTGGTGGCGTCAAATCATCATTTAATGTGTATAGCAATAGGCTAATAAAAAGGCTAAAACATATTTAAAGACAAATATTTGCGTTTTTATTCATTTAGTATCAACATTTCAGCCTTTTCTCATTAGGTTATGCATTTTTGCTGGTTTTTTTTTTGTTTATTCTATTTCTACAATGTGCAACAGCATTCAGTACATTTTGCCTTCCTGGTGAAATAAGCAGTGGTGTTCAAAGTGTTGACAAAAACTGAAGAGTGTCTCCAAGCTGTGTTTTCATAGCATTTCTAGAAGTAATACAGATTAGGTTGCAAGCTTCTTGAGGTTTTTTACACACTGTGGTCATGCACACTCCTTGGGCTTGTGGTGGCGGATTTCTGCTCTCACTCGGATGGCAAATACTTTTATGACTGCTTGTATTTGATTACTGAATAAATGCATGACGCAAGATACACCTCTTTTTCACTTGTATTGTGTACCTCTACTGGCTAAATATAGCGACAAAGTGCATCACTGATGATTTCTGCTACGCATTATTCTCTGGCAAACCAAACGAGTATGAGGTGTGCTGTGAAGCAGAGTTACACCGTGACCTACAATCATGCAACACTGCCACAGTTCCATTATAGAAGTGCAAAATTTGCATTTGTGACATGCTTCCTTCCACGAGTAAATACATGGAAACACTCGCTCATTTTAGACTTTCTTTGGAGCTGACTTACTGCTCATTCGCCAAATTGACGCCGCTCGCTGAGGAAAAACTGTTCGGTATGGATAATTCCTGAAAAAGTAGGTATCTGTGTATTTTTTGTATGTCGGTATCAAAATATTGATACTTTTGACAACCATATTGTAAACTAGTTGTAGTATTTAAGCCAAAATATTTGTTAAACGTCCCAAACTCTTTCTGTTACCTGACAGTCTATTTAGAAATTCCACTTCCTGTAATTCCAAATCAACAACCAGTGAACTGAGAAATGAGTTTAAGAAGTTGTAGATGATATCGCTCATCTTATTGTATGAATATATTTTGATAATCAGGTGATTGTATTGAGAATGCTGGTTCCAGCAGCTCTTACAGTGGTTTCTACACATAAATAAATCAATATGATCAGGTTCTTAGTAAGGAAGCACGATTAACCTACCGTGAATCCACATCGAGCTTTTAATCAATTCGATACATAACTGCAAGCCTCGCGTTTGTTGGTCTCTCACTTTAAACAGGGAGAAAGACATCTCACTCTGTGTATCGCTTTCAGCACCTGAGCGTGTTTGTTTACCAGTATAATTAACAGAACGAAGTGAGCAATTCACAATCTTTGTTTCGATGGGCGGAGAGCGAGGCTCCAGCTTTACACACAGGAAGCACAGACAGCCTTGCAACTCGCCAGTGTCAAGTTCTGCAAAGTAACAGAAATTACGACGGAAAAAATATGACTACAAAGTCAAATGTCCCATTTTGGTTATATTTCAGATTTAAATTGGATGGGAAAAATGAGCCCATCAACACGGACGCCAAACAAGCGAGAATGCAGTGATCATTGTGATAGCAATAAACAAAAAGATGATGTCTGATCTCGATATTCCAACTGGGAAAAAAAATGCATTTTAAAATGTTTAATATTTATTCAAGTTAAATTGTTGCTTACAAAATTGAATGTCCATTTTATTTTTTTGGTTTGTTTATTTATTTAGGATAACTAAAATGTATTTATCTTCCAATTACAGTACGATGGTGAACAATTATACAGTAATGTGAAATACGTTTATATCATTTTAAATGGCCGCTTGCAATATTATTATATATTATAATTACACTAAATTACAAACACTGTATACCGTTTTTTTCCGGACTATAAGGCGCACTTAAAATCATTTTTTCCCCTCAAAAGTCGACAATGCGCCTTACAACCCGGTGCGACTAATGGTTGAGCTTACCCACCTCGAAGCTATTTCATTTGGTACATGGTGTTATGATAAGTGTGACCAGTAGATGGCTGTCAAACATAAGAGATAAGTGTAGGCTGCACTATGATGGCAATATGTCTCGAGTAAACAACACCAACATTTTAAATGCTCCATTGAAAGTATAGAACATTACACACGGCGCTCAAAAATCTATCAAAACACATTTCCGGTGTTGTTTCCAGATGAGGAGATGCTGCTCCGTTATTGATTTAAGTAAAGTCTGAATGTCATTAAAACAGTTAGCTCCATCTTTTGACACTTCTTCCACCCCCGTCCTTGCACGCTACACCGCTACAACAAAGATGACGGGGAGAAGACGCTGTCGAAGGTGAGCCACGTAAATAAGACCGCACACAAAACGGCGCATCCGGAAGCAACTGTCAGAAAGCGGCTTGAAGATGGTCTGTAAAACATAATCTATGCAACATTTACACAAAATAAACAAGATTAGATGTTATGTAGACCAGTGGTACCTACCACCGGTCCGCGCCCGGTAACGGTCCGTAGATCGATCGGTAAAGGGCCACACAAGAATTTAAAAAAAAATTGTGTGTATATATATATATATATATATATATATATATATATATTTATTTTTTAATTTTTTTTTTTGTTTTTTGTTTTTTTGAAACAACATAAAAAACACAAGATACACTTACAATTAGTCTTACTCATTCACACTCATTTGCACAAAAGGGTTGTTTCTTTCTGTTATTAATATTTCTGGTTCCTACATTATATATCAATACAGATCAATACAGTCTGCAGGGATACAGTCCGTAAGCACACGATTGTATTTTTTTTATGACAAAAAAAAAAAAACAACAACAAAAAATCCCTTCCCCTCCCCCGGTCCGTGGGACAAAATTTCAAGCGTTGACCGGTCCGCAGTTACAAAAAGGTTGGGGACCACTGACGTAGACCACAAGAAAGTGTTTTCAACTTAGAAAAAAATTATAATAATATGACTCCTTTAATGCGCCCTATAATCCGGTGCGCCTAATATATGAAAAAAGATTTAAAAAATAGACCATTCATCGGCAGTGCGCCTTATAATCCGGTGCGCCCTACGGTCCGGATAATACGGTAGTTTTTATCGGTGATTTATTCAGTTTAAGTGCAAGATTTAGGTCTGTCTGCGTACAACGACATATTTTTTAAAGTAAATTGTTGCATAATATTCTAATGTGTGGCACCTTAAAACGAGATTATGTTGATTGACAATCTCAAAATAAAATGTCTTCTTTCACTTATTTTCCCAGTTTTATGCATTTTTAAGTACAAAGTATTAAAATCACAAATCGGAGAGGAAAATCGCAATTAATTTTTTTTCTTTGTGCAGCTCTAGTTCTTAGTAATAATTAAATTCAGAGGTGTACGTGAACTTGCTTAGTGGCCTAGTGGACCTGCTCAGTGGCCTAGTGGTTAGAGTGTCCGCCCTGAGATCGGTAGGTTGTGAGTAGGGATGTCCGATAATGGCTTTTAGCCGATATCCGATATTCCGATATTGTCCAACTTTTTAATTACCGATACCGATATCAACAGATACTGATATATACAGTCGTGGAATTAACACATTATTATGCCTAATTTGGACAACCAGGTATGGTGAAGATAAGGTCCTTTTTAAAAATAAAAATAATAATAAAATTAAATAAGATAAAGAAATTAAAAACATTCTTGAATAAAAAAGAAAGTAAAACAATATAAAAACAGTTACATAGAAACTAGTAATTATTAAAATGAGTAATATTAACTGTTAAAGGTTAGTACTATTAGTGGACCAGCAGCACGCACAATCATGTGTGCTTACGGACTGTATCCCTGCAGACTGTATTGATATATATTGATATATAATGTAGGAACCAGAATATTAAAAACAGAAAGAAACAACCCTTTTGTGTGAATAAGTGTAAATGGGGGAGGGAGTTTTTTGGGTTGGTGCACTAATTGTAAGTGTATCTTGTGTTTTTTGTGTTGATTTAAGTAAAAAAAAACGATACCGATAATAAAAAAAACGATATTGATAATTTCCGATATTACATTTTCTCTAGTTGTGAGTTCAAACCCCGGCCGTCATACCAAAGACTATAAAAATGGGACCCATTACCTCCCTGCTTGGCACTCAGCATCAAGGGTTGGAATGGGGGGTTAAATTGCCTAAATCAGGGGTGCTCACACTTTTTCTGCAGGCGAGCTACTTTTCAATTGATCAAGTCGTGGGGATCTACCTCATTCATATATATAATTTATATTTACTTATTTATGAAATATATGTTTTTGTTAACAAGTTAAAGGTGTTTAATTATAATGCAAGCATGTTTAACACATATAGTTAATATTGTTAATACATTAAAGGTGTTTAATGATAATACAAGTATGTTTAATACATATAGTTAATATTGTTAACAAGTTAAAGGTGTTTAAAGATAATGCAAGCATGTTTAACACATATAGTTAATATTGTTAACAAGTTAAAGGTGGTTAAAAATAATACAAGCATGTTTAACACAAATAGTTAATATTGTTAACAACTTAAAGGGTGGTTAAAGATAAAACAAGCATGTTTAACACATATAGTTAATATTGTTAACAACTTAAAGGTGGTTAAAAATAATACAAGCATGTTTAACACATATAGTTAATATTGTTAACAACTTAAAGGTGGTTAAAGATAATACAAGCATGTTTAACACATATAGTTAATATTGTTAACAAGTTAAAGGTGGTTAAAGATAATACAACCATGTTTAACACATATAGATTCCTTTCTTTCATGAAGACAAGAATATAAGTTGGTGTATTACCTGATTGTGATGACTTGCATTGATTGGAATCAGACAGTGGTGATGATAACGTCCGCATTTTCGAATGGAGGAGAAAAAAAGTCTTCCTTTCTGTCCAATACTACATGAAAGTGGTTGGTTTTTGGCATCTTATTTGTCCAGCTTCCGTACTCCTTTGTATACACTTTACAAGAAATACATTGTCGGCAAACTCCGTAGCTTGCTAGCTTGTGCACGCCAGCTTTCTGAGACTCTTATTTTGGTAGCGCAGGCAGGATGAAGCAGAGCTTTTATTGTGCAACTGTGCAGTCGGTCTTTGGAGTTTTGACGACAGGTACGGCGCCAGAGTCTGTTGAAATAAAGTGTTTCTCGCCTTCCAGTCGGTAATTTTAATGAGCTGGCAGCAGCCAGCGTCATCTCAGAAGACCCTCGGGTGCCGTGAATGTCAATCAAGTGACGAAAGTGACGTCATAGTGAAGATTTATGATCGCTCATTTTTAGGACTATTTTTTTAATGCCTGGCTGGTGATCGACTGACACACCCTCCGAGATCAACCGGTAGATCGCGATCGACGTAATGAGCACCCCTGGCCGAAATACTGCTCCCCTCACCTGCCAGGGGGTGAGGGTGATGGGTCAAATGCAGAGGATAATCTCACCACACCTAGTGTGTGTGTGACAGTCATTGGTACTTTAACTTGAACTTTTTTTAACATTATTTTTGAATTGGGCATGACAGAAAATAACTGAGATGCAAGTTATGCAAAGATGAAAGAAATAAAAGAAAGAAAAAAAAAGT
The DNA here is from genome assembly GCF_033978685.3 of Nerophis lumbriciformis. NCBI lineage: Eukaryota > Metazoa > Chordata > Actinopteri > Syngnathiformes > Syngnathidae > Nerophis > Nerophis lumbriciformis. The sequence goes on along the minus strand of NC_084557.2, from coordinate 16,117,654 downwards.
TTAAAAATACATGAATAAAATATCAAATGAATCAATACACAATTAAACACAAATAATAAATATAAATGAAAAAATACAGTAATAAAATCACTGACAGAAACATTGTCTATTATAGGAAACTGTATGAATAAAACATTGTCTATTATAGGAAACTGTATGAATAAATACAGGATATAGGCTACGCATTAAAATGTTTTAAGTAATGTAGATGAATTACATTACAATCAGACTATATAAAATAAATAGTGTATATTAAGCAGAAATGTGCACCATGGTGATACCGGTGGTGTAACAAACTTTATCTTAGGAGATGCTAGAGTGCCACTCCTAAGAAACGTATTTGTCAACCCTACTGAAATGCTGTATAACATTTTTAACATGGTTCCAAATGTCAAATTACACAGGTGTCTCAAGAGTGAAGGAAAGTCCATATTTAGTTAGACGGGTCATCTCCCAGGCACGACACACACATGTAACAGCTACAATAACGTTTTGCTAGCTTGATTGGTAAATGTTTACGAAGCCATTTCAGCAACGTCAGGCCTAACTTTGATCGAAATAAAAAGGACACACCTACCGTCCTTGAATAAAGGCAGCCAGGTGCTGACAAACGAAGGCCGAAGGGGAAGGGGGCAACAGTCCTGCAGCTTTAACGTGTTAGCACGAAAGGGAGACGCCACTGCAGCCAGTGTGCGCTGGGAGCTACACGAAACAAGCTAGCGAGGATGGAAAAGCAGTTTTGGTCTTTTAGCCTTCAAACTAAAACCATACGTGGGACCAATTACGTCATAACAGACAATTAAAGAAAGCCATATTGCATTGGTCTTTTATATCTCAAAATGGAGCTTAACGTCGCGCCAACCCTTCGCTGTCCTTCTTTTCAACGAGGCATGTTGCGTGTGTGTTTTGTTTTGAAAATGCAAACCGGAAATGTAGTCCGAGCTTGTTATATCCACTTTACTGTGACGAGCGGGGAAGCTCCAAGTTCCTGTCGTGCGAAAGGACTCGCGCAAAAAGTTGACGCCAAATCTAATTTTTTGACACTTTTTTTTTTTTTACCAAACAAAACGTTTTTTTGAATCAATAACAAACATGGCACTTACCGACGCCGACGTGCAGAAACAGGTAATTTAGTCTCGAAACTGACGGTAACCCTTAAGTAAGCACAACTTTGACAGTAAGATAAAAAACTACCGTTATGTATGTAAATGTTTATTGGTTCGAAATCATAATTAGAATATGTTAATATATATACTGTTGGTGTGTGTGTTGTGTCAGATAAAACACATGATGGCCTTTATCGAGCAAGAGGCCAGTGAGAAAGTTGAGGAAATAGACTCCAAAGTAAGTACTTTTTTTTCATGTTTTTTTCCTTGTGTCCTGCAAACAGTCTTGTTTGTCATGTCCTACTGATTACAGGCAGAGGAAGAGTTCAACATTGAGAAAGGTCGCCTGGTGCAGACTCAGAGGGTGAAGATAATGGAATACTTTGAAAAGAAGGAAAAGCAGATTGAACAGCACAAGAAAATGTGAGTCAAAGTTGGGACATGCATTGCTATGAGCAATTGTTGCATGTATTAGCTCCCCCCATTACAAATGTGTTGGTGTCTATTTAATTCGGACACAACTAACCCAAATCTACACACTTTAAAGAAGAAAAATATCCCCCTTTAATATAATATTATCACTTGTTTTAAAAAAAAGAACAACAATAATAACATTGAAAGAAACGTTTTGTGTGTCCTTATAATGTTCTGCCCTTTCACGCAGATAATATTCTGATTCTTGAGTAACAATACAATACATATCGTATTTTCCGAACCATAGGGCGCACTGCCGATTAGCGGGTTTAGTCAGGTCTTTTTTCATACAAAGGGCGCACCGGATTATAGGGCGCATTAAAGGGGTCATTTTTTATTTTTTTTCTAAATTGAAAACACTTCCTTGTGGTCTACATAACATGTAATGCTGGTTCTTTGGTCAAAATGTTGCATAGATTATGTTTTACAGACCATCTTTAAGCCGATTTCTGACAGTCGCTTCAGGATGCGCCGTTTTGTGGGCGGTCTTATTTACGTGGCTCACCTTCGGCAGCGTCTTCTCCCCGTCATCTTTGTTGTAGCGGTGTAGCGTGCAAGGACGGGAGTGGAGGAAGTGTCAAAAGATGGAGCTAACTGTTTTAATGACATTCAGACTTTACTTAAATCAATAACGGAGCAGCATCTCCTCATCCGTGGCTCACTTGTGCAATAACAACGCCGGAAATGTCTCCCGTGAAAAATCATCCGACGAGAACTATCTAATAACTAAAGTTCCTTGGGTGAATAATGTAAACTCACTACACCGGTATGTTTTAGCGCTTTCATGGCACGTTTACTGACAAATAAAAGTAAGAACTTTACACTACTTAATATTAGAAATGGCAACAGCGGAGGATGAATGTCCTATAACAAGAAGGTAGAGAAAAAGAAGAAACTTATCGACTACGGTGCCGTCACAGACTACAAAGGCGTCGGACGCGCGCAGATTTTCAGGACTTATACAGATCCCAAATACACATCAACAGGAACCAGAAGGTAAGACAAGTTGCTTTTGCATAATGTTGCGAAACAAAACGCCAGATAATATGTCTTACCTTATACACACACCATAATAATACTCGTATGTTGAAGCACAGTACAATCCATCAAACGGTGCGGCTTCATAGCTTACCAAAGTCATACTAAAACATTTTGATAGATTTTTGAGTGCCGTGTGTAATGTGCTATATTTTCAATGGAACGTATACAATTTTGGTGTTGTTTACTTGAGTCATATTGCAGTCTACACTTATATCTTATGCGTGACTGCCATCATATTGCAGTCTACACATATTTCTTATGTGTCACTGCCATCTACTGGTCACACTTATCATTTCACCATGTACCAAATAAGATAGCTTTGAGGTCGGTAAGCACAACCAAAATTATTCCGTACATTAGGCGCACCGGGTTATAAGGCGCACTGTCGAGTTTTGAGAAAATGAAAGGATTTTAAGAATCAGAATCAGAATAGTTTTTATCGCCATTGTTTGAGAACGGGTTCACAAAGTAGGAAGGGCGCCTTATAGTCCGAAAAATACGGTGATCACTTGATTTGTTGTAAAATATTCCCTCCGACCCTTGTAGTTACTAGCAGTGCAGTGCAGTTTGTGTCAAGTGGTGGTGAAAAAAACATCTTTTACTGACCAGTTCCTTTAACTAAGATCTAGTTTTCATCCGTGTTGGAACACTGAGTGTGTGAGCTGGGAGGAGCAGCCCCGCCACCATATGTGCATGGCACAGGGGGAAGACACACGACGCAAGTGATCAATCACAGTCCATTTAGATATGGTTTAGGTATGTATGTATGTGAATATATATATATATATATATATATATATATATATATATATATATATATATATATATATATACACAGTGTTGGGTTAGTTACTGAAAAACAGTAACTAGTTACAGTTACTAGTTACTTTATTTCAAAAGTAACTCAGTTACTTACACCAAAAAGTAATGCGTTACTGTGAAAAGTAACTATTTAGTTACTTCTTCTACTTCTTTTTTTTTAAAGCTCCCATTAATGCCCTTTTAGCCTTCATTTTAGTACTGTTATTGCACTGGAGAATAATACAATCTGTTGATCAACTTGACATACATTTGCATCACTCAACTCTGCTAAGCAATGTGCTCTACATACAACACACAAAGACAAAGATATGTTTCAAAGGGCCAATTTATTTCAGGCCAGAACAAATTGACAAAACTCTTTTAAATAGCTGCAACATAACATACATAAGTAACAAACAGCATAATAACACTAACACTAACACTAACACTAACCACGTTAAACCCAGATTCCGAACTAATAAAGGTCTTAACTCATTCTCTTTCTATGCCACTTCAATATGGAATGCACTCCCAACAGGTGTAAAAGAAAGGGCATCTCTATCCTCCTTCAAAACTGCACTAAAAGAACATCTCCAGGCAACTACAACCCTAAACTAACACCCTCCCTTCCACATAATACCTCTTTGGATTGTAAATAATCAAATGTAGACACTTTTTCTTATACTTTCTGATCCCTCTCTCTGTGTCCACTACTTGCTGTACATATCCTACCAAGTCAGTCCTATACTGTTTCAATGTCCATTTCTCTGATGATGCAATTGATGACTGAAGTGTTGATACCAACCAAACCTAACCACCCCCCCCCCCCCCCCCCCCCCCCCTCCATATCCCACACCCCGGATTGTAAATAATGTAAATAATTCAATGTATATACCCTGATGATTATCTTGTGTGATGACTGTATTATGATGTTAGTATATATTTGATAGTATATATCTGTATCTGGACCCCGACTTAAACAAGTTAAAAAACTTATTTGGGTGTTACCATTTAGTGGTCAATTGTACGGAATATGTACTG
>NC_084557.2:16058191-16108191 GCF_033978685.3 Nerophis lumbriciformis | reverse complement strand
AAGTTCCTTCATGTCTCTGACCACTAATACCCTTGCTTGTTCTGGTGGACCATTCAATCTGATCATTACTTTACAGTTCCTTGTCCATGTATCCTGAATTCGCTTTCCCTTTTTCAAGATCCTGGCTTGTCTTGCAATTTCTGCGTTTCTCTTTGTGAGGTGCTCATTTACATACACTCCAGTGCCTTTCAAATTTTTTCCCAGCTTAAGCATTTCAATTTTATGTTTTCTACTCACAAAACGGATGATGATGTTGGATCTGTTGTTTTGTTTCAGTGGAATGGTGTGGCATGCAGCTATACTTGAACTGCATACAGGAATTCCTTTGTTATTGAAGAAGTTGATGACTTGCTGCTCAAGCGTGTGCAGTTCACCTCTTGGTGCACCTTCTCCCTCCTTGTCACCTGCTGTGATCCGAGCATAGGAGCGGTGGCTTGTCTCAAGCCCAGAAATCACCAGGTCATCCATCCTGGAGTACTGCTCTAGATCGTCCACTCTTCTTTCAAGCTCTTCAATCTTCTTGTCTTTGTCTTTGATTATTGCCTTCAGCTGCTTAATTTCATCAATTAAGTCCAGAAGGCCCGTTTGCTGTTTTGCTACTTTGCTCAGTTCCTCTGACATGAAATTCAGAGACTTTTTCACCTCTTCCATTTCTTCTGCCAACTTCTTAGTTGCCATTCTTTAGAGAGGAAAAGTACTTTTAGAATCCAGTTGATCTTTCAGAATACTTTCTGATTCCAGGCAATCCAGTATTGATGGCTTGTCAGTGCATTGAAGCACATGTCATCAAAAAGTCTCCAACAAGTCCAAAATCACAAAATTGATCCGGCAGTTCAATGTTTATCTTCCTTATAAACATGAAGATGTTGCTCTGCTGGATGGATGTCAACTTATATTCAAGATTTTTCATGAATTGTTGGAGCTGTATATATATATATACACACACACACACATATATATATATATATATATATATATATATATATATATATATATATATATATATATATACTGTGTATATATATATAAAATATATATATACACATATATGTGTATACATATATATGTATGTGTATATATATATGTATATGTGTGTATGTAGAAGACATCTGCCATTATATTCTTCTTAATGACAGAGTGGTAAGGGGCTAGGAATATGTTTGCGATAACATTTCCTATGAAGTGCCCTGCCATTCATTAATTGACATTTTACATGGGCTTCTTCACAGAAAATAGGGCCCTCACAGATTGTGTGTCCCTAATCGTGGCGCCTGTTTTGCCAACAAAGAGGTGTGACCTTGATTAAAAAAAAACCTTCCTGTAACAACACTGACCAGGGATCAAACCCACAACTGCCTTCCAAGACCAGCACTAATGCTGCGCACTATGTGAGACACTGAGGGTGTTTTGGGAAATTTGCCATTGTATTCTTATCAGCGACAGAGCAAGAAGTGGCTACGAATACAATACCCCCCAAACAAAAAAAAAACTGAACCCACAAATCTGTTAAAAATGTTTCTTCTTTTCTGTTTCGGTGTATACAAGTCGACTTTGTGCATGAACAATAGTCTTCCTCAACATATCTTTGTCAACCAAGGAAAATACATTTTGCATTGGTGGCCTATTCCTCCAACAAATCATACACAATAGTGCAAGCACATATTCAGAGAACATTTTGCTGTCATGCTTCATCAAAAGTAGAATTTTTGACAGCGTTCAGAAGTTCACAGAATATGGGACTGTGCAAAATCTTATTTCTAATATCCCAAAGAGGAAAATATAGTCATTCACACATTTATTTGTGACAATGGTGCCTCTGTGGAAGTCTTATTTGTTCTGTGACTGTTCCTCCCGTGGTTACAGCCAGATGTCTCACCTGATGAACCAAGCAAGGCTGAAGGTGCTAAAGGCCCGTGATGACATGATCAACGTGAGCGACTTTGTCTTATGAATATTTACCCATCGTTACACACACAAAATGTATTTTTGGAATGTATCAATAATAAATAAAATCTGTTTCTTTTACCCCTCTCAGGATTTGTTGATCGAATCCCGGCAAAGACTTGCAGAGATTGCCCAGGACCCTGCCAGGTACTCCACACTGCTGGAGGGGCTGCTGTTGCAGGTACAATTCCAACTGATTATGTAATCTATCTGGTTTGTACCTGATACAGTTGAACTTTAATTTACGAACTTAATTGGTTCTTGAACAGGGTTCGTAAATATAAAAGTGTGTATAGTGAAGCACATTTCTCTATAAGAAACAATGTAAACATGAATAATGGGTTCCAGCCTAGACAGGAATCCATATTTCAGTAAAAGTTTTATACACGATATAAAGCGCTGTACAGTACTTTATATCAAACAAACATAACAAGGGGGAAATGGATCAACTTTCTATTCTTAACAAAGCCAAAACAACAACCAGCTGAACTGTCCTTATATGCGGCCGCAATGCAGACACAAACACACTGTCACTAGCCCTGTGGTGCATTCACAAAATGTTTTAACTTTAAAAGCCAGGTTGCTACAACGATTAGGGATAAAAATAAAAAAAATCAATCCACTTTATATTGTTGGTTAATCTTTATTTGTGTGCTATGGTACTTTTATTATTATTATTATTTCTATTTAACAAATTTTTACTTTTTATTCGACCCTTTTTACCGTATTGCTTCTGCACTATCTTGTTCAGCTCATTCATTGTTTATGTTCTTTGTTTGTTTTTTGTTTTGTTTTGTTTTTTGCTCAGTGCTTTTTTAACCTGTAAAGCACTTTGGTTCAATTTAAAAGTTGTTGTAAACGTGCTATATAAATGAAGTCGACTTGACTTGACAGGGAGAACGGAGGCAGTGTCGACAGCGCTGTGGACACTTCCTGAATATTTCAAACCACACATCGCTTGTTTGTTGCTTTCTTTGGGCTAATATTAAGTTAGCAAAATTTGAAAAATGCTGTAAAAATGGCTAAAAAACACACAAAGTAGCACTTTATACTCGGGCTGTCACAATTTAACTTTTTCACTTCCGATACTACACTAATATTGAAGCCTGATATGAGCACCAATCATACATACTTTTATGATTATGTATTGTGAAATGTTAGAAAAGGTTTGATCAATTGAAAAAAATAAAAAAGAACTATGGTAGGTATGAAAAACACCAATTTATTGTTAATTGTCTGTCATGGACTGGTGCAACTTGAATCCGTCCCTGTTCGTGTTGTTACACCCTCCGACAACACACCGACGAGGCATGATGTCTCCAAGGTACGGAAAACAGTCGAAAAAATGGAAAATAACAGAGCTGATTTGACTCAGTGTTTGTAATGTGTTTGAGAAAATGGCGGATTGCTTCCCGATGTGACGTCACGTCGCTCCGAGAGCAAATAATAGAAAGGCGTTTAATTCGCCAAAATTCACCCATTTAGAGTTCGGAAATCGGTTAAAAAAATATATGGTCTTTTTTCTGCAACATCAAGGTATATATTGACGCTTACATAGGTCTGGTGATAATGTTCCACTTTAACGTAAACTTTGAACATAAAACAAACAACACTTACTGTGGCTTGAAAAGAGCAGCATGAACTATGATATGAGCAGAGCATGAAATGAACACAAGCATGAAACTATCATCAAGAACTATGAAACGAACAATGTCGCCAGGCCGACTAACTGACAAAGACAGGCTTAAATAATAATATCATGATTAGCGACAGGTGTGATCCAAACAAATGAGGCAGGTGAAACTAATGAGTAGACATGAAAACTAAAACAAACAAGGGTGCACAAAAAACAGGAACTATGGAGTCCAAAACTAACAGAACTTAACTAAACAAAACATGATCTAGACCACAGATCATGACAAGGTTAGGTCAGGCCTGGGCTATTATTTTGACTCGAGGGGCCAATTTTAGAGAAAAAAGTAATGTCTGCGGGCCGGAATATCTATTTTAGGAACACTAATACAAAACCTCACAAAAATGTCTCATTGAATGCTAAAAACGTTATGACAGACCGCCTTCAAAAACAGAATGGAATTTACATTTTTCTAAGAACGATAAAACGCTGAATATTGACAAAATATGAACGTCACACCCCCTCCCGATCGACATAATTTACAATCAAGTGAAACGCAACAAAAATGCAACAAACTCCGCGAAATATAAACGCGAAGGGTAAAAAAACAAAACACCTACAATCTGATATATGTGATATATCACTAAGCTTTGGAACATTGTTGTAAAAATCTCCTTCCGTGTCTGTCCCTGACACCCGCATTTCAGGGTGCTGTCTTTAAGTTGAAGAAGGTTGGTTTCTTGGCGACACACATTGACCACAGTAATTCATTAAGTTGCGCATCAAAGTGCATTTAAGCTCTCTCAACCACCGGAAAAGATTATTTGTATCGCGCATGCGCCAGTCTCAAAGCGTGGGATACAACCTGTAAGCAGATACCGTTCAATAAAAACGTAGCAACAATTGTAATGAAGAGGAGACTTTATTTGCTTCACAAATTAAAAGAAGACAACATTTTCAAGTGCATGGATGGTAGAAAAAAAGAAATGGAGATTTATTTAAGAAAGTAGCTAAGGAAATGTAAAATGCCGGCTTAATTCGGACTCCCGAACAAAATATGAATGAGACGAAAGATAATGGAGCAGGTATATTAATGGTAAATAATAAAGCGTACACAAACTGTGCAAGCCATCTGATTAACTTTCCGCAAGATAGTCCAGAACAATAGCAACCTTCCTCTGGATATCAGTCAGGGCGTATATGGTATTTTCCTTCGGATTTAAAACTCCTTCCATCAATCCACACAGCCTTATGATTAAACTTTGAGACATTCAAAAGTTTTGTTTCCATAATTTTCGTCCAAAAATTATTTCGAAAAAAACTCTTCCGTCGCCTTTCTTTGCATCCGACCCGATACATTCTTGGTATTAGCGTCATGTTCGTAGCGCAATTCAAGATCATTTCTTGATGCTGTCTGCCATTCAACATCAGCATAGCCATTAGAGACGTAATATTTGTAATCTGTGCCAATATTACAGCGGACATCACTTAAAACAAGTTGTAAGGATTTGCAAATCCTAGTGTGACGTCATAGGTCGACCGTAAAATTAATTGAGTTATCCACGCTAAAATGAAATAAGCTTCCCGCCAGTGTACAGTAGGCACATCGCGTATGACCAATAGTCTCATTTGAGAGTGTGCATGGACACTTGGACTTTACACGAAGGTGTGAAAATACAAAAAAACGAACTATTTGAGAAATCAGACTAATTTAGTGCATGGAAACGTAGTGAATTTGGCCCCCAGCATTCTTAAATTCTTCTGAAAGTGACCCTAAGCATATTAGAATTTACCAAAGTTTTATTCACTGCGGTCAACCCTGGTATATCGACCAATTGGCGCATTTTGTTCAGTGATACAACTCAACCCAACTCAGTCTGGGGCCAGGAAAAAAAACTCAATAGCCACGATAAGCAAACATACACATGTTACGACACAGAAACCACAAGACTTGCAACAGGAGGAGGCGGTGGGGCTCCAGTAGCAAAGCTGCGGCCCTTCTGGCGCTGCTCCAGCCGTCCATCGCCCCTATGGAGTTAAGGCGTAGCAAAGCCATGGGGTTAGAGTGAGGGTATGTGTGTATATGTGCAGTCCATGGTCCATAGTGTGTGTGTTGTCATGTCTATAGGCCTGGAGTCGCCAAGGCCATTTGAGGGAGCTGAATTGTAGATAAGGATTGTTGTTTTCCAAGCCAGCAGACAAATTCCAATGGGTTGTCTGATCTTATACGTCCATTCTGGCTCTCGAGTTGATCAAACTTTGCATTTCAGAAAGGTAAGATACATTGTCTGTAGGTGTGAATTAGGGCTACAACTAACGATTAATTTGATAATCGATTAATCTGTCGATTAATCGATTAATAATCGGATAAAAGAGACAAACTACATTTCTATCCTTTCCAGTATTTTATTGGGGGAAAAAACAGCATACTGGCACTATACTTATTTTGATTATTGTTTCTCAGCTGTTTGTACATGTTGCAGTTTATAAATAAAGGTTAATATTAAAAAATAATAATAATAATAATAATTGTCTCTGCGCATGCGCATAGCATAGATCCAACAAATCGATGACTAAATTAATCAACAACTATTTTTATAATCGATTTCAATCGATTTAATCGATTAGTTGTTGCAGCCCTAGTGTGAATAGTTGTTAGGTGCAAACACCACCCTCTAGTGGGGGTGATCCCTCACCTTAATAACAATAGACCAGTGGTTCTCAACCTTTTTTCAGTGATGTACCCCCTGTGTTTTTTTTTTAAATTCAAGTACCGGTACCCCCTAATCAGAGCAAAGCATTTTTGGTTGAAAAAAAGAGATAAAGAAGTAAAATACAGCACTATGTCATCAGTTTCTGATTTGTTAAATTGTATAACAGTGCAAAATATGTGGTCTTTCTTGAACTATTTGGAAAAAAAGATAGGTTTTTATTAATATTTATAAAGGATTTTTGAATTGTTGCTATTTTTAGAATATTTTAAAAAAAATCTCACGTACCCCTTGGCATACCTTCAAGTACCCCCAGGGGTACGTGTACCCCCATTTGAGAACCACTGCAATATAGGTTGATTGGCAACACTAAATTGGCCCTAGTGTGTGAATGTGAGTGTGAATGTTGTCTGTCTATCTGTGTTGGCCCTGCGATGAGGTGGCGACTTGTCCAGGGTGTACCCCGCCTTCCGCCCGATTGTAGCTGAGATAGGCTCCAGCGCCCCCCGCGACCCCGAAGGGAATAAGCGGTAGAAAATGGATGGATAGATGGATGCAATAGACAATAGAACAACTCAAACGCTTTTGCACATAATGTATCCCGTCTTTTCTTACACTTTGCAGGGATTCTACCAGCTGCTGGAAGAGAAAGTTACCATTCGCTGTCGACAACAGGATGTGGAGATGGTTCAGGTGAGGTTGAGGTTGAACTAGGAACGGTTAGGAAAACAATGCATTGATTTTGTAGAATTAGTTCAACTTTCTAGTGTTGGTTGTCTGGCAGGCTGCAGTGAATAAGAACATCCCTATCTACAAGGAGGCTGTGAAACAACACATAGTCGTTAAAATCGACACCAACCATTTTCTACCATCAAGCATGTAAGAAAATACTATTTGTTACCTTTTTTACCCTTCCTTAGACTGGATTTCTCATCTTTTTGACGTGTTTGTTTTCCCAGCTGTGGAGGGGTGGAGCTATATAATGACAACGGCAAGATAAAAGTGTCCAACACTTTAGAGAACAGACTACAGCTTCTAGCGCATCAGGTAAAGGACATTTAATGTTGTAATAAAAAGGTAATATTGAGAGAATACTTAACTTAATCCAGTGGTTCTTAACCTGGGTTCGATCGAACCCTAGGGGTTCGGTGAGTCGGTCTCAGGGGTTCGGCAGAGCCTTCGCCGCAGCGGTCAAGACACACCAGACTCATGAATTGATTAACGTGGACCCCGACTTAATTAAACAAGTTGAAAAACTTATTCGGGTGTTACCATTTAGTGGTCAATTGTACGGAATATGTACTGTGCCGTGCAATCTACTAATAAACGTTTCATTCAATCAATCAATCAATCATGTAAATAAAAACTTCTCCCTATCGGCGTATCTGTACTGTAAAGTTAAAATTTGAATGACAATAAAAAATAAGTCTAAGTCTAAGTATTATGGATACCCCCAAACAATGTTGCCTCTAATTTTCCATCTGATTTGCAAGTGTGTAATTTGTTGTGAGTTTATGCACTGTGTTGGTTTTGTTCTTTGAACAAGGTGATGTTCATGCACGGTTCATTTTGTGCACTAGTAAAAAAAACATGTAACTTTGTCTTGAATTTGAAAAAAAAAACATTTTATTTTTCACTAAAGAAGGGTTCGGTGAATGTGCATATGAAACTGGTGGGGTTCGGTACCTCCAACAAGGTTAAGAACCACTGACTTAATCCATTCCATAATTTAATTACACATACTGATGTACAATAGTTTTTAAGTGTTGTACACGCATACACATGTTTTAATTTACATTTTTCTCTGAATTGCTGTACATTCTTGAGTAGCAGGTAGTAGTTTGCTTTTTGCATAATTTTAGCTGTTTACAAATTCACTATATAGTGGAATTTCATCATTTTCAATAAATTAAGGGTTTGAATGTACTCTATATCCAACATTATGTATTATTCTAACTGATCTTTTTCGTAACACGGTTAGTTAGTGAATGAAGCGCACATTTGTAGTTATTATCACTCTCTCGGCTTTCGTCTCCTTCGTGTTCGCTTCTACAAGCAGCAGTTCATCCTCCGTATATTCAGCTTCAAAAATATAAGAATCCTCATTTGTCCAAAAATAGTCGTCATCTTTGTTATCTGTTACTAAGTCTACCATGATTAGAACACACAAGCATTTGTTTCCGGAAGTAGGAACATACATTTGTTGCTGGAAGTCGCAAGTGCAATGCTATGGAAACGGATATAATTGCGCCGAGAAAAGAAGTTCCGTTATTGCTTGGAATGATCAAAATATGGTATATATTGTACATATTACATATTGTTATGAACATGTCTTTTACTACATTATATGTTTACTTGCAGTGTGTATATAAAACGTTGATGGAGAGTGATGAAGTTGTTTTGGAGGGCTTTGTAGGCCATTAACCGCATCTTGTAAGCATTTTTATCATCTTTAACTTAACTTGATATTTATGCAATATTTATTAAAATACATTTACTCTAGTACCCTACTGGGATCCAATATCCAATTAAATTGAAATGAGCATGTTATTTATTGATCTGTGTTGGCCCTGTGATGAGGTGGCGACTCGTCCAGGGTTTACCCAGCCTTCCGCCCGAATGCAGCTGAGATAAGCTCCAGCACCCCCAGTGACCCCGAAAGGGACAAGCAGTAGAAAATGGATGGATGAATGTTTTTTTTTTTTTTTTTATTTTATTTTTATTAAATCAACATAGAAAAAAACACACGATACACTTTCAACTAGTGCATCAACCCAAAAAAGAAACCCTTCCTCCCCCATTCACACTCATACACACCCACTCACACAAAAGGGGTTGTTTCTTTCTGCTACCAATATTCTGGTTCCCACAACATGGACAACACTTCTGCAAGGGACACAGTCCCTGAAGCACACTTGATTGTTTGTGCTGCTGGTCCACTAACATTTTCATTTAATTACTATTTTTTCTTTTTTTTTAATGTAATTATTTTTATATTGTTTTACTTTCTTTTTTATCCAAGAAAAGATTTAAAGTTAAAGTTAAAGTACCAATGATTGTCACACACACACTAGGTGTGGCGAGTATATTCTCTGCATTTGACCCATCACCCTTGATCACCCCCTGGGAGGTGAGGGGAGCAGTGGGCAGCAGCGGTGGCCGTTATTTATCTTATCTAAAAAAAAAAGAAGAAGAAAAAAATAAAAAATAAAAAAAAGGACCTTATCTTCACCAGACCTGGTTGTAAATTAAATTAGCTTCGTTTAAAGGTTTTTTTTTTTAAACCAGGTCCAGTCCAGATAATGTCCAAGTCGGGTTCAGCAACACACACCTTCATTCATGTACACTGAAAAAAAAAATTTAAAAAAATGATGAATGTTATTTATTGAATCACAAATTTTGAAATTTTATGATTTGGTGCATTTGCAAACAGCTAAAATGATGTACAAAGCAAACTATAACCTGCTACCCAAGAATGTACAACAATTCTTCTCAACAAAAGAGGAGAAATATAACCTTAGAGGAAAATCAAATTTAAGACATTTGTATAAGCGGTAGAAAATGGATGGATGGATGGATGGATGGATGCTCGTACAACACTTAAAACCTTTAACATATCTGTATGTGGAATTAAATTATGGAATGGATTAACCAAATAAATCAAACAAAGCACCAATATGATTCAGTTTAAGAGACTGTTCAAACTACAAGTGTTCACAAAGTACACAGAACAAGAATTATGATGAACATCTTGAACCTTTTTTTTATTATAATTTTTTTTTAGATAAAGATTATTTATGCATTTAATATTGTTTACTTCCCTATGGTATATTATTTATTTATTCACTGTTATGTTACAGAGAACAAGGAAATGGGATAAAATTGCTATGGTATGAAAATGGGTAGGATTAAATAAGCTCTTCTTCTTCCTACTCCTTTTCGGACGTGCTGTAATGAAATATAAATAAATAAATATGTGATGCATTACATTGTATCGTGTTCGAAATAAACTTAAACTGATTGGCAACACTAAATTGGCCCTAGTGTGTGCGGGACAAGCGGTAGAAAATGGATGGATGAACTGAACTGAACTGAACTGAAGGATAGGACCTTTATCTCAACATATGAAATGTAACTTACTTCACCAATTATTATTTATTTACTTATTTTTATTGTGATTACTTATGGAGTATATTGTGAATAAATTGAGAACAGGAAGTGAACAAAAGTTTTAGCAACTTTTATGTAAAAGAAAAGGGGTAGGATTACATAAGATCTGCTTCTTCCTACTCCTTTTCGAACATGTTGAAAAGAGAAACTGGAGATTGTGATGTATCATGTTGTATGCTTGCATGTTCGAAATAAACTCAAAACTCAACTCAACTGTAAAAGTCAACCAACAGAATTTCCCTGTGTTGGCCTGTAGAGGGCACTACAGTCCACAAAGTTATTTTAATGCTTGGTACAGAATTAAAATGTATACTCTTTGAGGGTTATAATTTTGGCCTTGATGTGTAAGTACTGTACATGTTGCCAAGGGCGCCGAAAAGGGGGGGTAAAGGAGATGGATTCTAGGGGCCCATGATGGAGGGGGCCCAAAGAGGCCCCTAATGATGATGAAATTATAATACAGAAAAAATAATGACACTGTGTTGGGGGCCCTGTAAAGATTCTTTTCATGGGGCCCAAAATCCCTAGCGGCGCCCCTGCATGTTGCACAACACATAGGTACAAATTGACAATGTATACTCTGGTTAGTATGTTCACAAATAATGCAGATAGGACATACTGTATGTAAATATCTGAACTTCTCCACTTATATATTGTTATTTAATCTTTGTCCTATGGATGCTGTTCATCCTCTGTGCAGATGATGCCTGAAGTCCGAGTGTCCTTGTTTGGCGCCAACCCCAACCGCAAGTTCACAGATTAACGGTGGATTTGAAGGGAGCAGCGTGCGCGCAGGTGGAATATGTTTGGTGAACACTCTTCCTAAAGGGGAGCTTTGTTGCACAATCCTAGTACGACAACAAGTTCACACACCCGAGTGCCTTACTTTTTTGTTGTTGTTGTTTTCACCCAGGTGAATGCTTTGAATGTAATTTAAACCATGTGTGCCATAAATGTCTTCACCGTGTCCAGAAGCAAACAAAGAGCAGCTTTACTATTGTTACAAAGTATTTCATATTCAAAAACCAAAGTAATAAATAAGTGGGAGACAGAAAACTTGTGTATCTTTATTTACAAGTTGTAAACAAACATTTTTTTCTACATTGGTAAAATGAAATAGTCTAATTATATAAACTACAATAATGCATTTGCAGTATAGAAAAATGCTTTTAGTGTTTTTTTTTCAAATGGTACTCCAAAATAATACTCAAAACAGCTCTTAGTTTGTTTTCCATTTACAACAATGATAAGGCTTTCGTACATTTTCATACTTAGTCAGGGTTTGGTCCAATTTATTTAGCTCCCAAGCTTTGAAGAAGAGGAAGTCAAGGTTTACAGTATGTCGGAAGTGAGCTGCGTGTGTGTGTGTGTGTTTTACGCTAATGCAGGGATTAAATCATTATCATCAGATTAGCAAACAACCTACTGACAGGCCGCACTTCCCAATCCAGGCAGGGAATCCAAGATTACAACTCAGAGCACACGGATGGAGTGGGAGGAATGCATAACAGGGCAGGCGTAAATACAGTGCCTGGCAGAAGTATTAACTTGTGTTTTGTTGCCTCACAAACTGGAATGAAAATGGCTTGTTTAGATTAGGGGTGTCCAAAGTGGGGCTTTGTGGCGTTCAAAATGTAATACATGTTTACACTGACCTCTTTCATTTACTGTTGGCTGACTATTTGCAATCTAACCAGGGCCGCCCCTGTTTATACGCAAATCACACATTTCGTAGGGCCCCTCAATCCGTAGGGGACCCCATTTTGCGTTAGACGCATGTAAAATCGCAATTATTTAATTACAGGGTGCTTCAATTCAATGTATATACTCTGATGATTATCTTGTGTGATGACTGTATGATGATAGTATATATCTGTACCATGAATCGATTTAAGTGGACCCCGACTTAAACAAGTTGAAAAACTTATTCGGGTGTTACCATTTAGTGGTCAATTATACGGAATATGTACTGTACTGTGCAATCTACTAATAAAAGTTTCAATCAATCAATCAATTCATATATTTGAAACAGACTTATTCCAAGCTCATTCCTGCTACATCAGTGATGAGAATATAATAGCAAATTTCCCTTCACCTCGTTGCAGGGCAGACATACTGGGTTTGATCCCTAGGGGGAGTGGAGGCAAGGTTTGCAAATTTATGTTCGAAATTTGCGATTTTGAAAGGAAACATGACCGTAATTTCAAGGCTATTGATCGCGCTGCCATTTAAGCCACACCCACCATATTTTACAGCGCTGCCATTTAAGCCACACCCACCATATTTTACAACAAATTAATATGTTTACATACAGTATATTAGCCTCACTGGACTATAAACTGCAGATAAATACCGGTACAAAATATTTTTTAAATGTTTTACATACCTTAATTGTTTCTAAACGGTGCCTGTCACACGGCAGTAAAACGGCTAATGAAACAAAACAGAAGTCAAACGGACCCAATAACTCCACGGTAGCGTTTTGGCGAATTTACGAAACTGAAACAATACCAAAAAAATGCCATTGTAAGTTAATAATACTAATACACACACTTGTAAGCGTGTTAGCATATTTGCTAATGCAAACGACGCCAGCTTGATTACATTCTGATAGCGCATACAAATATGCTTGAAAACACTAATCACACATGGGACGGTTTAGTAAGTATGAAATGTTTTTGTTGTATTGTAAATCTTACAAACGTTGCTTGGAGTGATGAATGAAGAATCCTTTCGAGCAGAAACGCTATCGACGAATAGTTAATGAAACCTAAAAGACTTTCGGTTCAAAGAACGGAACAGGAAATACATTTTCAACCAGCAGCACCTGCAGTGAGCGTAGTCGTCCAAAAGACGGCGCCGTAGCACAAACATCAACACACCTTTTCAGTGTGTCTGTCGAGTGTTTTATGAAAACAATTTGTTGAATACAAAACATGACCGGTAGCGAAGAAAAAAGCCATAATTTAGCCGCATCGTTTTATAAGCCGACGGGGGTCAACAAATAGCGGCTTATGTGTTGTGTTTTTAGTTCTCTGCGTTCTCTTTTATTGTGATGTGTTTCCTCAGCTCATTAGTCTCCAGCAAGGGGCGGACACTAAGGCACACCTGCAACCTATTTCTTCAGAGGAGTATTTAAGCTCGTCACCCACAGCTGGGTCTTGCCGGTTATTTTATCCTGCACCTCCCACGTGCATGCGCCTACTTCGCCTCGTCAGTCCGGGTACGTTATTTTTCCTTAGTCCTGTTATTTCTAACTTTGTTGTGTTTGTTTCCCAGCCTCCTTGAGGCAGCAAGGACATTATGCTGTGCTGAGTGCGCCCTGGTTTTTCCCCCCTGTCGACCACTGAGGAACCTGTTTTAGTTAGTATTCATGGTGTGCATTTCTGCCCCATCGCTTTTTGTTACACTTTTTGGACTTATTAAATGTATTCATTTTTGTTATTCAAACTTGCCTCCCGTCTCTGCATCCCGGGGTCACCCCCTTGACCAGTTCTTAACATAATGGTCCGAAAAATACTGTACTTAACCAAATTTTTCCCAATGAAATCGTCGTCCAAAACATTATTCAAACTAAATTCAAGTTTTCGTGAACTAGGATAAAAAATGTTTGATACAAATAAAGTGTGTAAAAAATACCAGGAGGTGTGAGCTGTGGCCTCCAAATACAAGTTATTAATCCATCTATGTTATTTGCACTAATTAAATAATTAAATGAACTTCATTATTTACATTTAGGCTAGGTCACATGCCATTAACACTTTTTCACTTTGGTCCTTGGATGGGAAACAGTTTGGGCGCCCCCGGTTTAGACTATTTTGTACGGATCCATCACATAATATTCTGATAAAAACAGGTTGAAATGTAACAAAATAGCTAAAAGGCCAAAGGAGGTTAATACTTTTGCAAGGCACTGTACATTCAATAAGTGATGAATGAATATTATGCAAGATTGTCATTTAATCATGAGGAGTTTTAGCTAGCAGCCTGAACACCTTTTCCTTAACAAGACCAGATTATCTTTTTTGGGGGGTTGAAGAACCAGCTCCCATTGCAGCAAGGAGGCTGGTTTTAAGGACATGAAGCCCACACAGAGGACCCTGTTAAACCATTGCCACCCTGTTGCCTGCAGGGTCCCCACAAGGACACCTTCTTCTTCTCACCCTCTTTGTGTTCATGGATCTGCTGATTGAGGCAGCAAAATGATAACAACACGGCAAGTTTTGCTATCCCAGCAAGCCGAGCAGCGTCTCCCCGACTCCGAGAAAGTAGACGCCCTGTGCGATGCCAAAAAGCGGGGCGATGACCAGCGCACGACACGCCGCACCTTTTAGGAACGCCGACGGCCCCTCTCGCCTCATGATGCGCCTACAGAAGGACACGCAATCACAGCTCAAATATATTGCAATTAGACAAATAACAGTGTTTTATTCTGAAATATTTACCGTGTGCAGTCAATGATTCCTCTGTAGCTGTCCTCCCCTTCACCTTTTTGCAGTGTTTGCAGGCGTGTTTTTATGACTACGGGTGGGAAAGACATTTTGTTACTAAAGGCTTTTCCATCAAAGAAATCACTTCATACATACAGTAATGGTGTGGTAACATTACATTTGGCATTGTAACGACCTGCTGGGTTGATGTTGTGTTCCTGAGTGAGTGGTTGGGTTCATAGGCGCCGATCTACATTTATGCCAGTGGGTGCTCGGTGTGTGTGTATTAGGGTTGTCCTGATACCAATATTTTGGTACCGGTGCCAAAAGTATTTTGGTACTTTTCGGTACTTTTCTAAAGAAAGGGACCACCAAAATGTCATTATTGGCTTTATTTTAACAAAAATCTTAACGGTACATTAAACATGTTTCTTATTGCAATGTTGTCTTTAAATAAAATAGTGAACATACACGACAACTTTTCTTTTAGTAGTAAGTAAACAAACAAAGGCTCCTAATTAGTCTGCTGACATATGCAGTAACATACAGGACTGTCTCAGAAAATTAGAATATTGTGATAAAGTTCTTTATTTTCTGTAATGCAATAAAAAAAATGTTTTAAAGTCATACATTCTGGATTCATTACACATCAACTGAAATATTGCAAGCCTTTTATTATTTTAATATTGCTGATTATGGCATACAGCTTAAGAAAACTCAAAAATCCTATCTCAAAAAATTTAAATATTTCCTCAGACCAAGTAAAAAAAAAAAGATTTATAACAGCAAAACAAAATCAAACATTTGAAAATGTCAATTAATGCACTCAGTACTTGGTTGGGAATCCTTTTGCACGGATTACTGCATCAATGTGGCGTGGCATGGAGGCAATCAGCCTGTGGCATTGCTGAGGTGTTATGGATGCCCAGGATGCTTCAATAGCGGTTTTTAGCTCATTTGCATTATTGGGTCTGGTGTCTTTCAGCTTCTTCTTCACAATACCCCACAAATTCTCTATGGGGTTCAGGTCAGGGGAGTTGGCAGGCCAATCGAGGACAGTAATGCCATGGTCAGTACACCAGTTACTGGTGGTTTTGGCACTGCTGGATCATGCTGGAAAATGAAATCATCATCTCCATAGAGATTTTCAACAGATGGAAGCATGTAGCTGTATTCCCATGGTCAAGCCACTCCTGAACTCAAGACAACGGAAGAAGCGTCTGACTTGGGCTATGGAAAAGAAACACTGGACAGTTGCAGAGTGGTCCAGAGTCCTGTTTTCAGACGAAAGCAAGTTGTGTATTTCATTTGGAAGTCAAAGCGCTAGAGTCTGGAGGAAGGCTGGAGAGGAGCAAAATCCAAGTTGCTTGAAATCCAGTGTGAAGTTCCCACAGTCAGCAATGGTTTGGGGAGCCATGTCAGCTGCTGGTGTTGGTCCACTGTGTTTCATCAAGTCCAGAGTCAATGCAGCTGTGTACCAAGAGATTTTAGAGCACTACATGCTTCCATCTGTTGAAAAGCTCTATGGAGATGATGATTTCATTTTCCAGCATGATCCAGCAGTGCCAAAACCACCAGTAACTGGTGTACTGACCATGGCATTACTGTCCTCGATTGGCCTGCCAACTCCCCTGACCTGAACCTCATAGAGAATTTGTGGGGTATTGTGAAGAAGAAGCTGAAAGACAGCAGACCCAATGATGCAAATGAGCTAAAAACCGCTATTGAAGCATCCTGGGCATCCATAACACCTCAGCAATGCCACAGGCTGATTGCCTCCATGCCACGCCACATTGATGCAGTAATCCGTACAAAAGGATTCCCAACCAAGTACTGAGTGCATTAATTGACATTTTCAAATGTTTGATTTTGTTTTGCTGTTATAAATCTGTTTTTATTACTTGGTCTGAGGTAATATTCTAATTTTTTGAGATAGGATTTTTGAGTTTTCTTAAGCTGTATGCCATAATCAGCAATATTAAAACGACAAAAGGCTTGCAATATTTCAGTTGATGTGTAATGAATCCAGAATGTATGACATTTTTGTTTTTTTAATTGCATTACAGAAAATAAAGAACTTTATCACAATATTCTAATTTTCTGAGACAGTCCTGTATTTTGTCATTTTCCATTCTATTATTTTGTCAACATTATGAGGGACAAGTGGTAGAAAATGAATTCTTAATCTACTTGTTCATTCACTGTTAATATGTGCTTATCTTCTGTTTCAACGTGTTCTATCTACACTTCTGTTAAAATGTAATAATCACTGATTCTTCTGTTGTTTGATACTTTGCATTAGTTTTGGATGATACCACAAATTTGGGTATCAATCAGATACCAAGTAGTTACAGGATCATACAATGGTCATATTCAAAGTCTTCATGTGTCCAGGGACATATTTCCTGGTAATATAAATTTTTTTTAAACGAAAGAATATTTTGTGATGTTAAAAATCATAGTAGTATCGACTAGATACGCTATTGTATGTGGAATAATTACAGTGGATGTTAGGTGTAGATCCACCAATGGTGTTTGTTTAGGGGGGTCCCCACATCTGCGGTCCCCTCCAAGGTTTCTCATTGTCATCCCATTGGGTTGAGTTTTTTCTTGCCCTGATGTGGGATCTGAGCCGAGGATGTCGTTGTGGTTTGTGCAGCCCTTTGAGACACTTGTGATTTAGGGCTATATAAGTAAACTTTGATTGATTGATTGTTTATATTGTAGCGAAGAGTTGGTGCTGCAGGGAATTCTGGGAATTTGTTCTGTAGTGTTTATGTTGTGTTGCGGTGCAACTAATCTTCCAAAATGTGTTTGCCGTTGTTGTTCAGTGTGGTTTCACTATATGGCACATGTTTATGACAGTGTTGGCATTGTTCATACTGCCACCCTCAGTGTGACATGCACGGCTGTTGAGTAGGTATGTCCTTCATTCGTTCGTGGGCAGTGAGTTCAAAGTCAAGATATTTGTATCATTATTTCTTTGTCAAGTACAAACCCCGTTTCCATATGAGTTGGGAAATTGTGTTAGATGTAAATATAAACGGAATACAATGATTTGTAAATAATTTTCAACCCATATTCAGTTGAATATGCTACAAAGACAACATATTTGATGTTCAAACTGATAAGCTTTTTTTTGTTTTTGCAAATAATCATTAACTTTACAATGTGATGGCTTGCCAATTAGACTATTTGATTTGTGACTCTTTTATTATGCGAAACGTTACGTACCAAACACGCCACTAAATTATTAGCATGATCAAAAATTATGTAAAAGAATGAAAGGTGTCGTCAATCTTACGTGGGTGAATCGGCGCTTTTTGTTGAGTTGATGTTGTGTTCCTGAGTGAGTGATAATCAGAGTTCCCATGGCCATGAACGTACCACGCCTGTAAGGTGATTGGCGAAGAGGGAGGAAGCGTTCGTTGTTGCGGAAATGAGGGACGAGGATAGTCGGTTTGTGGAAGGAATGAGATAAGTTGAGCTGTGTTTGCATAGGTTGCTCAATAAAAGTTTAAAAAGAGCGTGAGACTTTGTGTGCACTTCTTCTGGACGCAACAGTATGTTATTTATGTATGGAAAGTAATTCGTTAGGCAGGAATTCTTATTTGCACATTATTGAGTCACGTTACTGTTATGTTCAAGTAACACATTTGTTGTATTGTAATTTATTTTATTTTATGCGGTCCCGCATTTCGTTCCTATCTGTTGTTTCCGTGGGCCCGAATAGGGAACGGACGGGGGAGGAGCTAGAAAAAAAAGAGCGGGAGATGAGAAAAGTTGTTTTGTTGTGTGTGTGCAGTCCAGCATTTCCTGCCTTTGTGGTACTTTTGCAAGGAGGACAACAAAATTATCTTCGAAACAAGTCAACTGTAACCCGCCTTTAACCCACAGCCGTCGAAGTTGGTGAGAGACCAAGATATTAGGGTTACAGTGTGTAGAGTATTTGCTTTATAACACTGCAGTGGTAACTCGCAAGCTTCAAATATTGAGGTTTTACCAAATTTTTGTATATTTTTAGTTGTAAATTAATCTTTTTCAAGCATATAATAGCCAAATACACTATATTGCCAAAAGTATTCGGCCACCTTCCTTGACTCACATATGAACTTGAAGTGCCATCCCATTCCTAACCCATAGGGTTCAATATGATGTGGGTCCACCTTTTGCAGCTATTACAGCTTCAACTCTTCTGGGAAGGCTGTCCACAAGGTTGCAGAGTGTGTTTATAGGAATTTTTGACCATTCTTCCAAAAGCGCATTGGTGAGGTCACACAGTGATGTTGGTCGAGAAGGCCTGGCTCTCAGTCTCTGATCTAATTCATCCCAAAGGTGTTCTATCGGGTTCAGGTCAGGACTCTGTGCAGGCCAGTCAAGTTCATCCACACCATGTCTTTATGGACCTTGCTTTGTGCACTGGTGCACAGTCATGTTGGAAGAGGAAGGGGCCCACTCCAAACAGTTCCCACAAGGTTGGGAGCATGAAATTGTCCAAAAATGTTTGGTATCTTGGAGCATTCAAAGTTCCTTTCACTGGAACTAAGGGGCCAAGCCTAACTCCTGAAAAACAACCTCACACCAAAATTCCTTCTCCACCAAATTCCACACTCGGCACAATGCAGTTCGAAATGTACAGTTCTCCTGGCAACCTCCAAACCCAGACTCATCCTTTAGATTGCCAGATGGAAAAGCGTGATTCATCACTCCAGAGAATGGATCTCCACTGCTCTAGAGTCCATTGGCGACGTGCTTTACACCACTGCATCCCACGCTTTACATTGGACTTGGTGATGTGTGCCTTAGATGCAGCTGCTCAGCCATGGAAACCCATTCCTTGAAGCTCTCAGCGTACTGTACGTGGGCTAATTGGAAGGTCACATGAAGTTTGGAGCTCTGTAGCAACTGACTGTGCAGAGAGTTGGTGACCTCGTTGCACTATGCGCTTTAGCATTCGTTGACCCCTCTCTGTCAGTTTACGTGGCCTACCACTTGGTGGCTGAGTTGCTGTTGTTCCCAAACTCTTCCATTCTCTTATAATAAAGCCAACATTTGACTTTGGAATATTTAGGAGCGAGGAAATTTCACGACTGGGTTTGTTGCACAGGTGGCATCCCATGACAATTCCACGCTGGAAATCACTGAGCTCCTGAGAGCGGCCCATTCTTTCACAAATGTTTGTAGAAACAGTCTCCATGCCTAAATGCTTGATTTTATACACCTGTGGCCGGGCCAAGTGAGTAGGACACCTGATTCTGATCATTTGGATGGGTGGCCAAATACTTTTGGCAATGTAGTGTATAATAGAAATATCAACAATACAGTATTATTGGTCACTTGAGGAGACCAAACCAATCAGAGCACGCTATTCAGTATCGTGCCAACTGATTGGCTCAACCCCAGGCAGCATTAAAACAGGGGTGTCATACTAATTTTAGCTCAGGGGCCGCATGGAGTAAAATCTGTGCACACGTGGGCCGGACTATTAAAATCATGGCATTAAAACTAAAAAATAAAGACAACTTCAGATTGTTTTCTTCGTCTGATTTTGGCCAAAAATAGAACGAAGTCCTTCTGAAAATATTACAATAAAAATATAGAAAAAAATACCGGCAGTGGTAAAGTTTAGATCCCTGAAGGAAAGAAGAAAGTGAATGAATGTTTATAACTGAATACATTTACCTATGCATAAAAATGTATTTTCTTTTGTAGTATTTTTTAAAATGAATTAGGTAACGTTTATGACAACCTTTTTTCAAAACACAACATAGAATGTGAGGTATGCATACATTTATCATTAGTTTTCAAAACAGTCACAAAAAAGTGGGACCCCAAAAATTTACTGTGGGACCCCATTTTTATGACTGGATGGGGTCCCTGGTAACCCATTTTGAAAATTCCTAGCGCCAACACTGATGGAGTATTGGTGCATGCAAAGCAGCAGCAGGCAGCTGTGGCCTGCAGGCCGGTTCTAATACTAATTAAACATCATCCCAGGGGCCATAGATAATTCATTCCAGATCCGCCCCGCGGGCCTTGACTTTGACACCCCTGTATTAGAAAAAGAGTATAAAAGTGACTAAAAAGTGTCGAGAGCAGTGTGGGCCACTAGCGCCCCTTAGAGGGCTTCCAAAAAATATCTGTTTCTCAGCTGTAGTCCGTATGGGCCGCAGTGGTACTCAGTTGGAATAACCTTGTTGTGGCAGTAATGGTAATGACAATATCAAACAAATAAAATAAGTCTGGAGCTAAAATCATTAAGAAGTTTCTTAAGCGCAAAAAGTATAACTAAAGTTCTACAGCTGTATTATCATTTGCACTTTAACTTTATCGACAGTTTATTTTAGCACAACATAATTGTATGTCATTTTTTGTCAATTATTTATGAGACCCTTCTTATGCAGTATATTTGGTTAGTATCAGCCTGACCTAAGCCTAAGGTTCATGAAACAAAACTTGAGCTGTTTGGCCACATTACCCAGCAATAAGTTTGGAGGAGAAAAAGTGAGGTCTTTAATCCCAGGAACACCATCCCCACCATCAAGCATGGTGATGGTAGTATTATGCTCTGGGCCTGTTTTGCTGCCAATGGAACTGGTGCTTTACAGAGAGTAAATGGGACAATGAAAAAGGAGGTTTACCTCCAAATTCTTCAGGACAACCTAAAATCATCAGCCCAGAGGTTGGGTCTTGGGCGCAGTTGGGTGTTCCAACAGGACAATGACCCCAAACACAGTCAAAAGTGGTAAAGGAATGGCTAAATCAGGCTAGAATTAAGGTTTTAGAATGGCCTTCCCAAAGTCCTGACTTAAACGTGTGGACAATGCTAGAGAAACAAGTCCATGTCAGAAAACCAACAAATTTCGCTGAACTGCACCAATTTTGTCAAGAGGAGTGGTCAAAAATTCAAGCAGAAGCTTGCCAGAAGCTTGTGGATGGCTACCAAAACCGCCTTATTGCAGTGAAACTTGCCAAGGGACATGTAACCAAATATTAACATTGCTGTATGTATACTTTTGACCCAGCAGATTTGGTCACATTTTCAGTAGACCCATAATAAATTCTATATATATATATATATATAATTTTTTTTTTTTTACTCGATTCTCTAAAATTATGAATTGATTTAGAATCGGGATAAATGAAAATCGCAATGTGGTTGTGAATACAAAAATTTAACACCCCTAATAAGATGACCCAGCTACAATTCAGTTCAGCTTTTCTAATGGCGCTCTTGTTTCCTTACTCACCATCCAGCGGTGTGACGGCCACAGCTGCCACTGAGCCTGCGGAGCAACCTGCCACAAAGGACTGCCAGAAAGGCGCTCGGGCCTGCACTTCACCCGGGCTTCCGTGTTTTTCCCTGCCCAGTGAGTTCAGGTTGGCGAACAGCGGGAAGTAGATCATTGAGAATGGGACGTCTCTGGAAAAAGTGTGAAAGCCGATTGTGTCCAGTTATGATTGTGTCTAGGACAGGTAATAATGACGGCACCTGCCGAATTCAACATGTCCGAATAGGAGTGGTAGAGATAAACGGAAAAGAAAATGACAAATAGCTATTGGATGAAAGTAGGGAGCGAGCCTTTCACGTTACAACATAGCAGCCAGACATAGCTGGAGGAATGTATTGATTAGTGTTGATTAGGAGGTGTCAGGAAAGACTACAACAAACATGCTGGTTATGTAATCCACACTGAAACAATCAAAAGAGTAATGACAAGGTTTGACTTGAAGTACAAACAGATACTATACATTCAGTAGTTAATGTTAATTTGCTTTACTAATAATTTTTTTCAACACTAGAGCTTCAAAGTATGTTCTCGTTATACCCCATCCTCAGCCATACCATTAGGTACATTCCTTTATTTATTTTCTACCATATATCCTGCCTATCCTCACTGAGGGTACACCATGGCCTGGACTAGTCACCAGTAGGGATGTGCGATATGGCCTAAAATCTGTATCGCAATATATTATTTAGTACAGTATGTAATAGAACCTTTTCAAAACGGATTATACTGTCATTTAGCTGCTGACATATGCAGTAACAAATTGCATCATGACTAGCTGTATTATCTATTCAGTGGCCTTGTGGTCCGCCCTGAGATCGGTAGGTCGTGAGTTCAAATCCCAGCCGAGTCATACCAAAGACTATAAAAATGGGACCCATTAACCTGCTTGGCACTCAGCATCAAGGGTTGGAATTGGGGGTTAAATCACCAAAAATTATTATCGGGCGCAGCCACCGCTGCTGCCCACTGCTCCCCTCACCTCCCAGGGGGTGAACAAGGGAGTGTGTCAAATGCAGAGGACAAATTTCACCACACCTAGTGTGTGTGTGACAATCACTGGTACTTTAACTTAACTTTCAACCTTAACTTATTTTCTCAAAACTATCTTAATCTACTTGTTAATTTATTGATTACTTTCTGTTGTAACAAGGTACTATCCACACTTCTATTATAATGTAATCAATGCGTATTATTATGTTGTCTGAGACTGTACATTAGTTTCGGGCATATTGGTCATACCAATGCTGATGCTTGATATTTTTTTTATTATAATTTTTTTGTTTAGTTAATTTAATTCAATTTTTTTCATTAATTAATTTATTTCAGGCAATGACATAAAACAATAGAAATAAAAGTTGAGGTTAACAACACGTAATAATATAAATTAAAATAATGCAAAAGGTAATGTACAGTATGTAAGCACGATGGTTCAGATTTTCAAGATCATTCAATGATTTAATTTTTTGATCACAATAATAATCAAACAAATACAATGCGATGTAACAATATCAAATTTGACCATTATTTCCTTCTATTGGCTCTGATTTAAATATTTTGCGTTTTCCCCCCAGAGTCATCCTGTTTTGAGGGACATAATTCCTGAGGACATAAACATGAACAAAAACGACAAAATATTTTTTTATTAATAAAGAAATAACGATTGGTGCTTGATGAATATTGGTGATACTAAACTTGGTTTCGTTTCTATCGATAGCGCTAGCTGCCCAAATTTGTTGTTTACATTCAAGGGCTCTAGCTTGCGGTTAGCATATCCTCTTTCCATGTTTAGCTATTCTGTTACGCTTGCGTGGCATTGTGATGCCGGAGGTCGTCTTTTCAAGATGCAGAGGGATGTCAGGAAGCGGCTTGCAGGTGAGAATAAATGATTTATTCTAGTTGCAGAACAAAATGCTGCGCGGTGCACCACGGCACGGAAAACAAGAGGGTAGCCAAAAGATGCTAATATCAAAAATACAGACTATGAGAGAAACCAAGAGTGTAACTTGTTGCGTAGGAGCAAACAAGACCAACAGACCGAGTGAGGCCAGCGCGTAAACTAAATAGCCCTCTGATTAGTGCCCGGGCAACAGGTGCGCGTCCGGAACACTAACCAGAGGCAGGTGACTATAATCTGCCGTCATGGCAACAGAAACAAACAAACTCAAGAGGTGCTGAAAACACAAGTGACTTGAAAACAAAAACAAAAATATGATCCGGGCAGCGGATCATAACAGTACCCCCCCCTTAAGGGACAGATTCCAGATGTCCCCTGGAAAAACTAAAACCCCCCCAACTATAACAAAGTTCAAGAGTCAAGGGAGGGTAGAGGGAGGATTTGGCGGAGGGTCGCCAGGCCACGTGTCCCCGAATCCACCGGGGACGAGTCAGGTGGCGGCGGTGAATGGAACGCCGCTGCCGCAGGCGAGGCGGGCGACCACGGAAAGGCCACATTCGTGGCTGCCGAGATGGTGGGCGTGAGTGGCGCCAGATGTTCAGCAGCCGTAGAGTTCTATGACTACGTCTCGGGTGTCGCTGCTGTTTGCGCCACTGGCGTCCATACCCTAACCTCCGAGAGGTTAGGGTGTGGTATTTATTCAACGGCCATCTCCAAAGTAGAAAAAAATGAAATTCGCCGAAAGTCCGCAAGGTACAATGTTGAAGGTGAGTGGCATTTTCAGAAACTTTTATATTCAAGAGATTTGAAGAAGTCACATGTCATATTGGCCTACCTTTAGCTACAGTATGCAACCATGCAGGATTGACTCCCCAAGTATTATCCAAGACACTTAGTAAACTACTTAGAGCGATATATGTTGGCGCTAGAGAGTTTTTCTGACAACTTTGGCATCTGATAGCATGTTCTTTCTGACATGTGTTTATGTTATTACCCTGGGAATGTGAAAAAAATATGAAAACCAATAATACATTTGCAGATACAGAACTTGCACACTGTGACAATAATGGTATCATATAATTGTGTTATCAATAATTTTTAAAGATGTTATAATTGTTTACTTAACTTCCCTGTCATTGTATTTTAAATCCACTTCCAAATCCTTCATATTATTTTATTAGAAGACACTATTTAAAAGTAGGCCCCTAGGTTTGAACGTGTGAGTCAATTGTGTGTGTCCTGTGATGGACTTGTTACCTGCCCAGGATGTTTTCCTACCTTGTGACCCTGATTATGGGTAAGTGGTGCCTTAGGTAAGGATGGACAATGGTTATTGCAGGAAATCTTACACAGTAATCTCTTGTTGCGATAATATTTCCTTTGCCTGTGTCTCCATTTTTTTCTTTTATTTTGCTACAGGTTTCTCTGCAAATCATTTTACTTGATACAACTTTTCTTCATGAAATTTTTAACATTTCATGCAGTTGCAGCTTTGCCATGGAGCACTCCATGGCAAATTTTTATTTATCCAATTCATCTTTAACATTGGGTGTCTCAACATGATAGCAAACCCATCTGGATGTAGCAACCTTCACAAGAAAATGTTTCTTGGGGTTGATATATTTTCCAATGTATTTCTTAGGAGAGCAAATGTACTACATCGGTGTGACCAGATCCTCCAAAAAACAAAGGTTGTGTGTGGACAGTAAAGAGGCCAATGATGTCTTCACTGAGTTCCATGCCAGTGCCATAGGAGCCCACACGGGACAAAAAAAGACCAGAGACGCCATTTCCAGGCTATTTTTCTGGCCTGGAATGGTCGCAGACATTGATAAATGGGTAATTCAATGACACTTGAAGCAATTTTGCTTTTTATCTAATCCTACTAGAACTTTCCTTTATTACACAATATGAAATGACAGTCACCAAATGTTGCCAGTTGATCATACTTGCCAACCTTGAGACCTCCGATTTCGGGAGGTGGGAGAGGGGCGTGGTTGGGGGCGTGGCTAAGAGGGGAGGAGTATATTTACAGCTACTATTCACCAAGTCAAGTATTTCATATATATATATATATATATTTATATATATATATATATATATATATTTATATATATATATATATATATATATATATATATATATATATATATATATAAGAAATACTTGACTTTCAGTGAATTCTAGCTATAAATATATATTTCTTTTATTGTATATATATATAAAAGAAATACTTGAATTTCAGTGTTCATTTATGTACACATATACTTGTTGAGTTAAGGGTTGTATTGTCCATCCTTGTATATTCTCTGTCACTATTTTTCTAACCATGCTGAACACCCTCTCTGATGATGCATTGCTGTGTGGCACGCACAAAAGTGCTTTCATCAAATGCACCAGATGGCAGTATTGTCCTGTTTAAGAGTGTCACAACATTGCTGTTTACGGCAGACCAAAACGTGACTGCTGTTGTTGTGTGTTGTTACCGCGCTGGGAGGACGTTAATGAAACTGCCTAACAATAAACCCACATAAGGAACCAAGAACTCGCCCTCGATCATTCTACAGTTATAACGTTATTGGGCAGGCACACCGTTTATATTGTGGGAAAGCGGACTCAGGTCCGCATGGACTGAGTCCGCCTGAATTTCGGGAGATTTTCGGGAGATAATTTGTCCCGGGAGGTTTTCGGGAGAGGCGCTGAATTTCGGGAGTCTCCCGGAAAATCCGGGAGGGTTGGCAAGTGTGCAGTTGATGGTAACGTTGTTCATATGAATTGTGTTTTTTGCAGGTGGCCGATTGTACCGTTTGCCAGGCCAGCCAGCCCATAATAAAAAAGGAGGTGGAATACACACCTATAAAGGTAAATATATTTTATATATATTTTTTCTTCCATGGCTTTGCTCTGAGTCCGAGGGTCACAGAGGAAGCTGTAAAAACAGGTTAATTAGTACTACACAACAGCATGTTAACATATTAAAATAGATTTTGATATTTGTATTTATTTACACCCAATAAATTATTAAACTGTCTCCAATGATCCTGCTCCTAATCTGATCTTCTTTATTCTACTTTTTTAGGTCACACACCCATTTGAGCTTATAGGCATGGACCTGGTGGGAAAATAAACCAAAACAAAAAATGACAATCAATATATCTGTGTCATGATTGATTATTTTACTAAATGGCCACAAGCTTATCTACTCAAATCCAAAAATGCGGCAGAGGTGACTGAATGCATTATAAAAAAATGTCATCAGTTTGAGGCACCAAAAAGGATATGGACGGACCAAGGCACAGAATTTGTCAATGCGGTAAATATGGAAACCACGACAACTATTTGACTGAATTCATGTCATACTTGCCAACCTTGAGACCTCCGATTTCGGGAGGTGGGGGGAGGGGGGTCGGCGGGGTCGGGGTGGGACGGGGTGTGGCTGGGGGCGTGGTTGGGGGCGTGGCTAAAAGGGGAGGAGTATATTTACAGCTAGAATACACCAAGTCAAGTATTTCATATATATATATATATATATATATATATATATATATATATATATATATATATATATATAAATGTGTATATATAAATATATATATACATATATAAGAAATACTTGACGTTCAGTGAATTCTAGCTATATATATATATACATTTTTATATATATTTATTTAATTATATATATATATATATATTATTGTATGTGTATATATATATATATATATATATATATATATATATATATTTTATTATATATATATATATTTTTTTTTTATTACATATATATATATATAATAAATACTTGAATTTCAGTGTTCATTTATTTACACATATACACACACATAACACTCATCTACTCATTGTTGAGTTAAGGGTTGAATTGTCCATCCTTGATCTATTCTCTGTCACTATTTTTCTAACCATGCTGAACACCCTGTCTCTGATGATGCATTGATGTGTGGCACGCACAAAAGTGCTTTCATAAAATGCACTAGATGGCAGTATTGTCCTGTTTAAGAGTGTCACAACTTGCTGTTTACGGCAGACGAACTGCTTTACGGTATACAAAAACGTGACTGCAGTTGTTGTGTGTTGTTGCCGCGCTGGAAGGACGTTAATGAAACTGCCTAACAATAAACCCATGAGGACCTGAGTCCGCCTGAATTTCGGGAGATTTTCGGGAGAAAATTTGTCCCGGGAGGTTTTCGGGAGAGGCGCTGAATTTCGGGAGTCTCCCGGAAAATCCGGGAGGGTTGGCAAGTATGATTCATGTGTACATTGTAACAGCTTCCAAATATTAGGGTTCCCACATTAATTTTTACATATAAACTTTTCTGTGGTTAATACAAAATGCTACATATCCTAAGACATATGTGCACTCTACATTTACAGATTAACAGGAGTGTGTGTGCCAAGCTGGGCATCCAGCGGAGCCTCTGTGCCCCCTACCATCCTCAGACTAATGGTTTGGTGGAGAGGATGAATGGGACCATCCAAAGGTGAAGGAAATATAGCTCCCACCTTTTCTGGGGTCAATCTATTCATTAAATATGATCTATGTGGTCTTCAGTTTACGCTAGTACAATTCAATTGTGGGGTTTTTGACAAATGCAAATTGTAATTTAAAATTTGAATATGTTTTATTTTCCAGGGCGCTCAGCAAACTTGTGGGCACAAAACCTGAAACTTGGGACGAATACCTAGATGCCATTATGTTTGGGCTCCGAACCAAAAAACAAATGACGACGTCATACTCCCCTTTTTTTTTAATGTTTGGGAGAGAGGCCCGCTACCCATCAGAGGTCCCTGAGCACTACAGGGTTAGTGAAGAAATCCTACCATGATTTGATTAAGAGTTTCAAAATAAACTCTGCTCTGTAAATGCAACCGGAAACAGTGTTAATGCAAAGGCAAACAAGCTACACTGTCTCCTGTGAAAAACATGTGAAAAAAATTCCTGCAAAATACTTTTTTGTTCACAGTTGGACAGCAGTGTTGAGGCCATTGTGGTAGAGGAAGCTCTGGGGGAGGACATAGAGCGGCTTGAGAGCGTGAGGGATATTGTGCTCAGCAATGTGGCAAAGCAGCAGGACCGCACCAGGCGGAGGCTGCAACAGGTGCACCAAGGGCAAATATTAAAGTTGGAGAGCAGGTCTGGCGGCAGAACGTCAGGAACCAGCAGAGGAAGGGTGGGAAGTTGGAGGCAAACTTCCTGGGCCCGTACACAGTAATAGCACTGGAGGGAAAAAGTGCTGATCTGGAAGGACAAAATGGTAAAGTTTTCCGGAGGGTGAACATTGACCACCTCACCAAGGTTAGGCTTGAAGTGCCGCGTATACCTCATCAAATACAGTCTTCCACAACCCCTTCTACACCACCTCAGACACCCGCTGCTTCATATCCAGCAAACACACTCCGCCCCACCGTCATTCGTCTGGCCAAATCCACCATAACAGCACCTCCACCTCCACCAGCCTCCTCACCTCCACCTCCACCTCCAGCAGCCTCCTCACCTCCAGCTGCACAAGCCTCCTCACCTCCACCTCCACCAGCCTCCTCACCTCCAGCTGCACAAGCCTCCTCACCTCCACCTCCACCAGCCTCCTCACCTCCAGCTGCACAAGCCTCCTCACCTCCACCTCCACCAGCCTCCTCACCTCCAGCTGCACAAGCCTCCTCACCTCCACCAACAGGTGCACCAAGGGCAAATATTAAAGTTGGAGAGCAGGTCTGGCGGCAGAACGTCAGGAACCAGCAGAGGAAGGGTGGGAAGTTGGAGGCAAACTTCCTGGGCCCGTACACAGTAATAGCACTGGAGGGAAAAAGTGCTGATCTGGAAGGACAAAATGGTAAAGTTTTCCGGAGGGTGAACATTGACCACCTCACCAAGGTTAGGCTTGAAGTGCCGCGTATACCTCATCAAATACAGTCTTCCACAACCCCTTCTACACCACCTCAGACACCCGCTGCTTCATATCCAGAAAACACACTCCGCCCCACCGTCATTCGTCTGGCCAAATCCACCATAACAGCACCTCCACCTCCACCAGCCTCCTCATCTCCACCTCCAGCAGCCTCCTCACCTCCAGCTGCACAAGCCTCCTCACCTCCACCTCCACCAGCCTCCTCACCTCCAGCTGCACAAGCCTCCTCACCTCCACCTCCACCAGCCTCCTCGCCTCCAGCTGCACAATCCTCCTCACCTCCACCTCCACCAGCCTCCTCACCTCCAGCTGCACAAGCCTCCTCACCTCCACCAGCCTCCTCACCTCCACCTCCACCAGCCTCCTCACCTCCAGCTACACAAGCCTCCTCACCTCCAGCTGCACAAGCCTCCTCACCTCCAGCTGCACAAGCCTCCTCACCTCCAGCTGCACCAGCCTCCTCACCTCCATCCGCTTGTTTTGGAGAGGTAGAGGAAAAAACTCCAAAATATAAAAAAACTTCAATCCAAAAATGTAAGTTTTTTGTCATTCTGTGCTTACTCAGTTGGAAAAAAAAAAGTTATGAGCGTAACGCTTGTTACTCCTTTGTTGCATTCATGCAAAATGAACTCATAATTTTCAGAAAAGGAAATCGTAACATTTTTAAGAATTGTGGTTGAAATGGAAAATATGTTTTTGAGAAGGGGTTTTATGTTATAATAATAGCTTAATGAATACAGCATGTTTCATGGTTTGATATGGTTCATCTTCTGCACATGTGAAAGAGGCATTTGCAGGGAAGAAGGCCCATGTCCTTCTTTCAAAGATTGAAAAGTTTCAATTATATTTTTGGGACATCCAGAAGGTTGGTCCCAGTCAGGAGCTTGAGAGCGAGGTATTATGCTATAATTTTTGTCTGATGCCTTCACATCACTTCACATATGTGCAATTCTGGACTATACACATTTTAATCAGGATTATTTTCTATTAATAAAGTTATCCATCCATCCATCCATCTTCTTCCGCTTATCTGAGGTCGGGTCGCGGGGGCAGCAGCCTAAGCAGAGAAGCCCAGACTTCCCTCTCCCCAGCCACTTCGTCCAGCTCTTCCTGTGGGACCCCGAGGCGTTCCCAGGCCAGCCGGGAGACATAGTCTTCCCAACGTTTCCTGGGTGTTCCCCGCGGCCTCCTACCGGTCGGACGTGCCCTAAACACCTCCCTAGGGAGGCGTTCGGGTGGCATCCTGACCAGATGCCCGAACCACCTCATCTGGCTCCTCTCGATGTGGAGGAGCAGCGGCTTTACTTTGAGCTCCTCCCGGATGGCAGAGCTTCTCACCCTATCTCTAAGGGAGAGCCCCGCCACCCGGCGGGGGAAACTCATTTCGGCCGCTTGTACCCGTGATCTTGTCCTTTCGGTCATAACCCAAAGCTCATGACCATAGGTGAGGATGGGAACGTAGATCGACCGGTAAATTGAGAGCTTTGCCTTCCGGCTCAGCTCCTTCTTCACCACAACGGATCGATACAGCGTCCGCATTACTGAAGACGCCGCACCGATCCGCCTGTCGATCTCACGATCCACTCTTCCCTCACTCGTGAACAAGACTCCGAGTTACTTGAACTCCTCCACTTGGGGCAAGATCTCCTCCCCAAGCCGGAGATTGCACTCCACCCTTTTCCGGGCGAGAACCATGGACTCGGACTTGGAGGTGCTGATTCTCATCCCAGTCGCTTCACACTCAGCTGCGAACCGATCCAGTGAGAGCTGAAGATCCTGGCCAGATGAAGCCATCAGGACCACATCATCTGCAAAAAGCAGAGACCTAATCCTGCAGCCACCAAACCAGATCCCCTCAACGGCTTGACTGCGCCTAGAAATTCTGTCCATAAAAGTTATGAACAGAATCGGTGACAAAGGGCAGCCTAACTGGAAACGTGTCCGACTTACTACCGGCAATGCGGACCAAGCTCTGGCACTGATCATACAGGGAGCGGACTGCCACAATCAGACAGTCCGATACTCTCTGAGCACTCCCCACAGGACTTCCCGAGGGACACGGTCGAATGCCTTCCCCAAGTCCACAAAACACATGTAGACTGGTTGGGCAAACTCCCATGCACCCTCAAGGACCCTGCCGAGAGTATAGAGCTGGTCCACAGTTCCACGACCAGGACGAAAACCACACTGTTCCTCCTGAATCCGAGGTTCGACTATCCGGCGTAGCCTCCTCTCCAGTACACCTGAATAGACCTTACCGGGAAGGCTGAGGAGTGTGATCCCACGATAGTTAGAACACACCCTCCGGTTCCCCTTCTTAAAGAGAGGAACCACCACCACAGCTGCCAATCCAGTGGTACCGCCCCCGATGTCCACGCGATGCTGCAGAGTCTTGTTAACCAAGACAGCCCCACAGCATCCAGAGCCTTAATAAAGTTAATAATACATAAATTGCAATTTGGTGACCGGCAAAATTAGTTGATAACTGGTCCTCCATACTGAATATATGTAGCATTTACACACAGAGTCAGTCAACATATGGAACTGCATGTCTCACGCACAATTAATTTATTTTTCAATCTTTCATAGGTAATCAATGCCTACCTCACCTGTCTTGTGAGGAACCACAATAAAACACGTGCAGGAGAGGCTTGTGTCATCGACAGTTTTTTGATGACGGAAATTTGGCTCGGGAAAATACCAAGACTCCGGACAGTATGTATAGGAGACTGTTATGCACATGGAATTTGTTTCTTTGATTATGCAATACATTTTCATTAGTTCCTCTTATTTACAGCTCAATCCAATGGCATTCTCCATCCTTGTGGGAATCATGAATGAACACCACCACTGGATGTTGACGGTGAGATGAGAAGTACTGTGCAAATCTTGCTTTTATAAGATCTGTATCAGTGGTTTTGAAGGCCCTCTATACTTTCAAGGGTGGAACTCCCTTTCAAATGCCATTTCTGAAGTCTAAAATATTTTCATGTACCATTTCAATCTTACAGATGAATCCGTCTAATAGTAGGTTTGTGCCTCACTTATCTTGTTTCCATGTTAAAAATACAAAGGTCATCTACCCACATGAGAGGAGATGCCTTTTTTTGGATCCATTGGGGGAATCTAAAAGGAACATTCAGAGATGCCAGGAGTCAACAAAGTATTTTTTTCCATTAAAGGATGATGTCTGATACATAGTACTTGCACTATAACGTCAGACAAAAAGCAGCTCTAAGAGCTGCTAAATGACAATGGTGCAATAGTTTTTTACAAGTAATATTTCTATCATTAAGGGCCTTTATGCGAAAGAAAGACTGCAATGTGACAAGGTGGGCATGCAGCACCCTGGCCCATGCACGCCAGCAAGATGGCACATCATGTGGTGTCCTGGCCTTAAAAGTAAGTGTACTGTAAACTACTGAAACAATGTGGACAACCTCAAGGTCATTACCTTTTTTCATAAGAGAAATCCATGACCTGGTTTCTTACATGTTTGTGATATGTACCATTAAATATCCCAAAATTTTGATGTTAACAAGAATAACTTGTTATTTATATCATCAGAGTGATATATTTATATCACTCTGATATGTGATCTCCTAGGTTCATATTGCTTCCTATTGATTAAGTTACATAACCCAGAAAAAAACCCGCCCACCTCATGCTGAATTGTTCACATTTTTGGATTAGTATATCGTGATTGTATAACATACGTTTGATGGATCCAAATATACTACGGCTGCAACCGGTTTACGGTATATTTATGATCTATCAGCAATTTAGAATGGCACCCAGGAGCACACATACCCCCACCAAGGCTAAACAATAATACACAGATTTGTTTTGATTGAAATATCTGTAGGTGTTAAGACCTGTAGGTGTCAGTATTGAGCATTTCAAAGTGCCCACATATAACACGTTTTTTGTTATGCTACTTGTCTATAACAGAGAAAAATGTATTCATGCACTTTGAGCTGGAGCAGAGCTGGGCACATATTTTGACTCAGGGGCCACATTGAGAGAAAAAAATGTGTCTGGGGGGGCAAATGGGTATATGTGTATAAATTATATAAATGAGGGATGTCCGATAATGGCTTTTTGCCGATATCCGATATTCCGATATTGTCCAACTCTTTAATTACCGATACCGATATCAACTGATGCCGATATCAACCAATATATACAGTCGTGGAATTAACACATTATTATGCATAATTTGGACAACCAGGTATGGTGAAGGTAAGGTACTTTTAAAAAAATTTAATAAAATAAGATAAATAAATTAAAAACATTTTCTTGAATAAAAAAGAAAGTAAAACAATATAAAAACAGTTACATAGAAACTAGTAATTAATGAAAATTTGTAAAATTAACTGTTAAAGGTTAGTACTATTAGTGGACCAGCAGCACGCACAATCATGTGTGCTTACGGACTGTATCCCTTGCAGACTGTATTGATATGTATTGATATATAATGTAGGAACCAGAATATTAATAACAGAAAGAAACAACCCTTTTGTGTGAATGAGTGTGAATGGGGGAGGGAGGTTTTTGGGTTGGTGCACTAATTGTAAGTGTATCTTGTGTTTTTTATGTTGATTTAATTAAAAAAAAAAAAAAACAACAACAAAAAAACGATTCCGATAATAAAAAAACGATACCGATAATTTACGATATTACATTTTAACGCATTTATCGGCCTGCCGATATTATCGGACATCTCTAATATAAATTAATTCCTTTTTTTCAGGAACACTAATACCAAAAGTCAGAAAGAATTCTAAAAAAGTTATGACAGACCTCCTCAAAAAAACGTAATGTAATTTTACAGTTTTTTACTGAATGGGACACTCAAAATGTACATTAAAATAAAGAAAGTGGGATTTACAATATTAACTATGAACAATAAAACACTGAATATTAACAGCACATGAACATCGCTCCTCTTTTACTTCTCAGATCAGCTCCTCGATAGTTGTGTATCTTTTCCAATCAAGCAAAACCCAACACAAATGTAACAAACAGCAAAATATGAATGCAAAGGGTACTAAACACGTGCAAAATTATATATTATCACTTTTATGCTGAAATTTGTTGTAAAAATGTGCTTCTGCATCTGTTCTTGACAAAGGCGTTTCGGGCTGCCTGCTCTGAAAACAAACCCTGCATGCTCTGCTTTGTTCCTCGTCTGAGCTGCTGTACCGTAATAAATCGTATAACACTCAAAAGTGCAGATTTCAACCATTGTGAAATACTTTCTTTAGTTCAAAACTTACGGTCATTTAAAAACAGCACTGCACATTAGGGATGTCCCGATCCGATATTTGGATCGGATATCGGCACGGCATGGGAAAATGCAGATCCAGATCCAGTTTAAAAAAAACCTCTGGTCCGTGTTTTCCAACACACCGATTTAAATAATACATTCCACTTTTCTGCTGCTCCGTATATTCCGTTTCGCATTTTCCAGCACACCTTCAACACATCCACAGGTCTGTGAATTCTAACGCAGTTGCTTTTAGCTGCTGGCATTACACGACAGGCTCTTCTCACTCTTTCCTGTGTCCCCCTCTCACAGACAGCGAGCGCACCTTTTTACACACGTCACATACTGTCACGTCATACGTCACATACTGTCACGTCACACGTCACATACTGTCACGTCATACGTCACATACTGTCACGTCACACGTCACATACGTATATGCCCTCTCCCAGCAGAGAGCGAGGTAGCAGCATGGCTAACGTTAGCTGTGATGCTAGCGTACCCGCTAAGGTGCGCGCCTGCTCAAGCGTCCTCTGCGCACGGCAAATCTATGCCACGCACAAAATCAAATAAAAAAATAAGCGCATAACAATTTTCGACACACGGACACGACAGAGAAAACAGTTTTCGTCATCATTGTTCAAATATTGTAAGGTCTGTCGAGACGCTTATCTCCATTCGGTGCCACACGCCCACACCATCAAAATGCAGAGGCAAACATTTCCACATCAACACCGTATGAAAAAAATAGTGATTTTTTTTAGTTGTGATTTCCCTCTCTGCATGAAAGTTTAAAAGTAGCATATATTAATGCAGTATGAAGAAGAATGTTTTAATGTAGACATGCAAGCCTTGAAAGAAAATTTTGAAAATCAAGACTACATTTCCTGCAAATGGGTGCATTTCTACCCTATATTTTAACTTTAGACTTATTCTCATATCAAACTCTTTTAGTTGTTTTTTTGACACTTACATCCGGCGCCCCCCTCCACACCCTGGATTATAAATAATGTAAATAATTCAATGTGATTATCTTGTGTGATGACTGTATTATGATGATAGTATATATCTGATAGTATATATCTGTATCATGAATCAATTTAAGTGGACCCCGACTTAAACAAGTTGAAAAACTTATTCGGGTGTTACCATTTAGTGGTCAATTGTACGGAATATGTACTTCACTGTGCAACCTACTAATAAAAGTCTCAATCAATCAATCAAAACACATAGAATCATCATACTGCTGTGATTATATGCATTAAGTGTTCATTCAAGGCTAAGGCAAAATATCGAGATATATATCGTGTATCGCAATATGGCCTTAAAATATCGCAATATTAAAAAAAGGCCATATCGCCCAGCCCTAGTTTCAATGATGCCATTTCTGTTTGTCATGTATAATTTTGTCTATTTTGTGTTCATCCTTGAATAAACAGGTTAGTTTCTTGTTACCAACCATTGTGTATTATTCAAACTCCCCTAATTCAGCTGGCTAGTTGTTATCAAGAGTAGTAAAACCCTTTTCAACATGATTCTGACAACTAAGTAGGCTAAATAACTTTAAACTTTAATACATGCTTGGATAGGCCATTATCGGTCAGTATCGGTATCGGTCAGTATCGGTATCGGATCGGAAGTGCAAAAACAATATCGGTATCGGATCGGAAGTGCAAAAACCTGGATCGGGACATCCCTACTGCACATCATAATGGCGGCTACAGTTTTGATGTTAAAGGTCTAAAAAAAATATGTAGAACGTCTGGCGGGCCGGATTGAAAATCTTAATGGGCTGCATGTGGCCCGCGGGCCGTATTTTGCCCAGATCTGAGCTAGAGCCTATCCCAGACATTATTGATATTTACCTTATGATACTTAATGCACTGATATGAACTACTGTATTGTGCTAGCAACCCCTAAATGTGTAAAAAAAAACATGTGCATGTGTGTGTGTGTGTGTGTGTGTGTGTGTGTGTGTGTGTGTGTGTGTGTGTGTGTGTGTGTGTGTGTGTGTGTGTCTTACCTCATCAAGGTGGCCCCTGCTCCCCGATAGAGACCAGCCAGACCTCGCGTCTTCAGCAGCTCTACTGTGATGCTGGTGGCCGATGTCCGTTGGGGAGGACCGGACCGGGCTGGCCGGCTGGCCACCAATGATGGAGCTGGACCAGGACCAGAAGCCTGAGCTGATGTCGGAACCTTCCTCTGGGCAGCTGATTAAATGAATCAAATGTGAGCCTGCATTCTTCTCACAGAACGTCATTTTGTCACGGAACAAAGGATTTAGATTTCTATAATGAGAAAAAACTCAAGACTGTAGAAACAATATTTCAGTGAATATCTCACCCAGCCTCCCTGCATCCTGTAGTTGGATTTTTAGCATCTCCATGGGCGTGGTTACCACCACCTGACAGGTGCCAGCCCCGCACCCTGCCAGAACCTCCCCCCACAGGGGTAAATGGCTGATGACAGAGACAGAGCAAACATAAATAATACACTTATGCAAACAACCTATTGTTTGTTGTGTTGCTCCTACAAGATGCTAAATGACTGTGGAGTGTGTCGGCTTACAAAGAGGTGGAAAATGTTTGGAAATTCCCACCAGCAAATTAAGAATTTAGGAGTTTTCAAGTCCAGAAAGAAAGTTTTGACTTTATAATACATAAGTAAAATGTAATTATATGTAATAAATAAATATTTGCATAAAATCTACAGTACAGGACAACATTTTGGACACGCCTTCTCCTTATTCAATGTGTTTTCTTTATTTTCATGACTATTTACATTGTAGATTGTCACTGAAAGCATCAAAACTATGAATGAACACATGTGGAGTTATGTACTTGTTTAAAACATGTTTTGTATTCTAGTTTCTTCAAAATAGCCACCCTTTGCTCGGATTACTCCTTTGCACACTCTTGGCATTCTCTTAATGATCTTCAAGCACACCTGTGAAGTGAAACCCATTTCAGGTGACTACTTCTTGAAGCTCATCGAGAGAATGCCAAAAGTGTGCAAAAAAGTAATCAGAGCAAAGTGTGGCTATTTTGAAGAAACTAGAATATAAAACATGTTTTCAGTTGTTTCACCTTTTTTTGTTAAGTACATAACTCATTCATAGTTTTGTGTTTTCTTTATTTTAATGACTACAATCACTTCACTATGACACCTGTGAAGTGAAAACCCTTTCAGGTGACACCTGTTGAAGCTCATCGAGAGAATGCCAAGAGTGTGCAAAACAGTAATCAGAGCATAGGGTGGCTATTTTGAAGAAATTAGAATATTAAACATGATTTCAGTTATTTCACCTTTTTTGTTAAGTACATAACCCCACATGTGTTCATTCATAGTTTTGATGCCTTCAGGGACAATCTACAATGTAAATAGTCATGAAAATAAAGAAAACACATTGAATGAGAAGGCGTGTTCAAACTTTTGGCCTGTACTGTATATCAACGATAAAGTGACAATAACGAGTTAACAAAAGTTTCCTTTAACGCCACAATTTCTTTGTCGTGCGATTAACTTGCGTCCTGTATGACCCTCAGTCCATACCCTAGTGGTAGAAAAGCGTCGGCGTTCCGGCTGATGTTGAGTCACAGCGAGCAGGAAAGGACAAATAAAAAGCCATACTGTATGGCAAGTTTAATTAAAGGCCTGGCAGATCGCTCTCTTTTCAAGACCAAAGTTATTTCCATCCACTGCCACTGTGAGTTGAGTCATCACCGCAGTTCTTAGCTGCTAGCAGCGACAGCGTTGCCAAGTCCGCATATTATAAGCGACTGGGCTTGTTTTTTTCTAAAGTCGCTTGCAAAGTTTGTGAGTCGCGGTTTGTTATGAATTTGGGCTTGTTTTTGAACTGAGTTCAGGGATGTAAATCTTCCAA
Source organism: Nerophis lumbriciformis (assembly GCF_033978685.3). NCBI lineage: Eukaryota > Metazoa > Chordata > Actinopteri > Syngnathiformes > Syngnathidae > Nerophis > Nerophis lumbriciformis. The sequence goes on along the minus strand of NC_084557.2, from coordinate 16,069,044 downwards.
CAACTCACTATTCGATTCACCCATCCATCCATCCATCCATTTCCTACCGCTTATTCCCTTCGGGGTCGCGGGGGGCGCTGGAGCCTATCTCAGCTACAATCGGGCGGAAGGCGGGGTACACCCTGGACAAGTCGCCACCTCATCGCAGGGCCAACACAGATACACAGACAACATTCTCACTCACATTCACACACTAGGGCCAATTTTAGTGTTGCCAATCAACTTATCCCCAGGTGCATGTCTTTGGAGGTGGGAGGAAGCCGGAGTACCCGGAGGGAACCCACGCAGTCACGGGGAGAACATGCAAACTCCACACAGAAAGATCCCGAGCCTGGGATTGAACCCCAGACTACTCAGCACCTTCGTATTGTGAGGCAGATGCACTAACACCTGTGCCACCGTGCTGATTCAATTCAATATATTTCGATTCCTGCGGTGACGATTCGATTCAGAATCGATTCTTGATTCAAACTGATTGTCGCCATATCTTATTTGGTTTGAAGATGATGATACAACCTTTTCAAAATAGGTTACAACAGCTCCTCTTGGCAGCTGATATATGACTTTATACGTGCAGCAAGTAAGCGCTAAGATGGCCAACAAAACATATTTAAAAAAAAATAAAAAATTCCATTATTAAATTTTTTTAAATCGATTTTTGAAAATTATGAATACATTTAGAATCGGAATAGATGAGAATCGTAATTCGAATTTTAATCAGGTTTCTTTGGGGGCACACCAAGTGTGGTTGCTTATTTGGGCTTGCTTTTCTTGCCCCATAATAAAGCAAAGCATGCTAACTACACCAGATATCTATTTGCAATTAGTTGTCGTTAATTCTGGACTAAAAGTTTATTATTTGCAGTTATATATTTTCATACTTGCCAACCTTGAGACCTCCGATTTCGGGAGGTGGGGGGTGGGGGCGTGGTCGGGGGTGGGGCGGGGCGTGGTTGGGGGCGTGGTTAAGAGGGGAGGAGTATATTGACAGCTAGAATTCACCAAGTCAAGTATTTCATACATATATATATATATATATATATATATATATATATATATATATATATAGAGAGAGAGAGAGAGAGAGAGAGAGAGATTATTTCAAATATGTTTATTTTAATGTATAATTCTATGGCTGGATGTAATAAGGAGTCCCGAAAAAATACAAATAAAAATACAATTAATTTTGATGTTTTTAGCAAAATATAGTAAAAATGTATTTAGTTTTTGGTTTTTTTAATTAATAAATATATTTATTTTTAGGTAAGATAAACATAATAATACAATTTATCTCTAGTCTGGATGATTTAGTTCTTGTCACCCTGTTGTCCTCCCGTCATGAAAAAAAGCTGTCCTCACTCAGGTCCGCATGGAGCTGGAGGGGGCGTGGTTTCCAGCTCCGGCTGAAAATCGGGAGATTTTCGGGAGAATATTTGTTCCGGGAGGTTTTCGGGAGAGGCGCTGAATTTCGGGAGTCTCCCGGAAAATTCGGGAGGGTTGGCAAGTATGATATTTTAATCGTTATGACAGCCTTAATTGCAATATATATATAAAAAACAAAGAAAACAAGTCTGAACTGTCATTTTGCTAATTTCATATTATTCCCATGGAAAGTTTTGGACTATGAAAATACCCAGAATTAGTAAATGAACGGTAAAATGATTAAGTACCCAGAATATAAACATGAGCCGCATGTTTCAAAATCAAAACATTTGAAAGTTCTTCATACAATATCATTAGACTGTACTATCAAATTTTCACTGATGTATCTGTGAGCTTAAACAAAAGCCCATTGGGCTTTTAAATATCCCATTAATTTCACATGACAAGATCATAAAGCATTATTTGATGTTGTCCTCATTAACCTTTAATAGGCTGTAGAAACACATTAGGTAGGTTGAAATGACCTCATTATCACACAAAGGAACCCTTTTATTTATTTTAGCAAGTAGAGAAAAAATAATAGTAATATCTAAATAATAATTTTAAAAAAGTGTGGAGGAACAACAATTTTATAAAAAAAATTTGAATTTGTGGGATTAACTCATGATTAATGTGTTGCTAAAATTGTGTTTGTTACCCAGCAATTTTGTGGATTTTGGACAAAAAAATGTGTTTTAATTACTTTTTAAAAAGGCTGTTTAGGTTAGTAGAGGGAAAAACAAGAAAATGTAGTTATGACAACAGACTGTGAATGTTGATTTAGAATTGGGGGAGAAGGTCAACATCACGCTAGCATCGGGGTGTCAAACGTACGGCCCGCGGGCCGAATCAGGGCCGCAAACAGGTTTTATCCGGCCCGCGTGGTGAATTTGCCAAGTATTAAAATGAGCTGCTTTTTTTTTTTTTTTTTTTTTTACGAAATAAACTGCTGTTCTAAATGTGTCCACTGGATGTCACAATAACAATTTTGCTCAGTGGCCTTGTGATTAGAGTGTCCGCCCTGAGATCAGTAGGTCGTGAGTTCAAACCCCGGCCGAGTCATATCAAAGACTATAAAAATGGGACCCATTACCTCCCTGTTTGGCACTCAGCATCAAGGGTTGGAATTGGGGGTTAAATCACCAAAAATGATTCCCGAGCGCGGCCACTGCTGCTGCTCACTGCTCCCCTCATCTCCCAGGGGGTGATTGATTGATTGATTGAAACTTTTATTAGTAGATTGCACAGTGCAGTACATATTCCGTACAATTGACCACTAAATGGTAACACCCGAAAAAGTTTTTCAACTTGTTTAAGTCGGGGTCCAAGGGGGTGGGTCAAATGCAGAGAATAATTTCACCACACCTAGTGTGTGTGTGACAATTATTGGTACTTTAACTTTAACTTTAACTTAAGCAAACGATTTATACCGGGGCCAAGCAAGAGGTACACTGTAAAGGGTGACTGTGGCTCCTCCTCCTCGACCCAAATGAAAATTAAAACCTGCCGTTTTATGTCTTCTTCTTCGAACTCATCGTCATTTGGCACCCTCGTTGCCCCAAAATGTCTCTGCCAAACACGAGAAAAGTGAACTTAACCCTTTTGAATAGTTTTTACCTCCGTTTCTTACGGTTTGTTGAGTTAGCGCGTTGATACTTGGACATGACAAAGGAAGTATTTGATACCTAGAAGAGTTAACATGTTCTGGTTTTTTTTTATCAATCCCAGAAAGACTGTGACTTAAAGTTTATTCCTGCCTTTGGAGATAGAAGTCTAACCTCATTGTGTTTTTGAAGCTGCACCAATTTCCTCAGAATTTTCAACAAACTAGAACTTGTTCTATTTTTGGCCAAAGTAACACAAAGAAAACAACCTTGAGTTGTTTTTGTTTTTAAGTTATCATGCCAAGATTTTACCATTACGGCCCACTTGGGAATAGATTTTCCTCCATGCGGCCCCTGAGCTAAAACGAGTTTGACACTCATGCGCTAGCAGGATTGTTTGGAGGGGGAGGGTCGAGTTGATGTAACGTTCCTCAATGCAGCAACATAATTCAGGTTTTATTAAAGAGTCAAACATTTTGTCTCAATTACACGTGTTTATTTGCTAGTTGCATCTGCAAATGGTCCCGGAATATTTTATTTTTCCATCCCTGGCAAATTTGGATTTAAGTTATTTTTTATTTAACCAGCAAGTTTTCTACTGGAAATGACAGACTACCGTATTTTTCGGAGTATAAGTTGCACCGTAGTATAAGTCGCACCTGCCAAAAATGCATAATAAAAAAGGAAAAAAACATATATAAGTCGCACTGGAGCCCGGCCAAACTATGACAAAAACTGCGACTTATAGTCTGAAAAATACGGTATACAAGAGGCATCATTGTGGGAAAACTATTTCTCACTTTCTATTTACTTTTAAACAAAAGTCCAAATTCGCCAGCGGTATGAATGAATTCAGACTATACCTTGTGAACTTCAAATGTAGCGTTTTGCCGTTTACCCGTTCTTGGAGAGTTTCTGTCTGAAGGCATCATTAGCTGCCAGTTTGATGGCTTTTTCTGGTGTGACAAGAGTGAGGTTGACTGCTGCACCTGAAGGACACAAACAAGCTAATGACACGGTCACAAACAAAAGCAGAATTACAATGATTCAACGCAGCGGCTTAAGTTTACTCCCATGCGGGACAATGCCATTGATGGGAAAATGAGTGAGCGCTTGCAGTGAAAAACAAGCGAGTGGGTGGCAGGGATTACATTTATAGTAAGGCACAGCTGCAGGTTTGTTTGTCACAGGCAGTAGAAATGCAAAGAATACCTCTGTAGCATCCAAAATAGCCTTCTGAGCGCACCGTCTTCGCCAGACAGTCCCACCTATAAAGACAAAAGACAAAGACTGAACTCTACCACTAAATTTATGGGATTATCACTGCAGCATGCCTTTATGAAACTTAGAACACACAATGATCGGCTGTCTGGACAAATGTTGTGCTCGGCGCTGAAAATCCAACTTTATTATTATTAGGCCTTGAAGGGAATAAGTCATTCCTGCTATTTTTCCATCTGTGAGTCACAGTGGAAAACCACATTCTGGGCGTCCGGCCACACCCATCCACGAGGCCGGACAGCCCAGCACATGAACTCAGCAGGGTCTTATAAGGACACAGATTTGTTCTTGTTGGTCATGTTCCTCTCTAATGTTTCATATCAGTTACGATGAAATAAAATGTGCATGGTAAATAATGATAAATGTGTTGTACTTGTATAGCGCTTTTCTACCTTCAAGGTACTCAAAGCGCTTTGACACTACTTCCACATTTACCCATTCATACACACATTCACACACTGATGGAGGGAGCTGCCATGCAAGGCGCTAACCAGCACCCATCAGGAGCAAGGGTGAAGTGTCTTGCTCAGGACACAACGGACATGACAAGGTTGGTACTAGGTGGGGATTGAACCAGGGACCCTCGGGTCGCGCACGGCCATTCTTCCACTGCGCCACGCCGTCCCTGGTGGCAAGAATCCCATGAGTTACCTCCTAAACCCTGGGCTTGCTTGGAAAAGACATATCCAAAATAAATAGCGTTTTTCTCTACATCTACAGTATGTTATCTACATGAGTGATCATGTTATCAAAGCAAAAGTCTACACATTACCCGACCTCAGAACCTGCATCCTCTGCAGTGGACATTTGTTTTAGGGTCTATTTCTTTTGTCACAGCGTGAAAAATATATATACTTGTTCTGCAAATGTCCACTGAAGAGAACGCTGGTTCTCAGAAGGATATCTTTGAGTAAATGAAGCTGCTTTAGCGCTAGGTTAGCTACATTCTTCCATAAAATAGATAAACAGCTGTGACAAATGTATATTACATTTAAAAAAAACTGCTTTTGATAAATAAAATGCTTCCCAAACATTTAATAAAGTCAAATACAAATAAGGCAACAAGAGAGGTTTCCAAACACTTCTCTTTTGTAAAGTAAATCTGTACAGCAGACATCCACAATATGATTTGCCTGAGTGGCTGGACAGGACAGATTTAGGAAAAAAAACTAAACAATTAAAAAATTGTTTTTTGATTATTTTTTTTTATCGAATAATAATCGTTACAAATGAGAATCGCAATACATTTTCAAATACATTTTTTGACACCCCTAGTGTGTGTGTGTATATATATATATATATATATGTATATGTGTGCATATATGCATATACAGTATATGTGTATGTATGTATATGTACTGTATACTGTATATATACTTTGTGTGTGTGTGTATATATATATATATACAGTACAGGCGAAAAGTTTGGATACATCTTTATTTTCATGACTATATACATTGTACCGGTAGATTGTCACTGAAGGCATCAAAACTATGAAACCTGTGAAGTGAAAGCCATTTCAGGTGACTACCTCTTGAAGCCCATCGAGAGAATGCCAAGAGTGTGCAAAGCAGAATTCAGAGCAAAGGGTGGCTATTTTGAAGAAACTACAAAATAAAACATGTTTTCAGTTGTTTCACCTTTTTTTGTTTAAGTACATAACTCCACATGTGTTCATTCATAGTTTTGATGCCTTCAGTGACAATCTACAATGCAAATAATATGTAAACACATTGAATGAGAAGGTGTGTTCAAACTTTTGGCCTGTACTGTATATAGTACTGTATATATATATATATATATATATATATAGCCGAGGTTAATCCGTTAAAACAGTGCTCAATACCGTAGTAGTGCGGAATAGTCCTTAGGTCAGGGAAAAAAACACTGAGGCTACTTCGTCCCTTCAGGCCTGTTTTGCAGGTTTCCCTGTTTTTCAGGGTTTCCCTGCTCTTCAGGGAAACCTGCTCTTCAGAAGTGAAGGTAGAGCTATGGTACGGCAGAAAGTAACCAAACATCAACAGAAAATTAGCAAAAACATTAATAATGAATTTAGAAAAAAGAATACAACTGGAAATGACACAATATGTTACCACATACGCCAGCAGATAAATTAGGAGCCTTCATAATCTGTTTTGAAATGGTTGTATTATCATTTATGTACCAAATAATATATTGTGATGTATTTCGTTATCGCAAGAGGCTGCAGTTATATCACGATATAGATTTAAGCCCATATGGGCCATCGCTCGTGCATGTGTATATTCCCCTGAGAACCTGTGTCCTCTGCGGTGGACATTTGTATTTTGCACAACACCCGAAAGGACAAGCGGTAGAAAATGGATAGATGGATGGATGTCTAACTCTGACAACTGAAGCACCTGGCAAATGCTGCCCTGTAACCTTTTAAAACCTCTAGCAGTTTTAAAAGTTTGATGACATTTTAGGTAAACTGTATTTACATAGCACTAATTAACAAAAGACAAGTCTAAAATTGGTGACGGAGACAAGGAAAAACTCCATTAATGGTAGAAAACCCCGACTCTGAACTGCCTTCATTGGTTGGGTTGCATTAGAGAGGGAAAAATAAGGGACACATGGGTAGTAGATAGAAAGACAAAATAAAATAGGGAGAATAATAAGGAAGAAAAGTATAATTGATGTCTAAGTTGATGTAATACTACAAGAACATATTTGTGTTAATAGTGTGTTGTGAGGGCCGTACTCACATTCCTTTGTACACTTCGGCACCCTGCTGGTTCTGTAGGCGGGTCTTGGCCAGATCAATAGGAAATACACATGTCACACCAACAAGGCCCGCCACGCCTCCATTAATCAGCTTAGCAGGGAGGCTGCAAAGGGATCAACATATAGACACATGGTACACATGCATGCACACATTCACACACAGCTGTCAGCACAACAAGCGCCTGCTAAGACCACTAACCAAATAGAATGATTAAAGTAAAATGTATTTTTAGTGTCGGACATTTTATCCAGTAGGAATTTTTGACAAAACAAAGACCTTATCTTATTCTCCGTCATCCTGCTTGTGTTGGCCCACAGCTCCTTTTGTCCTCCTCCTCTTCCTGTCCACACTTTGGCGTTGAGCCCCAGAAGGTCACCTACTGTACTTTTGCAAACGAATGCAACAGCGCTCTGACACCAGTGGACTGCTTTTTTCCCTCTGACACAGCAGGAGTGGACGCCCTTTTTTTCTGTTTCGGCCCAAACCAATGCCGGGTCTGTATCTTCAAAGCCAGCCCCTCTTGCTTTTTTTTTTCTCCCCCCTCGCCCTCACACCACCGCACAAACTTTCTCCCGCTGCTGCCTTGAATAGAAAACATACAGAAAATGTGATTGCATAAGATGAACCAAATACAAATCGGTCAGGAGGGTAGATAAAATAACAGGGAACAACAAGGCAATAGTCTCTTTGGTCTGGATAAGAGCACATGACGCACCATGAGGTTATTAAATATTGAATACACTGCAGATATTAAAGGACAAATATTGTCTTTTCATTTCTTCTTCCCCTGACTTCCTCCTCTTCCCTCATCTCTCTAATTAATCTTGTCTTAATCTCTCCACCTCTATTCTTACCACCATAAACCGTCACCATATCCTTATAACCATGTTAGCCCCAACTACAAATTATGTTGTTATTCATCACTTATTACCACATCCTATCCCTATCCTAAACGTGGTTGTTTTCATTGCTGGATCCCAGCCACATTCTGCACATGCTTCTCACTGAGCCTCTTTCAGTGCAACTTTCTTTCAGCCAGGCTCCATTCACACACTCCGAGGGAAGTGACCGTGCCAAAACCCAAGAGACCCCTAGTCGACCTCTATACCTCCCAGGCTAGAAAAGTTGGTTGGAAAAAAAATGCAATATTCTGCCATTCCGTCCATCCTACCTGCGCCGGTGCATCTCACAGCCGCGATCAAGCTGTCCACTTTCCTCTCCGGTCAGCCATGAGCGCATCGGTGGTAGCCAAGCGAGAGCAAGCCAGCCTCCACTCAGGGGCTGTTGCACAAACACGAGCATTGTCTCATGGCCTAAGTCCCTCCCCCTCGCGGTGACACAGCCCCAGCAACTGCGTTAACATCAACTCCTGTACCTGCTGAGTGGGCTCACGGCAACAGAAACGCATAACAATGCAACCCTGATGTGTTTGTTTACATCACATCCGCTCAAGAGCGACAAAGATGGCTTTTAGCCTTTGTAACCTTTTATACAATGGCCTTTGTATTGCATAATGACTCAGCGTGCAACTATGTATTCCCAACATGAATTGTCCAAGTACTGAATTATGAGGGGAAACAAGGGTCCAAATACAGAGCCAAGAGGTTGCATAAGGACATCAAGAAAAAGCACACGTGACTGCCACAGCAACCACTTGTTGCTCTTTTTTTTTACCATGGGCATCCACTCATATAGGATTCCCAGGAAGAAGAAAACATTTTGCATCCACTCCCCTCTGCCGCGACTATAAATAGTATCATTTGTGTATTAAATTGTTGTAAGTACACCTCCGCATAACCTTGTGCCCTTAAAACAGGGGTAGGGAACCTATGGCTCTCGAGCCATATGTGGCTTTTGATGACTGCATCTGGCTCTCAGCTAAATCTTAGCTGACATTGCTTAACACGATAAGTAATGAATAATTCCGCTGGTAATCATAGTGTTAAAAATAACGTTCATAACGTGGGGGGTGGGGGCGTGGTTAAGATATATATATAAGAAATACTTGACTTTCAGTGAATTCTAGCTATATATATATATATATATATATATATATATATATATATATATATATATATATATATATATATATATATATATATATATATATATACATACAGTACATATAAATAAATAAAATAAATACTTGAATTTCAGTGATCATTTATTTACACATATACACACACATAACACTCATCTACTCATTGTTGAGTTAAGGGTTGAATTGTCCATCCTTGTTCTATTCTCTGTCACTATTTCAGAACACACACATTATACAAATATACATTATAAAATCAATAAGAAAACGGGAGCTCTAATTTGGGAGTCTGAATTAGGATCAGAAGTTCCTATATAAACATTGCGCACTCACGTTGCCTTTTTGTATTGATTACTGCAGCTGTGCACTGGATTCATTCACAAATACAAACTACAACTCACAAACACTTTAGAGTTAGGCTCCACCATCAGAATGTGTACTTAAACTTATAAAGATCACATGGATATTATTCAGTGAGTTGATTCACCAAAACTAACCTGTTATACAGGAGGAAAAAGCACACAGGACGTTTCAATTGTTCACAGGTCGCGCTCATCAGAATGACAAGACACTTCCGGTCTGCAGGTGATAGCATTCAATTGGGAAGAAACACCCTACTGCCCCCTACTGACCAATGTGAATACTGATAAATGTGTAATGACAGCTCCAAAAACGAATTCAAACCACAAAATAAAATAAATAAAATAAATAAATCAACACAAAAATGTGACACATTATGGGTGGGTCACATATGCATGTACAGTAGATGGCAGTATTGTCCTGTTTATATTGTGAGAAAGCGGGCGTGTGAACAGGCTGTCAACACGTCACTCAGGTCCGCATGGAGCCGGAGGGGGCGTGGCCTCCAGCTCCGCCTAAATTTTGGGAGAAAATTTGTCCCGGGAGGTTTTCGGGAGAGGCGCTGAATTTCGGGAGTCTCCCGGAAAATCCGGGAGGGTTGGCAAGTATGGATAGGTGGTGGTCGGAGGGGCTGTTGGCGCAAATTGCAGCCACGCTTCTGTCAGTCTACCCCAGGGCAGCTGTGGCTAAGAAAGTAGCTTACCACCACCAGGTGTGAATGAATGATGGGTTCTACATGTAAAGCGACTTTGGGTACTTAGAAAAGCGCTATATAAATCCCAGTTATTATTATTATTATTATATGGCTCTCACGGAAATACATTTTTAAATATTTGGCTTTCATGGCTCTCTCAGCCAAAAAGGTTCCTGACCCCGGCCTTAAAACGTCAAAGAAAAGAAAGAAATATAGCTCAACTTACAACAAAGAATAACTTAATTAACATTGTTTTTAGTCTTTAAAAGAAAATATTTTAGGGCCGGATTTATTAAAGGTTTGCGTGCGCAAAGTGGACTGTCTGTTAAGTGAGCAGAATAAGGCGTGCAAATCATTTGCAAAATATATGCTGAGTATCAAAACGCCCACAATACTGGGAGGAGAAGATGCAAATATAATTATTTTGCACGCGCAATGTGATTTATCAACATTCATTACCGTTTTGCGAACACTATATAGCGTTTTGTTAAGCACGTGTCAGAAGGACGTGCAAAGACATAGACATATAGTAATAATTTTTTTTATACCTTTATAGCTGTTAGAGCAGTGGTCCCCATCCTTTTTGTAGCTGCGGACCGGTCAACGCTTGAAAATTTGTCCCACGGACCGGGGGTATTTTTTTATTTGTATTTCTTTTATTTTATTTAAAAAATATATATATTTTTTATATTTATTTTGAATTTT
>NC_084557.2:15918191-16050691 GCF_033978685.3 Nerophis lumbriciformis | reverse complement strand
GCTGAGAAACAATAATCAAAATAAGTATGGTGCCAGTATGCTGTTTTAAAAAAAAAAAAATACTGGAAAGGATAGAAATGTAGTTTGTCTCTTTTATCCGATTATTAATCGAAGTAATAATCGACAGATTAATCGATTGCCCTAGAAATTACATAATCTCCCACAGCACACCAGATTGTTATTTCACGGCACAGCCCACCGCACAGTGGTTGAAAAACACTGGCTTTAGTATGTCATAATTTCTTATTATTCCTTTCATGAAAATGCATTTATACAAGCTACGTACAGTTCACACTTTCATATATTTCTTATACATTTCCATGATCAGAAAAGAGCAGATGGAAGAATAAGATTCTTATATTTATCTACCCCCTTTTTAAACACAAATTATTTTAGATGACATTATCACTGTTCCCTCCAACACCTGAACTCCAACATACTTTTTAATTTTCCTTTAAGCATTTTCACAATGACACGTCCAATCAAAAACAAAAATCAGTTTGATATAATTCCAGTTGTCTCTTTTTGTAACTCTTTTTAAATTCAAAAATATTCTTGCAACTTTTTAAGTCTTTCTTTAGAGAATTCCATGCTTTCACACCAGCAACAGACAAGCACATTTGTTTCATATTTGTTCGCGCTCTTGGATGTTTAAAGTCATATGGCCTTCTGTGATTCTCATCTTCAGACTTGAACACAAATAACTTTTGTAAGTCCTTCGGAATAACTTTATTTCTAGCTTTGAACATCACTAATAGAGTATACAATTCTACAATGCCTTTTAGTTTTAATAATCCTGACCTAATGAAGAGTGGATTTGTGTGGTCTCTATATCCTACTTTAAAAATAATACATATTGCTTTGATTGACTGATTGAGACTTTTATTAGTAGGTTGCACACAGTGAAGTACATATTCCGTACAATTGACCACAAAATGGTAACACCCGAATAAGTTTTTCAACTTGTTTAAGTCGGGATCCACTTAAATTGATTCCCGATACAGATGTATACCATCATATATACTATCATCATAATACAGTCATCACACAAGATAATCATCAGGGTGTATGCATTGAATTATTTACATTATTTACAATTCGGGGTGTGGAGGGGGTGTGGGGGGGATTTTAGGTTTGGTTGTTATCATCAGTCATCAACAATTGAGAACAGAGAAATGGATATTGAAACAGTGTAGGTCTGACTTGGTAGGATATGTACAGCAAGTAGTGGACATAGAGAGAGAGAGATCAGAAGGCATCAGAAGCTCTTTTCTGTAAAAGAAATAAAGGCATTATGTTGCTGTGATATGTATTTATATGTATTTAGTATGTTAAAATGCTACACATTCAATTCAGGAACTGGGAACGATTATCACTTGATTTGACACCCATGTCCCCTTTAAGGCAACATGCATCAATTCCTGTGCGCTTGGCCTAAGAGACATTGTTATGATGGTCAACATAAACCAGGTTCGTTTGTGTTTATTTTAAGGGCCTGCTTGCGGCACATTGTAGAAATGAGAAAACACAGCAAAAACGTGAAAAACTAGAACTTCATACTTCTAACACAAAATGTTGTCTTTATAGAATACGTAAAACAATTTACATAATAACATCCATTATACAAAAATATCAAAGTGGCCCATTGCGTCCTTTTATTTTTTCAGTAAATGGTTAAAAAAAAGTTAAGAACTGTCTTTATTGCCCGGTCATTCCACCCCCCTGCAGAGAAGAAACAAACTCAGGCATTGCTTTATTACACCAGGCAGACAGAGGAGCCAATGTTTTGTCGTTTAAGCTAAAGTTGGGACTCATGTCCTGTCAAATTGATTAAATTGTGTGTCATTCCTTAAACTTTTTCGGGAACAGGTAAAGCTTTCCACCCTTAATAGAACCCTTAAAGTTGACTATTTGTCTATCACGCCCAGTGATCGACTGCATCACTGAGCGTATAATAGCTTTCCCCCCTCATGAAACTAGTTTAATGCAGGACTGTCACCCTTTGACGTCTGTAGTTGTTAGAAGACAATTGACATATGAATAGAGACGTTAATACAATTCATTGAACTACAATAGTTCGGCAAGAAACGACTAGTTCGATAGTCGATTAGTCATCGACTATCTTAACGATTTGTCGACTTATCGTATTATGGCGCATACACAAAATGCAAGGACAGGTAAAGTGCTAATAAAAACTAATCGGATTATGGCGCATACACAAAAAGCAAGGACAGGCAAAGTGCCAATAAAAACAAAACAAAAACAACATATAGTAAAATGTAGTATTGCATGCAAATAAATAATGTTGAGACTGATAAAGTGCAAATTTAAAACTTCTGCCCTGAAAAAAATAATTCCGTGAATAAAAATGTAGTAATGTACATTGTATGCAAATAAATAATCAAGTAAAGCATTGAGAATACTATAGTACTTTCAGTAAGTGTATAAATGCTTCTCTCTCATACATACCTGGTGTAAATGATTTCCCCATATTAAGCTGCTTTTTAACAGGAATTTGTTTGTTGTTGTGGTCTTGTTCGCCTCGTAAAGCGTAGAATTTTACGCACTCTGTTGAAGGCTTCAGTTTAAGATGCTGAAATAGGTTTCTTTGTTGCTACTTTTTTTTTTTTTAAATAAACTTTGTAGTGTGTAGTCATTTGTTCCACAACTGTAGCTGAAATACAGACTAGTGACAAAACTTTTCTTTTCTTTGGAACAAACGTCTTGCTTTCGTTTGTGTTAGCATTAGTCATATTTTGCTAGTTGTGTGAATCTCCGCTAAGTAAATAAGGAGGTCACGACGGAAGCTCCTGGAGGCAAAAAGTATGCTAGAGCAAAAGGAGAATTTTATTTTAATTTTAACATTTTTAAATTGTCTGCAACAAAAAAAATGTAATCTATGAAAACAATGTCGCCCAGGCCTATTAGAAGCTACCGTATTTTCCGCACTATAAGGCGCACCTAAAAACCACAAATTTTCTCAAAAGCTGACAGTGCGCCTTATAATCCGGTGCGCCTTATATATGGGTTAATATTAATATTAATTTTCATAAAGTTTAGGTCTCGCAACTACGGTAAACAGCCGCCATCTTTTTTCCCCGTAGAAGAAGCGCGCGGTGCATGCTGGGATATGTGACGTTTCATTTCCATTTGTGTGTTTATGTAAAGACCCCAAAATGGCTCCTATTAAGTGTGTTGTCTGTCTAATTATAAATAATGCAGACGAGGCGTGTTAACTGAGTTCTCAACGTTTACTCACAGCGTGCTCATAACCACATTCTAACTGCCAGCACATACAACAACGCTTCTCAGGGCTACCGCGCATGCTCGTCACTATCGTTGCATGCTGGGTAGTGTAGTTGTTATATTTGCTAGCTCATAACATCACATTAAGAGACACGCTTACGCGCTTAATTCAATACTCGCCGTCATTCTGGGTGGATTGACAAAAGAACTCCAGCCGCTGGATATTGGTGTCAACAGGGCATTCAAATCACGACTGCGAACGGCGTGGGAACAATGGATGACCGAAGGCGAACACACCTTCACTAAGACAGGCAGACAGCGCCGGACGACATACGCCAACATCTGCCAGTGGATCGTAAATGCCTGGGCAGATATTTCGGTCACAACTGTGGTCCGAGCTTTCCGGAAGGCAGGATTCACAGAACTGCTGGACAACAGTGACACTGACTCCGATGACTTCGACGAGACGGAACCGGCCATTTTGGATCCCACATTTGCCCAACTTTTCAATTCGGACACCGAAGACGAAGAATTCGAAGGATTTACGAATGAAGAATAACTTCAGAAAGTGAGCGCTATGTTTATTTTGTGTGTTGTGACATTAACGTTCGAGCAACATTATGTTGCTATTGCTCTGCACTATTTTGAATTTTACTATGTTTGTGATTGCACATTTGCGTACATTTTGGGACAGAGTTGTTAGAACGCTGGTTTTTAATATATTATTAAAGTTTGACTGACCTATCTGACTGTTTTTTTGACATTCCCTTTAGCGCAGCGTAGGCGCGGCTTATAGTCCGGGGCGGCTTATAGGTGGACAAAGTTTTGAAATATGCCATTCATTGAAGGTGCGGCTAATAACCCGGGGCGGCTTATAGTGCGGAAAATACGGTAACTATCATACCGAACCGAAGAGAGTAACACATCCTCCACAAGACCGACAAGCCTCCACTTTAAATGCTCCTGCATCAGAGACATACTGCAATGAAAAGTGAGGCCTACTTTGACAAACAGTTGCAATAGCAGAATCAATGTCAGCACATGACTCCTCGCTCCGTGCCGCCATTGTTGTTTGAATCAAACAGTCCCTTCGGCGCTACGTCACATCTATAAAATTCCGCCCGGCGATCCTGATTGGTTCATTATTTTTTGCTATCTGGAAGGAGTTTGCAATGCCTTCGAGCCCAGACCCTTGTGTTGAGCTCAGCGAACTACAAGGATCTGGCGAGAGCTAGGTTAGGCTGCCGGGGCAATTTGTTATTGTATATCTTGGCTGTCTGTGGTATCTTTGAATACTTTAAAGGGGAACATTATCACCAGACCTATGTAAGCGTCAATATATACCTTGATGTTGCAGAAAAAAGACCATATATTTTTTTAACCGATTTCCGAACTCTAAATTAAACGCCTTTCTATTATTCGCTCTCGGAGCGATGACGTCACAACGTGACGTCACATCGGGAAGCAATCCGCCATTTTCTCACTGTCGTCGGTGTGTTGTCGGAGGGTGTAACAACACGAACAGGGACAGATTCAAGTTGCACCAGTGGCCCAAAGATGCGAAAGTGGCAAGAAATTGGACAAAATTTGTTCAAAATACGAGGCTGTGGGGAAAGCCGACGAAATGGTCAGTCGTTTGTTCCGCACACTTTACCGACGAAAGCTATGCTACGACAGAGATGGCAAGAATGTGTAGATATCCTGGACACTCAAAGCAGATGCTGACATCAACTCCAAAACTGGACAGATCAGCTTTCAGGAAAAGAGAGCGGATGAGGGTATGTCTACAGAATATATTAATTGATGAAAACTTTATTCATTACTCGCGGTTTTACGTAAATTATTATACATCAACTGTGTTTACCAATAATTTAGCTTAAAAACGTTTATTTTTTTCAATCATTCGACTACATTCGGGTAGTCTTGTGTAATGCAGTATTTTGTGTCTATTTAGGTATGGTTAACCTGAGTGCTGAAATCGTGGAAAAATATATGTTCTTAGCGCGCCTGAAATGGGCTGTCTGCACTCTCAAAGTGCATGTTGTTGCCAAATGTATTTCATATGCTGTAAACCTAGTTCATAGTTGTTAGTTTCCTTTAATGCCAAACAAACACATACCAATCGTTGGTTAGAAGGCGATCGCCGAATTCGTCCTCGCCTTCTCCTGTGTCGCTGGCTGTCGTGTCATTTTCGTCGGTTTCGCTTGCATACGGTTCAAACCGATATGGCTCAATAGCTTCAGTTTCTTCTTCAATTTCGTTTTCGCTACCTGCCTCCACACTACAACCATCCGTTTCAATACATTCGTAATCTGTTGAATCGCTTAAACCGCTGAAATCCGAGTCTGAATCCGAGCTAATGTCGCTATACCTTGCTGTTCTATCCGCCATGTTTGTTTGTATTGGCATCACTGTGTGACGTCACAGGAAAATGGACGGGTGTATATAACGATGGTTAAAATCAGGCATTTTGAAGCTTTTTTTAGGGATATTGCGTGATGGGTAAAATTTTGAAAAAAACTTCGAAAAATAAAATAAGCCACTGGGAACTGATTTGTAATGGTTTTAACCCTTCTGAAATTGTGATAATGTTCCCCTTTAAGAAATGGCATGAACCAGGCGTTTTCAAAGTGTGGCACAATGTATTACTGTTTTGACCTCCCCTACTCACAGAATGACTCATTTTCTGGAGTTTTCTGGTCAGCACATACTCTTGCCTCCATAGAGAGTAAAAATCATTCTGGTCAAAAGTTATCTAAGCAACAGTTTTTTTATTTTCATTTTCTTGGCTACTGTGGTAAGCCTGCCACACACTTTGAAAACCCTGGGATGTACGGAATACAGTTATACAAATTTAATTGGTTAAGCTCATAACCTTCAAAAACTCATATTGTGAAACAAAGTCACCCATTAAAATCAATTAAATCGGTGCTTAGGCCCCCCACAACACCATCATTTTCTAAATATAAAATGCATTTTAAAAAGAAAAACAAACTATTAGATGAGAAATATTTTTTGAAAAACAATACAGTAGAATGTACTACAAACTACTTGTTTTATGAAATAATGTAATGATAATGTACAGCATTTGGAGAGCAGACTTCTACAGTATCAATTTTCAGCGTATTCTCCGTCAAACACATCATCAGCAGCTTCTCCATCTTTTTATGGTTAAATGTCCGCCATTTAGATATAATTCCAATGTGCATGGCTCGGATTACAGACTCATTCTGTTTTGGTGTGGTGCAGACTAAGTGATATACTCTCAAACTGCTTCACCAAATCTGTTACACAATATGACTATCATCCACTTCATCTTCTCAGCACTGTCCTTCATACTAAACATGGTTGGAAAAATAAAGTTATGCACATCTCTAGCATTAAACTACTGCCAGCAAGTAAGACATGCTGTCTTGCTTGCATCTTAACAGGGTCCACTGTGGCATTTGGTATGCCAACTGTTGGTGAGGAGACTCGTAACCTGAATCTTTGCTCGTAACCGAAAGCATAACAGTTAGCCAAGAGACAGCTCATATGCCGAAAAGCTCGGGCACTTATGTCCTGAGGTATTCTATAAAAGACAATCAATAACAAATGTACTTTAAAGTATAATGACTGCACTGCTGTCCAGGAAAATGTTTGTATTTCCCATTTCTTTATGATGTACCTTTTTGTATAGCTTTCTGTCTATTTGCATATGCTTGTTCAGTGTTGTCAGTTTTACGTGGAGGGGCTGATAGAGGGGTCATCCAGAAAAATCAGGTTCTCTCGCATGCAAGCACAGTGAATATGATATAAAAAAATCTACAATATCAAAGAGTGTGACGTAGATACATTGCAACCCCACAGGCAACATGGATGGATAGACTAATATTTATCCCACAATGGGGAAATAAGGTGGTTGCAGTGCAGATACAAAAAGTCTGCAAAAATAAGATAAAACACATAAAAACAAAAGGGAATTATCAAATAACATAGAGAACATAAGAGACATTAAAAGACCAAAGAGAGAACATAAGAGACATTAAAAGACCAAAGAGCTGATGCAACCAGCTGCCACTTTAGCAGCGCCAATTCCACACACAGCTTTAAAAGTTGAACAAAACAAAAAATTTAAAAATTAGCAACAAATAATACATTTTGCGCACATACAAATGCACCAGACATGGACAAATAACAAAACACAAACACAATTTCAACACCCAAATACATCACGGTGGTCTCTGCAGTGCTCCATGCTATCGTCTGCTGGGGTGGGGGTGCCGCACGGCCAGAGACGGGATCAGACCCAACAAAGCAACAAAGGGAGCTTTACAAATACTGTAATATGATTGTTTTTTAGACAGTACAAATTGGTGTTTTAGCGCCTTGCATTACAAACTCAAATGCATTTCGTGTTGTCGTTGAAGCAGCTTATCTCTTGCCGTAGTTTACTTTTACGGCTAATACCATAGAACGCCGATGTGTTGGTACGCTTGAAAAATAGTTCCTCAGCGTTCGCTCTTACAATAACAATGTCGCTACAGTTTGGTAATTACACAGGTTACGGAACGTAAATGAAGTATTGGTGACGGTTTTTGAATGCATTTTTAACGTGATTTGGAGGTAGAATTGATTGCTCCCATTAGCTGCAATGCTAGCTACCTAGAACGAGCCGATTTGTAAATGTTTCCCTCTTGTCTCTCAATGATTGTGAACGTATGTGCAGTTCCCCTTTAAGATGAGTCTGGTGTCTTTTATGGAGAGGAAGGCTCCCAGTAAAGCGAAGCAAGTGTGATGTCAAGCTCTCTGCAGCTAGTTTTTTGTCGAGGGCATGGAGCGACAGAAGTAAATAGTCTCTAAATACAAGTACAGTTTACAATATCACCAGAAATGGATACTAGATTTGTTTTTAATTTGGGAGAAATTTCTAGAAAAATAATTCTCAACAAACTACATTGTACAATACGCAGCAACAATTGAAAAATAAATAATAATAATAATGGATTAGATCTTATATCGTGCTTTTCTATTGTTAGATACTCAAAGTGCTCACAGAGAAGTGGGAACCCATCATTCATTCACACCTGGTGGTGGTAAGCTACATTTGTAGCCACAGCTGCCCTGGGGTAGACTGACGGAAGCGAGGCTGCCAGTTTGCGCCTACGCCCCCTCTGACCACCACCTATCATTCATTCATCATTCATTCACCAGTGTGAGCGGCACCGGGGGCAAGGGTGAAGTGTCCTGCCCAAGGACACAACGGCAGCGATTTGGATGTCAAGAGGCGGGGAGCGAACCTGCAACCCTCAGGTTTCTGGCACGGCCGCTCTACCCTCTACGCCATGCCGCCATAAGAACGATATGTCAGAAGAAAATATTAATACCAAAATTAATAACAGATTTGTTTTAAATGTACACATTTTTTGCCATATTTTAAAAGAAAATATATGCATCATAGCAAATAATGTGATGTCATATTGACCACGCCCCTAAACACCCCCCACCGCCACCGGTATCTTTGCAATATAGGGACCTGGTTATTTATTATATAGGTTATGGAACATAAATTAAGTATTGGTGGCGGTTTTTTGATGCATTTTCAGAATGATTTAGAGGTAGAATGAATTGCTCCCATTAGCACCATTGCTACCCACCTACAATGAGTCGATTTGTTACAAATTAGAATAAAAAAAACCAAAACATATGTTTTCTTGTCACTCATGAGGATAGTGAAGGATAAACAAAATTCCCTGAAAAAAGTGCAGTTTCCCTTTAAAAAAACTACTATAACAAGGAAACATTAAGACATCTGTTGTATTCATTGATGTCAATTGTTGATATTCATTGACGTAAATTGTGTTACAAAATCAGGACAGGAAGTGAATAGGTGCTACTAAATCGCTATGAATTGGAAAAGGTGTAGGATTAAATAAACTCAGATTATTCCTACTTCTTTTCGAACATGTTGTAAAGAGAAATGTAAATGTGTAAACTGTATGATATATTACTTGTAATTGCATACAAGCTTGAAATAAATTTAAACCAACCAACCATGTTGGCTCGGCTTCTTCCTACTCCTTTTCGAACAAGTTGTAAAGAGAAATGTAAACGTGTAAACTGTATGATATATCACCTGTAATTGCATACAAGTTTGAAATAAATTTAAACAAACCAACCAACATTTGTAATTTGGACGCACAAAGCATGTGCACTTGTAAGTCTCTGCGTGCCTGACCTGCGCATTCATTTTTAGCTGTGGAAGTTGTTTCCGCAAGTAAAAAATAAAATCAAAACCTATGAAAGAAACTAAATGTTAATACAGTTGTCTTTTTTGGAGTGTTGTGTTCTTTATCTCTGATCTTTGATTTTGCAGCTCTTTGGTTGTATTTTATCTTCGGGCTGCTGCAGTGTTTGGCGTTTTGCTACTGGAAGAAGCAATCCAGTGTATCCGGACTGATTTTTCTGACGCGTCTTGACTTTCATGCCCATCTGAGCGGGCGAGTCGAGCCTCTGGTGTGGTAAACGTTGAGGCTTGCTCAGGGTTCAATGTGTGCGCAAAACACTTCCAATCACTCGTGCACAGCCAGATGGATATGCTTCTGACTATTAAAAACGTAAGTTTTTCTGTAAACGAGAAAGTCAGGTTTTGGTTGTTACGATCGCCGCCTGCTATTTGGCGCAGAAGTCATTGCCAATTTTATTGTCCTAACTTAAAAATATATATTTGAAGCATTAATGGCTTTTTCTAAATGTGTGTGATGTTTCATTGTTGTCTTGATACTATTAATGTTTATTTAGTAAGTAGCGCCTGACTGCTAAAGCAATTGGCTATTATGGCAAAAATTAGAGTGTCGAGTTAGACCTCAAGTTTAATGGCACATACCTGCAACAAGTGAAGCCGGTTTAGCCACTGTCGCAAACTTTCGGTATGGTACGCACTCTTATTCTCCTCTACCTGGACCTGTGTGTGTGTGTGTGTGTGTGTGTGTGTGTGTGTGTGTGTGTGTGTGTGTGTGTGTGTGTGTGTGTGTGTGTGTGTGTGTGTGTGTGTGTGTGTGTGTGTGTGTGTGTGTGTGTGTGTGTGTGTGTGTGTGTGTGTGTGTGTGTGTGTGTGTGTGTGTGTGTGTGTGTGTGTGTGTGTGTGTGTGTGTGTGTGTGTGTGTGTGTGTAAGGTTAATAACAATGATTAGTCACACAGTGTTAAGTGTAGTAGTGTAACTGAATCAACTCACAGTATTTAATTAAGTTTTTAGGCTTTTTATTATTTTCTATTTTTTTCTATTGGTCATTTAGTCAGTTATAATTTCAGATACTATCAGTGGATGTTAAGGTCTAACTGACCAAAAATCGGAGGGGGAAATGTTCAGGCCTGGTGGAAGGAAATGTTTGTTTGTTGGTTGGGACAGATTAGGAAGTGTTTAGTGATTTCATTCAGGTCTGGCCGCAAAGAATCAACATTGTCATTCTGGGTTTAGGGTCCTCTAGGACTAATAAGTCAGTTGTTCGGGATCCTTTTCTGTTTTGTCAGCATCTATTGTCTCTGGCAGATACAGACGGCAAAAGTCTACACCAGGGCTTCTCCTTTATTTTCAGTTTTTGTTTTTCAAATCAAAATGATCAAGTCTGGATGAATGGCCTTAATGAGCATTTTTTGTAGTGGACATATATTCTCCATGGTCACCTGCAACCCCACCACAATTGTGTCGCCCCACAATTTCAGAAGTACTGGTCTACACTGTGACATAGAGAGCCTTGCCCAAATGCGCTTGACAGCTTCTAAGAGTGAGGTTTGGCAATGTGTACCTTCTCAGTTTTGTCCCAAAGCCTTACTGTTTGTGGTCCAATTCGAACACTGCTCACAAACCAAATGTTGAGCTTGATGTTTTCTGCTAAATTGATTGTGAGACAGACTTGTGGAAAAATAAGGGCCTGATCTTTTTGTTCAGTATATATGTTTATATATGTATGTGTATGTCTATTGTATATACAGTGCATCCAGAAAGTATTAACAGCGCTTCACTTTTTCCACATTTTAATTTAGTCTTATTCCAAAATTTAATAAAATAATGTTCCTCCTCAAAATTCTACACACAATACCCCATAATTACAATGTGAAAGTTTTTTTTTTTTGAATTCTCTCTGTCAGAGCTATAGCATTCCTCTGTGGATAGAGAAGAACCCTCCAGAAGGACAACCATCCCTTCAGCAATCCACCAATCAGGCCTGTAAGATATAGTGGCCAAACGTAGGCCATTCCTTTGTAAAAGTTTGCCAAAATATACCTGAAAGACTCTCAGGCCATGGGAAACAAAATTCTCTGCTCTGATGAGACAAAGATTGAACTCTTGGCGTGAATGCCAGGCGTCATGTTTGGAGGAAACCAGGCAATCTACCAATCAGGCCGGTATGGTATAGTGGCCAGACATAGGCTATTCATTAGTAGAAATCTCATAACAGCTCGCGTGGAGTTTGCTAAAATGCACCGGAATGACTCTCAGACCATGATAAACAAAATTCTCTAGTCTGATAAGACAAAGATTGAACTCTTTGGCGTAAATGCTTGTTATCATGTTTGAAGGTAACCAGGCACCGCTTATCACCAGGACTATACCATCCCTACACTGAAGCATGGTGGTGGCAGCATCATGCTGTGGGGATGTTTTTCAGCGGCATTAACTAGGATACTTTGTAGTCAGGTTAGAAGGAAAAAGATGAATGCAGCAATGTACAGTGATTTCCTGGAGAAAAACCTGTTTTGGAGTGCTGTTGAACTTGGACTGGGACGGGACTACATCTTTCAGTCGGACAACAATCCTTTTTCACTTCCGGTTTATGTGACGTCATTCGAGTTCACTTCCTGTTGAGCAGCACAGCATTTATCTTCAATCTGAATACTTTATGTCCGTTGTTTAGACAGTAATATTTTAAATGAGAAAACATGTTAATGTTGCTTGTTTTCATATAAGCATTTAAGCTAGTCCTTCTGTAATTTAGCAAAGTGCAGTTATCTATCACGGTTTTTCAATAATTGTAATTAATTTCAGTAATACTAACCGACATAGTTTTACCACGGTTATCATTACTGTTTATGTGTATGTAGTACAAACACCAACAGCTGCTGCAGAGAGTGACCGTTCTGCCTCTTCCAGCCGTAACAACTTGTGCATTTGGCAATTACCAATGCTGGAAAAGTTACAGAGTGAATGTTAATTTATCGTTCAGTTAATTGATTTGTCAGATATTGGCCGAGGCCTACTTGAGACTGTAATTGCTGCCAAAGGTGCATCAACAAAGTATTGAGCAAAGGCTGTGAATACTGTCATATTGTCATTTTTGGGTATTGTGTGTAGACATTTTAGGACAAGAATGTATTCCATTTTGGAATAAGACTGTAACATAACTATATGTGGGAAAAGTGAAGCGCAGTGAATACTTTACGGATGCAATGTACGTCACCTGTCTAAACATCTTATGTGTACACATAAACAGGTATACATTTCCCACAGAGAGCCTCCCTTCCTTGTTTACATTGAAGGAGATGCCGATATCCGCTTACTATTATATACAAAAAACACTTTTTGTGTGCTACACATACATGGATCATTGTTAGAATTTATGGAGCTGAGATAACAATTGTTGATTTACTTTTTTTTTCAACAGATGTTCTGATTATTATACAGAGGGAAAATCAAACTCTAGTCCAACTTGTATTATAGCTACTGAGCCACCAACCTGACACTTTTCTTTCCAGATAATGGCACACCCAAAGCTTATAAGAAAAACTTTCACATACTGCGAGTACACCTCAAAGATCAAGAACCTTTTTACATGTATTTTTAATACCCTCTTGTATGCAAGGAGGTACGAAGGCTGTAACCCCTCCCCCATTTGTGACTGATAAGTGAGGGCAGAAGTACATGTATCAGATGGTTTCACGTGGGGAGTGTGTGCACAGAGGGGGTGATAGAGGGTCTCGTACACTAGGGTTTGTCTCAGCCAGCCCCATTGTTGCAGCTCCACATGGTTCCTTCTTTCTGTCTCCAGGCTCAGGGCGACGTCCTTTCAACGTTGCAATCAAACCTTTTATTTGGGGCCTGTTTAAAGCAGAGATAAAAGGGAAGGGATGTCAATGTAACTAAACCAGGAGTTATTCACAAATGTAGGAAAAAAATAAAAATATTATATTATATCTGCGATCATATTCTCGAACATGAACATTTGTCAAGTGAAACATATTTCCTCATAAGAACAATGTACACATGAATAATTAGGTATACCCTCGACAAAAGTCCCTATATTGTATTCTCAAATGGACACTTTGAAGACACTATAATGTGTATATATTCTGTATATGTGTCAAAATAACATACACAAGTGAGTAATGGCTCAACGATCTTTTTTTCATTCAAACATCATAACAGCCAGCTTAACTGTCAATATGTACACACGCACTCGTCCCTTTGGTGCACTTCAGCTGTAATCTGTGATAGTTCTACCTGAATATATGCTTCTAATATTATGTACATTACATGTTGTTCAAGTTAATGGTCTTCATATTGCTGCATGACAATGTTTAACCTTCTCTATTAATAAAATGTAATATTGAGCCTCCTAATCATTCTGTAATTGAGGACTCGACCTGTGTGTGTACTTATACATGGATTTGTATATATACATGTGTATATATACATGTGTGTGTATATATATATATATGTGTGTGTATATACGTGTTGGTAACTATATTACGCAGAAGTCTTAGTGGTAGAGGTAAGCTGCAAGTATAGACAAAAGTATGAGTGGAGATATGAGTGAGGTGAGTTTGAGTATCCTGCAGAGTTGAAAATAAGTTCCTACGTTGCTGAAACCTGAAACAAGCAACAAATATAACATTCTGCACCCGTATGTGGAAGTGAATACTTCACTGGAAATGAATAGTTCACCTTTTGAGACCGCTTGTATTTGATCACTTTGAATGCATGCGTCTACTCGCAAAATATAACATTAAAGTCACAAAATTGGCAACACCTCTGCTGCGTCTTCACCACCAAAGCAGCTGCGTATAAGGTGTGTTGTGAAGAAGACCCATCCGTTATACTTGTATTATGATTTGTTTACAAGCGAAGGCAAACCCCGGCAGAGTGAGATTCACATTTGTGAGTTTATTTGTGTCCACAAATAAATGAAACATTTTTTAACTATGAAACTTTATTGTAGCAAAATTATTTGCTGCCCCCGCGACCCGACCTCGGATAAGCGGAAGAAGATGGATGGATGGATGGATTTGCAAACATGTATCTCAATCTGTACACGTGTAACCCAATTTGCGTGCGTGTGTACTAATTTGTGTCTGTATATCAATCCAAGTGAGTGTATTCAGATCCGCGTGTATATCAATCCAAGTGAGTGTATTCAGATCCGCGTACGTGTGTTTTAAGTTGTCTGTAGTCTTATATAAGTGGTATAATGAAGACAACACATTATGTAAGTGTCTATATTAGCTATATTAGCCTACTATCAAAATTACTATGTGTCGCAGGCTGAAGCAAATCTTTGTTGACAGAAATGTTGAAATTTAACATTTGTTCTACACATTTTTACAACATTAGTAAATCAGAGGTTACTCAGAAGGTGAGAACTCCTGAAAATTACTGGCTTTTAATGGCCAAATGTGTAGATGTGTGTGTCCAAGTTAAAGGAAACAGGCTGTCTTCTTTTAATAGATTTATTACAATCTTTGGCAAGCGAGGTAATGTTTGCTGTGGTTTGGAATAACATGGTAACTTTTGCTGTGGTCTGGAACAACATGGCACACATACAACTATCTGAAATGCAACCAATATTACCTACCGATAATGTGTCATGAGACATGCAAATATAAATTAAATACAAAGAGGATAAAAGTAAAGGATATTAAATGAGCTCAAATATACCTACAAATGAGGCATAATGATGCAATATGTACATACAGCTAGCCTAAATAGCATGTTAGAATTGATTAGCTTGCAGTAATGCTCTGACCAAATATGCCTGATAAGTACTCTAACAAGTCAATAACCAACAAATCTCACCTTTGTGCATTCACGCACATTATAAAATGTTTGCTGGACAAAATGAAACAAAGAAGGAGTGGAAGATTTTACATGTGAACAAACTGTTGCGTTTGTTTGTATTTTCCCCCATCTTTTTCCATTTTCAACCCTTTTTTAAAAATGCCACTAGGGCGGCACTAAAGAGCCGCATGCAGCTCGAGAGCCGCCGGTTGCTGACCCCCGGTGTAATACAATCTGCACCTGCATATCTATGATCTGCGAGAAGCAGGAACCCTCTATTGGCGGTCTTTTTTACACAAGACTTTTGCGACGCTTCTGCCATGGAAAAGTTGTCTGTCCGTACAGCGATTTGAACGTGTAAAAATAGTTGTCTGTAACTCCCCTCTTGCCTTTCTTTATACTTTGCAACCACTGATCAAGTTATTCTGCGTTCAAGTCAACAGTGATAGACAACGCTGGAACACTTGCTCAGAGCTGCCAAGTCTCACGCTTTGAGCATGTTGATGACAGTCACGCAATTTGACCCTTTCTTACGCGACAAGCCATACTTGACATTTCTGCCACTAATGTATCCAATTTACAACACTTGCTGCAGTTCGATTAACTCTGATCAAAATAACCAATCCCAGACCAAGCCATCAATCCACTGTGCCTACATCTAACCACTACGCAATTGAAACCAATCAGAAACAACATAAGGCGGGTCTTAGCATCTCTCTTTCACACACCTCAGCTGTACGTTGTTTTTGATTGGTTTAAATTGTGTGGTGTCTTCCATTATTGGTTAAATATAGGAGATATGCACACACAGATTGTATTAGATGCGCGCACTTTTGAATGCGCATGAACAGGTATTACACGCTCAGGAATCTGGATACACTCGCTCAAATCGTACATGACAGAAGTGACGAAAAAGTCACGGGGAAAAAACACAGCCAATAGAGGATTCCTGCTTCTCGCAGATCATAGTTGCGCACACGAAGATTGTATTATATGCATGCACTTCTGAATGAGTGCACACACTTTGTATTACACTCTCACGAATCTGGATGCGATCGCTCAAATCGTACACGGCAGAAGTGTCGCAAAAGTCATGTTACGGTATACCGGTATTAGTATAGTACCGCGGTACTAATGAATCATTTTCGGTACTATACCGCTTCTGAAAAGTACTGGTCCCTGAACACGAGGACTTTGAATATGACCAATGTATGGTCCTGTAACTACTTGGTATCGGATTGATACCCAAATTCGTGGTATCCTCCAAAACTAATGTAAAGTATCAAAC
This sequence comes from Nerophis lumbriciformis, assembly GCF_033978685.3. Classification (NCBI taxonomy): domain Eukaryota; kingdom Metazoa; phylum Chordata; class Actinopteri; order Syngnathiformes; family Syngnathidae; genus Nerophis; species Nerophis lumbriciformis. The sequence goes on along the minus strand of NC_084557.2, from coordinate 16,034,125 downwards.
ATCAGAAGAATAAGTGATTATTACATTTTAACAGAAGTGTAGATAGAACATGTTAAGAGAGAAAGTAAGCATATATTAACAGTAAATGAACAATTAATTCCTTAATAATTTTGACAAAATAATACAATGGAAAATGACACAATATGTTACTGCATGCATCAGCAGCTAAATTAGGAGCCTTTGTTTGCTTATTTACTAATAAAAGACAAGTTGTCTTGTATGTTCACTATTTTATTTAAGTACAAACTTGCAATACATATGTTTAATGTACCGTAAGATTTTTTGTTAAAACAAAAGCCAATAATGCAATTTTTTGTGGTCCCCTTTATTTAGAAAAGTGCCGAAAAGTATCGAAATAATTTTGGTACCGGTACCAAAATATTGGTATCGGGACAATACTAAGTCACATGTAAGTCAGCCTTTCGAGGTTTTTTTTTTGTGATTAGGGACTGACACACAACATAAAACACACATACGTGGATTTAAAACACACGTACGCGGATTCAAACACACGTACGCGGATCTAAAACACACGTACACAAATCTGATTACATACACTCTGAGTGATATACGGGCACACATTAGTACACACGCACATGAATTGGATTACATGTGCACAGACTGAGATACACATTTGCAAATAATTTTGCTACAATAATACTTCCACAGTAAACACTGACATGTGCATGTCCTGTGTGTGTGTGTGTGTGTGTTTGGAGAGCGGTCTTGCAGTTAAGGAAAAAGGAGCCTAGCTTGGAGGAGCAAGACATCATGGAGAGAAACATCGATTAACAATTTTCTCTTTTTTTAATGTCGTCCAAACTAATTAATTGGATTACGAATTAAAAATGTATTATTCGTGCAGCCTTACATGGCAAATTTTGCTTCCAAATAAACCCGGTCAGGACTTTAGATAACACAGCTACCAAGCTATGAAACTGTTAAATGACATACAATCAAGTAAAAAGTTTATTTTTTTAAATCTGTGTGACATTTAGACAATGAAATAGTATGGGGCGTGGCCGGGACAGTGTGAAAATGATGTCTGTGTAAAATGTGCAACATTGGCTATGAAAAAAAAAAAAAATTTTAAAGGGCAAAAAATGTTATGCAAGTATTTAAACACAAATACGTGTTTAGTGTTTTCTTTTCTGAATAATTAAATCTAGTTTGGCAGATATGTAAACAGTTGTTGAAATTAGGGTCAAAACATTTAATCTTGAGCTTGTTTATTGATAGTTTCCACAAGTTACTTTAAAACTAAGCACACAAAAGGAAAGACAATAAATATACGCATTAGGAATCATGTTAAATTGACAATACAGGTTGGTATAAACTATCCATCCATCCATCCATCTTCTTCCGCTTATCCGAGGTCGGGTCGCGGGGGCAGCAGCTTAAGCAGGGAAGCCCAGACTTCCCTCTCCCCAGCCACTTCGTCCAGCTCCTCCCGGGGGATCCCGAGGCGTTCCCAGGCCAGCCGGGAGAGATAGTCTTCCCAGCGTGTCCTGGGTCTTCCCCGTGGCCTCCTACCGGTCGGACGTGCCCGAAACACCTTCCTAGGGAGGCGTTCGGGTGGCATCCTGACCAGATGCCCGAACCACCTCATCTGGCTCCTCTCGATGTGGAGGAGCAGCGGCTTTACTTTGAGCTCCCTCCGAATGACAGAGCTTCTCACCCTATCTCTAAGGGAGAGCCCCGCCACTCGGCGGAGGAAACTCATTTCGGCCGCTTGTACCCGCGATCTTGTCCTTTCGGTCATGACCCAAAGCTCTTGACCATAGGTGAGGATGGGAACGTAGATCGACCGGTAAATCGAGAGCTTTGCCTTCCGGCTCAGCTCCTTCTTCACCACAACGGATCGATACAGCGTCCGCATTACTGAAGACGCCGCACCGATCCGCCTGTCGATCTCACGATCAACTCTTCCCCCACTCGTGAACAAGACTCCGAGGTACTTGAACTCCTCCACTTGGGGCAAGATCTCCTCCCCAACCCGGAGATGGCACTCCACCCTTTTCCGGGAGAGAACCATGGACTCGGACTTGGAGGTGCTGATTCCCATCCCAGTCGCTTCACACTCGGCTGCGAACCGATCCAGTGAGAGCTGAAGATCTTGGCCGGAGGAAGCCATCAGGACCACATCATCTGCAAATAGCAGTGACCTAATCCTGCAGCCACCAAACCAGATCCCCTCAACGCCCTGACTGCGCCTAGAAATTCTGTCCATAAAGGTTATGAACAGAATCGGTGACAAAGGGCAGCCTTGGCGGAGTCCAACCCTCACTGGAAACGTGTCCGACTTACTGCCGGCAATGCGGACCAAGCTCTGACACTGATTATACAGGGAGCGAACTGCCACAATAAGACAGTCCGTTACCCCATACTCTCTGAGCACTCCCCACAGGACTTCCCGGGGTACACGGTCGAATGCCTTCTCCAAGTCCACAAAGCACATGTAGACTGGTTGGGCAAACTCCCATGCACCCTCAAGGACCCTGCCGAGAGTATAGAGCTGGTCCACAGTTCCACGACCAGGACGAAAACCACACTGTTCCTCCTGAATCCGAGGTTCGACTATCCGGCGTAGCCTCCTCTCCAGTAAACCTGAATAGACCTTACCGGGAAGGCTGAGGAGTGTGATCCCACGATAGTTGGAACACACCCTCCGGTTCCCCTTCTTAAAGAGAGGAACCACCACCCCGGTCTGCCAATCCAGAGGTACCGCCCCCGATGTCCACGCGATGTTGCAGAGTCTTGTCAACCAAGACAGCCCCACAACATCCAGAGCCTTAAGGAACTCCGGGCGGATCTCATCCACCCCCGGGGCCTTGCCACCGAGGAGCTTTTTAACTACCTCGGCAACCTCAGCCCCAGAAATAGGAGAGCCCACCACAGATTCCCCAGGCCCTGCTTCCTTATAGGAAGATGTGCTGGTAGGATTGAGGAGGTCTTCGAAGTATTCCCTCCACCGATCCACAACATCCGCAATCGAGGTCAGCAGAGCACCATCCCCACCATACACGGTGTTGACACTGCACTGCTTCCCCTTCCTGAGGCGGCGGATGGTGGTCCAGAATTGCTTCGAAGCCGTCCGGAAGTCTTTTTCCATGGCCTCCCCGAACTCCTCCCATGTCCGAGTTTTTGCCTCCGCGACCGCTGAAGCCGCACACCGCTTGGCCTGTCGGTACCTGTCTGCTGCCTCAGGAGTCCCATGAGCCAAAAGAACCCGATAGGACTCCTTCTTCAGCCTGACGGCATCCCTCACCGCCGGCGTCCACCAACGGGTTCTAGGATTACCGCCACGACAGGCACCAACCACCTTGCGGCCACAGCTCCAATCGGCCGCCTCGACAATAGAGGTACGGAACATTGTCCACTCGGACTCAATGTCCAGCACCTCCCTCGTGACATGTTCAAAGTTCTTCCGGAGGTGGGAATTGAAACTCTCTCTGACAGGAGACTCTGCCAGACGTTCCCAGCAAACCCTCACAATGCGTTTGGGCCTGCCAGGTCTGTCCGGCATCCTCCCCCACCATCGCAGCCAACTCACCACCAGGTGGTGATCGGTAGAAAGCTCCGCCCCTCTCTTCACCCGAGTGTCCAAAACATGAGGCCGCAAATCCGATGACACAACTACAAAGTCGATCATGGAACTGCGGCCTAGGGTGTCCTGGTGCCAAGTGCACATATGGACACCCTTATGTTTGAACATGGTGTTTGTTATCGACAATCTGTGACGAGCACAAAAGTCCAATAACAGAACACCACTCGGGTTCAGATCCGGGCGGCCATTCTTCCCAATCACACCTCTCCAGGTTTCACTGTCGCTGCCAACATGAGCGTTGAAGTCCCCCAGTAGAACGAGGGAATCACCCGGGGGAGCACTCTCCAGTACTCCCTCGAGTGAATCCAAAAAGGGTGGGTACTCTGAGCTGCTGTTTGGCGCGTAAACGCAAACAACAGTCAGGACCCGTCCCCCCACCCGAAGGCGGAGGGAAGCTACCCTCTCGTCCACCGGGTTGAACTCCAACGTGCAGGCTTTGAGCCGAGGGGCAACAAGAATTGCCACCCCAGCCCGTCGCCTCTCACTGCCGGCAACGCCAGAGTGGAAGAGAGTCCAGCCCCTCTCAAGAGAAGTGGTTCCAGAGCCCTTGCTGTGCGTCGAAGTGAGTCCGACTATATCTAGCCGGAACTTCTCCACCTCACGCACTAGCTCAGGCTCCTTCCCCCCCAGCGAAGTGACGTTCCACGTCCCAAGAGCCAGCTTATGTAGCCGAGGATCGGACCGCCAAGTGCCCTGCCCTCGGCTTCCGCCCAGCTCACACTGCACCCGACCTCTATGGCCCCTGCTATGGGTGGTGAGCCCATTGGAGGGGGGACCCACGTTGCCTCTTCGGGCTGTGCCCGGCCGGGCCCCATGGGGACAGGCCCGGCCACCAGGCGCTCGCCATCGTGCCCCACCTCCGGGCCTGGCTCCAGAGGGGGGCCCCGGTGACCCGCGTCCGGGCGAGGGAAATCTGGGTCCTTGGTTTGTGTTCTTCATCGAGGTCTTCGAGCTGCTCTTTGTCTGATCCCTCACCTAGGACCAGTTTGCCTTGGGAGACCCTACCAGGGGGCATAAAAACCCCCGGACAACATAGCTCCTAGGATCATTGGGACACGCAAACTCCTCTACCACGGTAAGGTGGCAGCTCAGAGAGGAGTGGTATAAACTAGATCTGCACAATTAATCAACATCGAATCGACATCAAGGTTTTAATTAGTGCGATAACGTTACCGCGAAAGGCAGAGGGTTTTTTTGGTTAGTTTTTTTTCTCCGCCGTTGTCTGTATTTGAGTGACAGACATGTCCGCTTAAAAGAATTGTTGAGCCTCGCGTTTGTTCGGGTCTTGCTTCAAACAGGGTGAATGATGTCTCACTCTGTGCATCACTCTCAGCACCTGAGCTTGTTTATTTATAACAGCTGTATTAACTGAACACGGGGAGCCCGCTTTTCAGTCATTTACAATCTTTGTCTTGGTGGGAGGAGATTGAAGCGCCAGCTTTACACACACACAGGAAACGCGTACAGACAAATACTCTATTCGCGACTCGCCGCAAAGTAACAATAATTAGGAGAGAAAAAATTATGATTACCAAGCCAAATGTCCCGTTGTGAGAATATTTCAGCTTCAAATCAGATGGGCATTATTGGCCCATCAACACGGAAGAACGAGTGAGAATGCCGTGATTACATTATGGCAATACACAAAAAGACAACGTCCGACCTTGTTTTTTAAAACTGGGAAAAAATGCACTTTAATATGTTTCAACATTTATTTAAGTTAAATTTTTGCTTACAAAAATGAGTAATGTTTTTTGTTTTTGATTTAGGATAACAAAGTTGATTACCTTTAAATTACAATACAATGGTAAACAATTCAACAGTAATTAGAAAGAAAAGTTCATAACGTTTTAAATGGTTACTTGCGTTTTTATTTATTATGATTCGATTACATTATAATCACTGTATAGTTTTTATCGGTTATTTCTTCAGTTTAAGAGCATGATGTAGACACATGCTCCTTATCTGTTTTCATAAACCCAAATACATTTTAAAATAAATTATTGCATATTTTTTCCTTCACTTGCTTTTTTTTTATGTATAAAATATGAAAATTGCAAATCCAATTGCATTTCCAATTTGGGAGAGAAAAATCGCAGTTACGCTTTTTCTCAATCAGGCAGCGGGAACAAAAGCATTGCAATCATACAGGATAAAGGTTATACGTACAAGAACATCCATGATTGGTTGTTTACTATGATGAGTCACGATTGGTTAGGGACAGGTCAATCAGAGGAAAGATAGGGCGGGAAGGAAAATAAGGGAAATCACAAAGTGCCTGCCTGCAAATTTTATTTTTTTTATCTGAGTTTGATACATTTTGTATTATTTGCACAGTTATGTTATTTATTTTACATAGAATATTTTTCTATTTTATTTATGTTATGTAATTCTGTACTACGGGGCAGCACGGTGGCTCAGTTGTTAGTGCGTGTGCCTCACAATACGAAGGTCCTGAGAAGTCCTGAGTTCAATCCCGGGCTCGGGATCTTTCTGTGTGGAGTTTGCATGTTCTCCCTGTGACTGCGTGGGTTCCCTCCGGGTACTCCGGCTTCCTCCCACCTCCAAAAACATGCACCTGGGGATAGGTTGATTGGCAACACTGAATTGGCCCTGGTGTGTGAATGTGATTGTGAATGTTGTCTGTCTATCTGTGTTGGCCCTGTGATGAGGTGGCGACTTGTCCAGGGTGTACACCGCCTTCCGCCCGAATGCAGCTGAGATAGGCTCCAGCACCCCCTGTGACCCCAAAAGGAACAAGCAGTAGAAAATGGATGGATGGATTCTGTACTACTTAAACGGTTTCTTTTCTGTGCTGTTAATACCCATCTTGACTAACTAGGTTAATAAAAGTGCCACTGACTGTTTACAGAACAGATGTCATTCAATTCGCTGGCTTAATGCTAACATACAATGAACGACATCATTGAAAAGCTAACAAAAATTAGCATCTTGATTGTTGTATCAGAATCAGAATCAGCTTTATTGTCATTACGCAAGGTAACGAGATTGAGGCCATTCCATACAGTGCGATGTGTGCATGCTAGAAAAACAATGTGCAAATATATAAAAATATAAAAAATGTAGAAGTGCAATGAATATGGTGTGAAATGAATATATACATGAAAAAAAACAAAAACAAAAACAGGGTGGTTGGTGGAATGGGTTATTGCACCGAAGAGAAGGCAGTTATGAGGGACAATGGGGCAGTCCGTTCAGGATGGTTATGGCCCTGGGGAAGAAGCTGTTCTTTAGCCTGTTTGTTTTGGTTTTAATGCACCTGTAGCGCTTCCCAGAGGGCAGCAGGTGGAACAGGTCAGAGCCAGGGTGGGTGCTGTCCTTGATGATGGCACTGGCTCTGTTGAGGCAGCGGGAGGTGTAGATGTCCGTCAGAGAGGGGAGAGGGCGGCCGATGATCTTCTGAGCCGTCTTGACCACTCTTTGCAGCCTCTCCCTGTCTGCTGCAGTTTAGCTGCCGTACCATACCGTAATACAGTAGGTCAGCAGGCTCTCGATGGACGAGCGGTAGAAGGTCAGCAGCAGGTCAGGCTTCAGGTTGTACTTCCCGAGGACTCTAAGGAAGTGTAGCCGCTGCTGAGCCTTCTTGATGATTGATGTGGTGTTGACTGTCCAGGAGAAGTCATTAGAGATGTGGACTCCAAGGTACCTGAAGGTGTGGACCCTCTCTACACGCTCGCCGTTGATCTAGAGGGGGGCAGGGTCGGTGCTGCTCCTCCTGAAGTTGACGATGATCTCTCTGGTCTTGCTGGTGTTGAGAGCGAGGTTGTTCTCCGAAGACCAGGCCGTCAGCTTCAGGACCTCCTTTCTGTAGGCAGCCTCGTCACCCCTGGAGATGAGCCCGACCACTGTGGTATCGTCGGCGAACTTGACGGTAAGGTTGTCACTGTGGGCCGGACTGCAGTCATGGGTGTAAAGGCAGTAGAGGAGGGGGCTCAGCACACAGCCCTGTGGGGAGCCGATGCTCAGCGTGCGGGAGGATGAGAGGTGCGGGCCAAGTCTCACATTCTGGGGTCGGTCCGTTAGGAAGTCCCTTATCCAGGCGTTTGTGAGAGGGGGGAGGCCAAGAGTGTACAGTTTATTGCAGAGTCTGTCCGGGATTATTGTATTGAAGGCAGAGCTATAGTCCACAGAGAGCATCCGGACGTAGCTCTGCTGCTGCTCCAGGTGGTTCAGAGCAGAGTGGAGAGCAACAGCGATGGCGTCCTCTGTGGACCTGTTCGCCCGGTATGCGAACTGGTGGGGGTCGAAGTCTGGAGGGATATGGTCCTTGATGTGCTGGAGAACAAGTCGCTCGAAGCACTTCATGATTACCGGAGTGAGGGCCACTGGTCGGTAATCATTCAGGCTGGTGATGGGAGACTTCTTCGGCACCGGGATTATTGTAGATGACTTCAGGCAGGATGGGATGACTGCCTGAGCCAGGGAGAGGTTGAAGATCCTGGTGAGGGGGGGAGCGAGCTGGTGGGCGCACGTCCTGAGCACCTTTCCAGGTACTCCGTCTGGTCCGGTAGCCTTCCTGGGGTTCACAGCCAGGAGCACTCGTCTGACACTGTGCTCCTGTACAGTGAGTGGAGTGGCGCCGGAGCCCGGTGGGGGCGGGGGCAGGGCTGGAGCAGATGAGTGTCGCTGGGGGGTTTCGAAACGGGCAAAGAAACAGTTAAGCTCCTCTGCCAGTGTCGCACTCTGATCCGCAGTTGTCATATTGCAGCCTCTGAAGTTCGTGATGTCATGAATGCCCCGCCACACCTCCCGTGAGTTTTTGCTGGACAGATGGGACTCTATGCACCTCCTGTGGTCCGCCTTTGCTTTTTTAATCCCTCTCTTCAGGTCGGCTCTAGCAACACTGTACAGTGCCCTGTCCCCTGACCTGAAGGCTGCGTCGCGGGCCCTGAGGAGTGTGCGGACCTGGCTGGTCATCCAGGGTTTCTTGTTGGGGTAAACCCGGATGGTTTTTTCCACAGTCACATTCCCGATGCAGAACTTTATGTAGTCCAGCACCGTTCCTGTGGCTGTCTCCAGCTCCTGTTGTTGGAAGAGGTCCCAGTCTGTGTGTTGGAAGCAGTCCTGAAGTTTGGGGAGTGCATCGTCAGGCCAGGTCATAACAGTCTTTGTGATAGGCCTGGCCTGGCGTCTGATGGGAGTGTAGGTAGGAGAGAGCAGGAGGGAAAGATGGTCTGACTGTCCAAGCTGGGGGAGGGGTGTAGCTCTGTACGCGTGCTTTATGTTGGTATACACGTGGTCCAGGGTGTTCTTGCCCCTTGTAGAACACTTCACGTGCTGGTAGAACTTAGGGAGTACAGTCATCAGATTGGCCTTATTAAAATCCCCTGCTATGATGTGAACACCGTCGGGGTGGGCCCGCTGCTGTTCGTTGACGGTGTTCAGCAGAAGAGAGAGCGCTGTGTTTACTTTGGCGTCCGGTGGAATATACTATATATTCGTACAGACTTTGAACAAATGAGATTTTAACAAACAAAATTTGACATTAAAGAGCACATTTCTACACTAAGAGGCGTATAGTCACCAAACTGTGGAAACTAATATTAACCGCTAAGTTTGTACACAGAGGCCAATCTGCGTGTGTGTGTGTGTGTGTGAGCATGTGTGGACTAGATGTTGCTCAAGTCTAAATAAAATGTTGACAATGTTTTGCGGAACATGATTGGCAGGAGATGGCAGCACATACATAGTATCAAATACTTCAAGTTTTCAAACACCTGGCAGGTTAAGTTTGATCTTCCTGTTAATGTCTAATGATGAGTGAGAACATGTGACATGGTCGTGCAGGAGGACTTGCATCGACATCTTTGATGCTGTGTGGTACACCAACAAAGACAGTAATATCAGCGGGGTGGCCTCTCTGGTTACCCTCACGGCAGACAGTCTCCATGTCACTGCTGTTAACGGCTCCACTGAGGTTCATATCACTAATAGTTGGAATAGCATGAAGGGATAACAGGAGGGGGGAGGGAAGCTTAATGTGTAAAGAGTCCTTTTACTGTGCTTTGGTTTCTTTCACCCCCAACCACCTCCAATTCTGTTCACACATGGTTCCTACAGGAACAATCATGTGACAACACCTTCCACCCCCCCATGAAACGGCTCGTACCACATGACTGCATAACGCCATAAAACTATAGAAAAATGTGTCTCACATTCTCAGGATGTACCACTACTCGACCAGAACAAAGCATCACTAGTAGTTGCTGAGAGACAATATTGATCTGGACATACACAGCTTCAAGGTTGACCCATTAAATGCATTGGACCTGGCACCCTTTTATCCATGAAAAAACGTGAGCAGAAGGAATGACTGACGTGTTTTTTATGATCTGCTTTTCCTTGAACAAAAATAACAGTCAGTATACTTACATCCTCTAAATTTGTCTGAATTCTCACTTAAATTTTTTTTTTCATGTGATGCAACTAACATCTCTTCAGGTTGAATTAATAGTAGATTTATTAGAGAAATTGAGCTCAATCAGTTATTTTTAGGTTAGTTTGGGCAGTGATTTGGCTTTCTACAACTATCATTTTAATAAACAGCTATGGTAGCCAAAAGACAAGAGATGCAAACGCCACATATACACATACACACCTATATACTCATATATATATATATATATATATATATATATATATATACATACACACCGTATTTCTTTGAATTGCCGCCGGGTATATAGTATGCGCCTGCCTAGAATTACCGCCGGGTCAAACTCGTTTTGCAAAATAATTAGCGCATGCTTAGCATTACCGCCGGCTCAGGATTAACGCTGGGTCAAACTCGTTTTGCAAAATATTATTTTTATTAGCGCATGTCTAGAATTTCTGCCGGGTCAAACTCGTTTCGCAAAATAATTAGCATATGCCTAGAATTTCCGCCGGGTCAAACTCGTCACGTCACGAGTGACACTTCACCTGTCATCATTTTCAAAATGGAGGAGGCTGATTTCAATAATTTGAAATCGCCTAAAGGGAAGAAGATTAAGAGCTATTCAGTAGGATTTAAGGTCCAAGCTATTGAATATGCTAGAAAGAACAGTAAGCAGAAATTTTTTATTAATATACCGTAGCTGCGTGTGTCAAATATGAGTCATTAAATGACTCCTGCCTCCTGGTGTTAGAGGGCGCTAGTGATCCTTCTTGCGACTACTTGGCTGCAGAAGAAGTGACAACAAGCAGCAACAGTTAGCAGCGATCGTTTATTTTTCCTCTCGCTTGCACTTTTAACATGGAGGATTACATATCTAAACTAAAACAGTTTTCTAAACTGGACTTTCAATCGAAGCAGGAGGTAATAATTAAAGGAATATCTCCATCGAGACAGAGAGACTTTTAAAACTGAAGAAAGATAAGGAAGACTTCTATAAACAAGATATCGATGCTTTTGTTCAGAAGGAGCTGCGCATGGACTTCATTTATAAGTAAAGGTAAGACCATAATAAAGTTTTTTCTATTAAATGTGCTTTTCATGATGGTATCCTTACATCACACTCAAATTTGTAAGCGCGGGCCTAAATTTACCGCATGCTTTTGGTAAGCGCCGGAGTGAGAAGAGGTTTTAAAATAATTAGCAAATGCTTACATTTACCGCATGCCTTTGGTAAGCACCGGAGTGAGAAGAGGTTTTACATTAATTACCGTCCCGGCGGCAATTCAAGGAAATACGGTATATATATATATATATATATATATATATATATATACATACATATATACACACACACACACACACACACACACACACACACACACACACACACACACACACACACACACACACACACACACACACACACACACACACACACACACACACACACACACACACACACACACACACACATATTATACAGGCCAAAAGTTTGGACACACCTTCTCATTCAATGTGTTTTCTTTATTTTCATGACTATTTACATTGTAGATTGTCACTGAAGGCATCAAAACTATTAATGAACACATGTGGAGTTATGTACTTAACAAAAAAAGGTGAAATAGATGAAATCATGTTTAATATTCTAATTTCTTCAAAATAGCCACCCTATGCTCTGATTACTGTTTTGCACACTCTTGGCATTCTCTCGATGAGCTTCAACAGGTGTCACCTGAAAGGGTTTTCACTTCACAGGTGTCATAGTGAAGTGATTGTAGTCATTAAAATAAAGAAAACACATTGAAATGAAAAGAGACAGAGCTAGGAGACACTCTTATCACCTTTTGGCAACATTTTGAGCTCTCCACACGCACACACACAAAATACTGTGTGGAATACTGTACGTAAACCAGTGCTGTTCAAAGTGTTGCAGTTGGTCTTTTTAAAATATTTTTTTCGAGCCTATTTAATTACAAATAACATGCCATTAGCAACTCCCACCCCTGTGTTGTCTTTTGTGTTTTTACAAAAAACTCAATCGTAAAAGAAAATTGGACAGAACTAGGGCTGCAACTAACGATTAATTTGATAATTGATTAATCTGTCGATTATTACTTTGATTAATCGATTAATAATCGGATAAAAGAGAAACTACATTTCTATCCTTTCCGGTATTTTATTGAAAAAAAACCCCAGCATACTAGCATCATACTTATTTTGATTGTTGTTTCTCAGCTGTTTGTACATGTTGCAGTTTATAAAAATAAAATGAAAAATTGCCTCTGCACATGCGCATAGCATAGATCCAACGAATCGATGACTAAATTAATCGCCAACTATTTTTATAATCGTTTTTAATCAATTTAATCGATTAGTTGTTGCAGCCCTAGACAGAACAAAATTGTGATTTTATTTTTGGCCAAAATCGTGCAGCCCTAACATCATGTCAACTACAATTCTGGGTCTGCAGTTGTTTTAACAGTGTAAATGGGAAGTTAATGTTTTGTCTCAATGTTTGGCTGGATTTGACCACTTCCCTGTTGTCTGGCAATGTTTAGTTTCCAACAATTTTTAGCGGTGTCAAGATACAGTATGTTGTTTCTATGGAATATACAGCCTATGAGAGATGTATTAATCACATTTTATATTATATTATTATTATATTCAATTGAATAGACTGCAAAAACAAGATTTAATGTTCGAACTGAGAAACTAAATATTTTTTGCAAATAATCATTAACTTAGAATTTAATGGTTGCAACACATTGCAAAAAAAGTTGGCACGGGGGCATTTTTACCACCGTGTTACGTGGCCTTTTCTTTTAACAACACTCAGTAAACGTTTGGGAACTGAGGAGACCAATTTTTGAAGCTTTTCAGGTGGAATTATTTCCCATTCTTGCTTGATGTACAGCTTAAGTTGTTCAACAGTCCAAAGTCTCCGTTGTTATATTTGACACTTCATACTGCACCACACATTTTCAATGGGAGACAGGTCTGGACTACAGGCAGGCCAGTCTAGTAACCGCACTTTTTTACTTTTTTTACAAAGTCACGCTGTTGTAACACGTGCAAAATGTGACTTGGCATTGTCTTGCTGAAATAAGCAGGGGCGTCCATGAAAAAGATGTTGCTTGGATGGCAACATATATTGCTCCAAAACCTGTATGTACCTTTCAGCATTAATGGTGCCTTCACAAATGTGTAAATTACCCATTCCTTGGGCACTAATACACCTCCATACCATCACAGACCCTGGGTTTTGAACTTTGCGCCTATAACAATCTGGATGGTTCTTTTCCTCTTTGGTCCATGGGACACGACATCCACAGTTTCCAAAAACAATTTGAAATGTGGACTCGTCAGACCACAGAACACTTTTCCACTTTGCATCAGTCCGTCTTAGATGAACTCGGGCCCAGCATAGCCGGCGGCGTTTCAGGGTGTTGTTGATAAAAAGCTTTTGCTTTGCATAGTAGAGTTTTAACTTGCACTTACAGATGTAGCGACAAACTGTCGTTACTGACCGTGGTTTTCTGAAGTGTTCCTGAGTCCATGTGGAGTTATCCTTTACACACTGATGTCGCTTTTTGATGCAGTACCGCCTGAGGGATCAAAGGTCATGAGCATTGTCGCTTACGTGCAGTGATTTCTCCAGATTCTCTGAACCTTTTGATGATATTACAGACCGTAGATGGTGAAATCCCTAAATTCCTAGCAATAGCTCATTGAGAAATGTTGTTCTTAAACTGTTCAACAATTTGCTCATGCATTTGTTCACAAAGTGGTGACCCTCGCCTCATCCTTGTTTGTGAATGACTGAGCATTTCATGGAACCTGCTTTTTTACCCAATCACGGCACCCACCTGTTCCCAATTAGCCTGTTCACCTGTGGGATGTTCCAAATAAGTGTTTGATGAGCATTCCTCAACCTTCTCAGTCTTTTTTGGCACTTGTGCCAGCTTTTTTGGAACATGTTGCAGGCATCAAATTCCAAATGAGCTAGTATTTGCAAAAAATAACATTTACCAGGTCGAACTTTAAATATCTTATCTTTGCAGTCTATTCAATTGAATATAGGTTGAAAAGGATTTGCAAATCATTGTATTCTGTTTTTATTTACGATTTACACAACGTGCCAACCTCACTGGTTTTAGAATTTGTATATCATAAACAGGCTTCTACAGTTTATTTTAAAGTTCATGCAGACATGAACAGATGATTATTGTTGCCTTTATAAATGTTGTATACTTATGTTTTCGGCAATGGCAAAGCAGGAAATCATAAGATTCATGCATTTGGGGGTGAGCTTCCACAAAGTTTTTTGACCGCTGTGTTTTGCAATCTTTTTTGAACAATAGCAAGAGTGAGACATGACAGTAAGGTAGACACACTTATTTAGACATTAAGTAACGTATTTTCCGGACTATAGAGCGCAGCGAAGGATATTATGTTAAATAATTTGTTTCCAGACAGTGCCTGTAATACGGCAGTAAAAATGTTGACCAAACAAAACAGAAGTCATCGTCATGGACCCACTAGCTAGGGAAGCTCGCTCTACGGTCAGCTAAACAGACTCAATAACTCCACAGTGATGTTTTGATAAGTTTGCTGAGGAATTTGTGAAACTGAAACAGTACAAAAAAAAAATGCCGTATGTTATGTTTGCATATTAGCCAATGCTCACGACGTTAGTCTCATTAAATTGCAGTAGCACGTTCAAATATGCATGAAAACACTCCTGCATACATCACACATCGGACGGTTTAGTAAGTATAAACAATTTTAGTTATACTGTAAAACTTACAAGACGTTGCTTGGAGTGATGAATAAATAATTCATACGAGTAGAAACGCTATGGACGGTTAGGAGGCTGAACGGCACTCCGGCCTGCAGTGTAAATATAGTCCTACAGACATTATTATTACACATGGGAAGGGTTAGTAAGTATACATTTTTTTAGTTATATTGTAAAACTTAGACATGTTTCTTGGAGTGATGACCAAAGAGTCCTTTCGGCCAGAAACAGAAAGTACAATTTCAAACCGCAGCACCTGCAGTGAGTGAACTCGTCCAATAGATGGCGCCATATCACAAACAACAACAAACCTTTTCAGTGTCTCCGTTGGTGTTATGTGAAAACTATTTACTAATACAAAACATTACGGCCGTTAGCGAGGAAAAAAATCTGTGAACTAGCCGCAGTGTTATAAGCTGCAGGATCCAAAGCGTGGGAAAAAAGTTGCGGCTTATAGTCCATAACATATGGTAGTTGCGAAACTCCAACATAATAAGAGGGCACAATTAAGATTTGGTTTAAGGAAACACTAGTGATGGTTGGATTAAGTATTATTTTCATGTAATCTTGGCATGCATAGAATAACACTGATGCAATGACCTAGAGCAGTGGTTCTCAACCTTTTTTCAGTGATGTACCCCCTGTGAATTTTTTTTAAATTCAAGTACCCCCTAATCAGAGCAAAGCATTTTTGGTTGAAAAAAAGAGATACAGAAGTCAAATATAGCACATTGTCATCAGTTTCTGATTTATTAAATTGTATAACAGTGCAAAATATTGCTCATTTGTAGTGGTCTTTGTTTAACTATTTGGAAAAAAATATATAAAAATAACTAAAAACTTGTTGAAAAATAAACAAGTGATTCAATTATAAATAAAGATTTCTACACATAGAAGTAATCATCAACTTAACGTGCCCCCTTTGGGGATTGTAATAGAGATCCATCTGGATTCATGAACTTAATTCTAAACATTTCTTCACAAGAAAAGAAATCTTTAACATCAATATTTATGGAACATGTCCACAAAAAAATCTAGCTGTCAACACTGAATATTGCATTGTTGCATTGTAATGAATGGAATAGCCTACTTGATTTGATGTTCAGTTTATGAACTTACATTCATATTTTGTTGAAGTATTATTCAATAAATATATTTATAAAGGATTTTTGAATACGGTAGTTGCTATTTTTAGAATATTTAAAAAAAAATCTCACGTACCCCTTGGCATACCTTCAAGTACCCCCAGGGGTACACGTACCCCCATTTGAGAACCACTGACATAGAGGCTGGTCAAAGCAGACTTTTTATGCAGTACTATCAATCAGAGAGTGTTCAGGTTTACCCAATGATGTGACCAGTGATGTCCTAAAGACATATATTTTTAAAAAGTGTACATTTGGATACTTTTGGAGATGGTGGGGCGTGCTGGGTTTGAATTGCAATCTAAAAGGAAAACCTCCATACACAGAAAGTAGGTTATAAAGGTGGAGCAAAATTTACACCAAAGCAAATCCAATTCATATTATCTAGCCAACAAGGAAGTGTTTTACATGTAGATTTACGTAAATTATCATAGGTCCCCTTAATTTAAGATGTGGTCGCGTAATTAATCTTGTCAAAGCGCTTTGAGTACCTTTAAGGTAGAAAAGCGCTATACAAGTATATAACCCATTTACCATTTTACCATTTTCTTTTGCCATATCGCCCAGCCCTACATTTAAAAGGGAACTGCAAATTTTTTTTGAATTTTGCCTAACGTTCACAATCATTATGAGAGACAAGAATACAAATGGTTTCGTTCTTGGTGGCTAGCAATGCAGCTAATGGGAGCAATCAATTCTACCTCTAAATCACTTTAAAATACATTCAATAACTGTCAACAATACTTTATTTACGTTCCGTTCATTTACGACTGGAGATGTCCGATAATGGCTTTTTTGCCGATATTCCGATATTGTCCAACTCTTAATTACCGATTCCGATATCAACCGATATATACAGTCGTGGAATTAACACATTATTATGCCTAATTTTGTTGTGATGCCCCGCTGGCATCACGGCGTGGCGCAGTGGAAGAGTGGCCGTGCGCGACCCGAGGGTCCCTGGTTCAATCCCCACCTAGTACCAACCTCGTCATGTCCGTTGTGTCCTGAGCAAGACACTTCACCCTTGCTCCTGATGGGTGCTGGTTAGCGCCTTGCATGGCAGCTCCCTCCATCAGTGTGTGAATGTGTGTGTGAATGGGTAAATGTGGAAGTAGTGTCAAAGCGCTTTGAGTACCTTGAAGGTAGAAAAGCGCTATACAAGTACAACCCATTTATCATTTATCATTAAACAATGTAACAAGGTTTTCCAAAATAAATCAACTCAAGTTATAGAAAAAAGTGCCAACATGGCACTGCCATATTTATTATTGAAGTCACAAAGTGCATTATTTTTTTTAACATGCCTCAAAACAGCAGCTTGGAATTTGGGACATGCTCTCCCTGAGAGAGCATGAGGAGGTTGAGGTGGGCGGGGTTGAGGTGGTGGGGGGTAGGGGGTAGCGGGGGGTGTATATTGTAGCGTCCCGGAAGAGTTAGTGCTGCAAGGGGTTCTGGGTATTTGTTCTATTGTGTTTATGTTGTGTTACGGTGCGGATGTTCTCCCGAAATGTGTTTGTCATTCTTATTTGGTGTGGGTTTCACAGTGTGGCGCATATTTGTAACAGTGTTAAAGTTGTTTATACGGCCACCTTCAGTGTGACCTGTGGCTGACTATGGCTGTTGACCAACTATGCCTTGCATTCACTTGTGCAGGGGTCACCAACGCGGTGCCCGCGGGCACCAGGTAGCCCGTAAGGACCAGATGAGTAGCCCGCTGGCCTGTTCTAAAAATAGCTCAAATAGCAGCACTTACTAGTGAGCTGCCTCTATTTTTTAAACTTTATTTATTCACTAGCAAGCTGGTCTCGCTTTGCTCAACATTTTTAATTCTAAGAGAGACAAAACTCAAATAGAATTTGAAAATCCAAGAAAATATTTTAAAGACTTGGTCTTCACTAACTGACAAAGAAACAGATAACAGATTTGGTGTCCAGTTCAAAGTGTGACATGATTTATTAAAAAATTTGAGAGTTGACTTTTGTATTTTTTGTACAAACATGGTGCAAAGTAATTCATGATTTGTTAAAAAATGTTAGTGGCTAGCTAGTTAAAATGGGATATTGTGGATTCACAAGACTGTCTTAGAAGTGATCATTTGAAAATGTTCAATTTGAGAAATGTGCACTTAGAGAAAATATAAAAATAAAGTGTTGCATATTGATATTTATCTGTTTCTATATATATTTATTGTGAGAAATCATTAAGATGATCAGTGTTTCCACAAAGATAAATATCATTAATTATTAATAATAACATAGAGTTAAAGGTAAATTGAGTAAATTGACTATTTCTGGCAATTTATTTAAGTGTGTATCAAACTGGTAGCCCTTCACATTAATCAGTACCCAAGAAGTAGCTCTTGGTTTCAAAAAGGTTGATGACCCCTGCACTTGTGTGTGTGAAAAGCCGTAGATATTATGTGATTGGGCCGGCACGCAAAGGCAGTGCCTTTAAGGTTTATTTGCGCTATGTACTTCTCCCTACGTCCGTGTACCACTACGTACAGCAGCGTTTTAAAAAGTCATAAATTTTACTTTTTGAAACCGATACCGATAATTTCCGATATTACTTTTTAAAACATTTATTGGCCGATAATATCGGCAGTCCGATATTATCGAACATCTCTATTTACGACCTGTATAATAACCAAGCTGTAGCAAAATTGTTATTGTAAGAGCGAACACTGACAAACTCTTTTTCTAGCGTACTAATACATCGGCGTGCTCCGGTATTAGCTAACTACGGAAAGAGTTAAGCTAGTTTCTACGTCAGCACAAAATGCGTTTTGAGTTTGTAATGCACAACACTGCAATAGAACAACAATTTTTATTGACTGAAAAACATGAACAATCATATTACAGTAGCTGTAAAGTATTAACCCACATTTCATGTTTTATTTTTACACAGCTATCTCGACAGCGTATGCACTGTAGTGTAGAGTGATGTTGGTGCGTGCATCATGATCAATAGTATAGTGGCTTACTTGATGGACAGTTGTCCTCTTGGTCAAGCTGGCCGGGGACGTTTCCAGTTTATTCTCTGTGTATTTAGTTTAAAAAAGATAAGGTTGTGAATCCTCATTTGTCCAAAAATAGTTATCTTCATTGTCTATTACCTATGATTAGAAAACTTGCGTTTGATTCCGGGAGTAGAAACATATTTCTTGCAGGAAGTCGGAAGTAAATATTGTACATATTACATATTGTTATGATTGTGTCTTTTACTACATTGTGTATAGATTTGCAGCGTATATAAAATGTTGATGGAGGTTTTTGAAGTTTTTTGGGGGGGCTTTGAAAGCTACAACGGTGACTCCCATTAGCCACATCTTGCAAGCGCTTTTATCAGTTTTTAAATCCTAAAAAAAAGAAAAAAAGACGTGTGTTCTTGTCTCTCATAATGATTGTGAACGATAGGCAAATTTCCCCCCAAAAGTGCAGTTCCCCTTTAAGCACTTCTGTGTGCTCATTGAAGAAATAAACCTGATCAGGGGAGCAATACATTGTCTCAGAAGTCCCAACAGATGCTAGACAGCTGAACCAGTGGTGAACAAATTAAGTGTAAGTGAGAAATAAGTGGTTCAACTCAATGAAGGAGGCTGGGAGGACTCACTAGGGGAATTTGTTGAGAGGAGCGGCAAATACCTTCAGGGTGACTTTCTCAGTGAACACCAAGCTCACAAAAGAGCCGTACTGGTGACACACCTTTTGGTGTTGAATCCTTATCACAACTTCTAATGTTTGTCGTACTGTGTGTTACAATGTGGTGTAGTAATGTATCTATCAGCTCACAGCATATATACATACACAGATTGCATCTCTTCTAAATCCTGTTGATCATTAATTTGAAGTTGTTCATGTATTTTGCAAAGTTTACTTTTTTGTCTTGCTTAAGCTTGCAGTGTATTTGTCTACACAAGTGGTGAGAGACTCTCTACAGGATGAACGTCATCTGCAGTCACTCAGCAAGAGATTTGCTTCCTGCCTGGTTATCTTGAAGAAATTATCATGATTATTTCTTGTCTGCCTTTGAAGATACTGAGTGTATCAAAGGTAGTTTGGGGTTGTCTCTGATGATTTAGGCCTAAATGTAAATCTTTTTCTGCTGCGTCATTGTTTACTCTTTCTGTGGTCTGTCCCATCTCTGACCAAGTGTCAATTCTTGCTGATGGATGGGATCTTTCTGGCTGAAGAGGCTGGTTCTTAGAACCAGGAAGTACAAGGGTGCATGAGACAGGATATCTCAGGGCCATGTGCAAATGTGCTTTTACACAAGTAGACACACCCACACACACCCTTCTAATCTTTTCAGCTGGAAGAACATAATGCGCACTCTTGAGCATTTGTGATATACAGCTTAATCATTACGACCAAGCGTAATATACCGTCTGAGGATCAACCATCTTTTATGCAACACTACTGAAACAGTAATTCTTATTCTTTCTCTTGTTTTTAACCATCTATTTTTCTTATCCCGTAGTTTATTTATTTTAGCAAATTGTTTTGCTTCTGGTGTCCATGACCATGCGCGTTTATATTTACCATGAAGACATCTGACGGCTTCGATGTGTGAACAAATACACATTGATGTTGTGGACCCTTCCTCGTAAATATAGTGCCACTTTAAAAGTTGACAAAAAAGGGTTTTGCTTCTGGTGTCCATGACCATGAGTGTTCATGTTTACCATGAAGACCTATGACGGCTTCAAGGAGTGAAGCAAATATATGTGAACAAATACACATTGATGTTGTGGACCTTTCCTCGTAAATATAGTGCCACTTTAAAGTTGGACAAAAATAGGAACAAAAACTTGTCTTGTCAATTTGCCTGTGATGATGCATTTATCTTATCTACCATATTTTTTAGGACTCTAAGGCGCACTTAAAATCCTTTCATTTTCTCAAAAATCGACAGTGCACCTTATAACCCACCTAATGTACGAAATGATTCTGGTTGTGCTTACCAACCTCGAAGCAATTTTATTTGGTGTAATCATAAGTGTGACCAGTAAATTGTAGTCACACACAAGAGGTATCTGTAGACTGCAATATGACGCCAGTAAACAACACCAAAACTTTAAATGTTCCATTGAAAATAAAGATCATTACGCCACTCAAAAATCTGTCAATGTTTTAGTATGACTTTGAAGCCGCACCGCTTGTTGGATTGTCTGTCCGTTACGGCTACCGTAGTCAGATAGTATTACTATGGTGTGTGTGTATATATATATATATGGCACCCATTAGCAGACACATTATCTGGCGTTTTGTTTCACAATATTATGCAAAACCAACTTTACTTACCTTGTGGTACCTGCTGATGTGTATTTGAGATCTGCATAAATCCTGAAAATTTGCGTACGTCCGCCACTATAGTCTGTGCCGATCCCGTAGTCGATAAGCTTCTTTTTCACTATCTTCTTCTTACCCTCTGCTGTTGCCATTTCTAATATAAAGTAGCGTAAAGTTCTAACTTCTATTTTGCTGTAGAAGCGCTAAAAACTACCAGTATAGTGAGTTTTCATAATTCACCCACAGAACTTCAGTTATTAGAGAGTTCCGGTCGGACGTTTTTTCACGGGACACATTTCCGCCGTTGTTGCATTAGTGAGCCACGAAAGAGAAGATGCTGCTCCGTTGTTGATTTAAAGGGGAACATTATCACAATATCAGAAGGGTTAAAACCATTAAAAATCAGTTCCCAGTGGCTTATTTTATTTTTCAAAGTTTTTTTCAAAATTTTACCCATCACGCAATATCCCTAAAAAAAGCTTCAAAGTGCCTGATTTTAACGATCGTTATATACACCCGTCCATTTTCCTGTGACGTCACACAGTGATGCCAATACAAACAAACATGGCGCATAGAACAGCAAGATATAGCGACATTAGCTCGGATTTCAGCGGCTTAAGCGATTCAACAGATTACGTATGTATTGAAACGGATGGTTGTAGTGTGGAGGCAGGTAGCGAAAATGAAATTGAAGAAGAAACTGAAGCTATTGAGCCATATCGGTTTGAACCGTATGCAAGCGAAACCGACAAACGACACGACAGTCAGCGACACGGGAGAAAGCGAGGACGAATTCGGCGATCGCCTTCTAACCAACGATTGGTATGTGTTTGTTTGGCATTAAAGGAAACTAACAACTATGAAGTAGGTTTACAGCATATGAAATACATTTGGCAACAACATGCACTTTGAGAGTGCAGACAGCCCAGTTTTCATCAATTAATATATTCTGTAGACATACCCTCATCCGCTCTCTTTTCCTGAAAGCTGATCTGTCCAGTCCAGTTGGAAATGCATCTGCTTTGAGTGTCGCAGGATATCCACACATTCTTGCCATCTCTGTCGTAGCATAGCTTTCGTCGGTAAAGTGTGCGGAACAAACGTCCAATTTCTTGCCACTTTCGCATCTTTGGGCCACTGGTGCAACTTGAATCCGTCCCTGTTCGTGTTGTTACACCCTCCGACAACACACCGACGAGGCATGATGTCTCCAAGATACGGAAAACAGTCGAAAAAACGGAAAATAACAGAGCTGATTTGACTCGGTGTTTGAAAAAATGGCGGATTGCTTCCCGATGTGACGTCATCGCTCCGAGAGCGAATAATTGAAAGGAGTTTAATTCGCCAAAATTCACCCATTTAGAGTTCGGAAATCGGTTAAAAAAAAATATGGTCTTTTTTCTGCAACATCAAGGTATATATTGACGCTTACATAGTCTGAATGTCATTAAAACAGTTAGCTCCATCTTTTGACACTTCTTCCACTCCCGTCCTTGCACGCTACACCGATACAGCAAAGATGAGGGAGAGAAGACGCTGTCGAAGGTGAGCCACGTAAATAAGACCGCCCACAAAACAGCGCATCCTGAAGCGACTGTCAGAAAGCCACTTGAAAATGGTCTGTAAAACATAATCTATGCAACATTTTGACTAAGGATCCACAATTACATGATATGTAGACCACAAGGAAATGTTTTAAAATTTACAAAAAATATATAATATGACCCCTTTAATGCGCCTTATAATCCGTTGCGCCTTTTGTATGTAAAAAGACCTGAATAGACCCGCTCATCGGCAGTGCGCCTTATAATCCAGTGAGCCCTATGGTCCAGAAAATCCGGTACTTCAGTATATGCGTTTTTAGTTTCTTTCAGATAGACAACATTCAGGTATAGTAGATGCAATATTTTACCTGGACATTTTTGTATGTCTTCTACAGTTTTCTTTAGAAACTTTTTCAAACTACTTTAAAATAGGGAGGAATCATCAGTGTCAAGACTAGAGCTTCATGATTCTGGGTAGAATCACAATTTTGTTGCAATACTTTTTTGGCCGACCGAGAATCCCTGAGTTTTAAAGGACTAGGAATTATGTGGTAAGATTCTGCATGGGTTGTCCTTTTAGAAGGTCGGGCATGGCATGTTACTGCTGGGGCCACCTGCTGCTTGCCATCTCTCTGGTGCTTTTTTTATGTTTCACTCCCTGCGTTTGACACGTACATTTTAGACAGTCACTCAGGAAAAGGGTACAATCACTCACAAAGAAGACATATGCAGTCCAGGATTTTGCGATGTTCAGATTGCGCCAGTTCAATCAATCACCGCGAATAATGCACAACCTTGCAACTTTTTCCAATCCCCATGAATTCCCCGCACGTTTTGGCCAATCGTCATTTAATACTCATGCAATATGAACTTGTACACTTGTTTTTGTTTCACTAAACTGCTAAGAGGTTATTGTTTTTCAGTTATGCATTACTTTGAAAAGTCCCCTCATAATTATTGTGACATAGAAGTCATTCAACCTTTTATATGTCATCCTTTACCTTAACATTGAGTCTTCAGGAATACACTGTACCTGTCTTTATATTTTTAGCCTTTCTTGTGGGGAGATTAACATATTTCTTAAAGTTTACAATGGATTGCTGATTATGCATTTTTCTTGTGTTTTAGGAATTGGAGAAAGCTCTTTCAGAGCAGGACTTTAACTTCCTTGGGGACCTTATTGCTTGTCTTTTGCAGGGATGCTACCAGCGCACAGACATAACGTAAGTTAAGAGTAATAAAAGTGTTATTTATTGACTTATTGTAATCTTTAAAATTAACTAATTCAGAGAAACTATCACTTTCAAAAGTATTGTATTTGTACATTATGTAATGACTTTTTTGAGGTTTCAAGTTTTGGTTAATGGAAACCCACCAATGCAATTTAGAGATGTACAAGTCAACTTAACATTTTAAACCAAACACAAAAAATACTTTGAACATTTTTTTGGCTGTTACCTGTTGTATTTTTCCATGCTATTTTAGCATGGACCACACACACTCTAACCAATGTGATCGTGTGCTTGCGATCAAGACAAGCAGACGGATGTTTTGAAAGCGTTAATCAGACATAATATCAAAATTGTACCACAGAGTATTACTAACATCTGATTGCATGAAGCCTTACAAGCTAAAAAAAAACATTTAGAAATGACAACATGTACACGCACACATGTGTTAAAGGGGTCATATTATGATTTTTTTTTTCTATATTTAAAACACTTCCTTGTGGTCTACATAACATGTAATGGTGGTTCTTTGGTCAAAAAAAATTAATAGATTATGTTTTCAGTTGTCAAGGTGCTTTTTGACTGTCTCTTCGGGAAGTGCTGTTTTGTGGGCGGTCTTATTATTGTGCCTCCACTTTGACAGCGTCTTGTCCCCGTCATCCATCCATGTTGTAGTTTTAGCGCGTCTATATCGAGTCTACTGACATAAATTAGAATTATATGGTTATTTGTATTAGAAATGGCAACAGCGAAGGATGCATGTGCATGTATGAGCCAGTCTGCCGACAACAAGAGGATAGCGGAAAAAAAAGAGATTATTGATACTGACTAAAGCGCAGACTTGGGCCAGGCACTTTGGGGAAATTCATACCACTTATTGATAATCTGCTGTCGTCACCGGAGTGAAAAACGTCACATGGAGTATGAAGGAAGGCAAAATTGTTTTATAAATATCTCCGTATTGCCTTCACGATATGAGTTCAAATTTTCGGGACTTATGCAGATCCCAAATAAACAAAAGCATGTACCAATAGGTAAGACAAGTTGTTTTTGGATAATAGGGCCCCTTTAAGTTGTTCAAAAATAAACGTCTTAGCTGTTGTGCGCAGCAGAGCAAATTTAACAACGCAGCTGTTTTGCCGTCAAATGCTGCATTTGCATTTTGCCTGTTTCAGTATGGATTTGAGTTGGTGAAACCTGGATAACACACTGTATTATAATACTGTGTAAAATATTACTTTAGCGTTGAGATGTCAGCGTATGTTGTAGAGACGCGCTGTGCGTGACGTTAGGGCTGGGCGATTATATGATCGTGATTGTGGATTTGCAATTAATTTGAGTTCGAGCACAGTGATCCGCTCTTGGCATATTTCCTCGATTAAACATGGAAATGTCTGTTAAAAGTTACTGCAGTAATAAACCGTAGGGAATAGTGTTGTCCCGATACCAATATTTTGGTACCGGTACCGAAATGCATTTAGATACTTTTCGGTATTTTTTTATACTTTTCTAAATAAAGGGGACAACAAAAAAATTGCATTATTGACTTTATTTTAACAAAAAATCTTACGGTACATTAAACATATGTTTCTTATTGAAAGATTGTCCTTAAATAAAATAGTGAACATACTAGACAACTTGTCTTTTAGTAGTAAGTAAACAAACAAAGGCTCCTAATTTAGCTGCTGACATATTCAGTAACATATTGTGTCATTTTCGACTCTATTATTTTGTCAAAATTATTAAGGACAAGTGGTAGAAAATGAATTATTAATCTACTTGTTCATTTACTGGTAATATCTGCTCTGTCTACACTTCTGTTAAAATGTAATAATTGGATACTTTACATTAGTTTTGGATGATACCACAAATTTAGGTATCAATCCGATACCTAAATTAGTGACACACATTAGTTTCACTATCCTCCGCAGCTCACCTGTAATCCTGCCCAAGATGCGGATTGCAGACACTCACAAAACGTCTGTGATTGTATCATTGTATTGGTGCTGACTGGGAGAATCAACACACCCACTAATTTGATCAGAAAAAGCATTTTTATATCGAAATATATTTGAATCAGACTTTCCACTCATAAAAAAAACTATGAAGACACTTTGTGATTTCGTTTGTTTGAGAATAAAAAAAACATTTTGTTCCTGAAAAAATTATTGAACTTGTTTTATGTGTTATTACACATTATTTTACAATAACTCAAATTGAAACTGCACTTTAATGTACTTTTATTAAATATAAAATACAGAATTAGAATTTTAAAAACTCCGCAATCTGTTTCCCAAAGCACTAGTGAGAAGCATTGATGTACCGTATTTTTCGGACTATAAGTCGCAGTTTTTTTCATAGTTTGGCCGAGGGTGCCACTTATACTCAGGAGCGACTTATATGTGGAATTATTAACACATTACCGTCAAATATCAAATAATAGTATTTAGCTCATTCACGTAAGAGACTAGACGTATACGATTTCATCGGATTTAGCGATTAGGAGTGACAGATTGTTTGGTAAACGTATAGCATGTTCTATATGTTATAGTTATTTGAATGACTCTTACCATAATATGTTACGTTAACATACCAGGCACGTTCTCAGTTGGTTATTTATGCGTCATATAACGCACACTTATTCAGCCTGTTGTTCACTATTCTTTATTTATTTTAAATTGCCTTTCAAATGTCTATTCTTGGTGTTGGGTTTTATCAAATAAATTTCCCCAAAAAATGCGACTTATACTCCAGTGCGACTTATATATGTTTTTTCCCTTCTTTATTATGCATTTTCGGCCGGTGCGACTTATACTCCGGAGCGACTTATACTCCGAAAAATATGGTATACAAGTAATTATTTAAGGAATACAAATATTAATTTAACCATTTGAAAGTGTTGTTTAGGAAATGTTAACTTGAAGTTAAAAGTCATGTAGTTTTCACTACACATCTGATACTTTGTTTACTGCAGAATGTTTGTGATGACAAGCAAAAAAAACGAATTAGCTTTGAGAGGAAAATAAATTGTTCTCTTTATTTCCAAAAAATTTACCGAAAGAGAAGCAAAACAGTGGCCCCTAAAACCACCGTAGCGTGGGTTACCTGTACAGTTTCACCTGTCATAAGCACAATTGTGTATATTAATAAAATGACAGTTGTCAGCTGTATGCATACCTCAATCAAACATGGAGGAAACGTCTGTTACAAGATACTGCAGTAGTAATCCTGCACGAGACAATACGATTTTAATAAAATACACATTTTAAAAAAAGTATTAATCAAGAACAGATGATATGAAAATAATTAATTATGATCATTTGTTTTGCCATATCGCCCAGCCGTACGTGACATACACCTCCAAAATAATCCTCCAGTTGCCGATGACGCGGATGGTTCAGGCTCACTGTTGTAATGCGTGGATTTATTTTATCTACCATAATTTTACTTCTCAAATTATAATTATTCACTTGCGATGGGAAGCTAAAAAAACATTGTGGTTAATGCCTGAATGGGGTTTGCCCTTTCTGATACAGTTTACGCAACTTGGGCAAGAAGCATAATGGTACCAGTGAGCTGATATTCAGAGAGGCAAGAGTGATCCAGTTTTTCCACCCAGGCAACCAGTAACAGTAGGACAACCTGCTTTATTGGACTGGACAGGCGCCTGCATCCTGGGGGTGGCTGCTCACCACTGGCCTTTCACAGAGCTGCCCTTTTCATCCGCACGCGTTAAACGCTCTGGCGGAGCGGGGGAAGGTGCGCGGGAGGGTGTTGAAGAGGAAAAGGGGATAGAAAGGAAGAGAGAGATGGGGTTAGTGAGGAGGGGTGCCTACAGCTGTGTGAAAAGTGCACACTGCTCTTTCAAGATAAGCCATTTTTTTCTGGCCCTCTTTCTCTATGTTGCATAGATGCTCAGCCCCGCCCCAAGGTCTTGTTCTTTTCTTCTGACTTGGAACTAAAAGGTACAGATTAATCGGCTTGGCCCAAACCGTAACCAACATTTATTTGCCAGTCCAGTTTGGTGAAAGGCTCACAGCGAACATGGCTTTCAATCCTACATCCACCAACTATTTACGAAAGAGCTCCAATTCTTCTGCAAGTTATGCGCAGTAGTGGTGAAACTTGCAGTTCATATTAAAGCCTGATTTTGTGTTTTTGAAAAGAGCACATTCATTCGAACCATAATTCTAATGACAAATTAAACTGAATAGTAATTCCATTGTCATTTATTTTTGTATGCACAACAACCAACGAGTCAGCCCCATGAAGGGAAACAAAACACGCATTCAGGATTGATGTATATCCCCTTTTGAAAAAACAGTCCCATGACTTTTTATCTTTGTAAACTTACAATATCAGTATCAGGATCATTACTTCTCTCCACTGTATATAATAGACTTACTGAGGAAAAAAAAAAACTAAGTCAAAAACATACTGTTGTTGTGTCTTCAAAAACACAGTCCCCAGTGCTTCAGCCGCTACTTGGATGACATCATCAGCTACAGATGGGAGCTGGAAGAAGGGAAGCCCAACCCACTTCGAGATCAACCTTTTGAAAATCTGCCCCCTCGCACTCAAGTGGAATTGCTGCACAGACTCTGCGACTACCGTCTGGATGCTGCTGATGTGTTTGACTTGCTAAAGGTACATTACTGATCCTGGTTTACCTTGTGGAAGTGTCCGGCCAGGCCGAGGTAAAAATTCAGAATTTGGAATATCATTTCATTTTAAGGATTGAAATATGAATTGAATTGGCGCCATGTCTCATGATTGGAATTACATGAAGTGGAATTAAATGCATTCCAATTCAGATCAATTATTTATAGTCAAGTATAGAAGAAGAAGAAGTGCGCGGTGCATGCTGGGATATATGACTGCGCGAGGCTTGCCGTTTCATTTCCATTTGTTTATGTAAAGACCCCAAAATGGCTCCTATTAAGAATCACGCTTACGGCGCAGAGTTTAAACGTAAGACGATCAGTCACGCAGTAGAACACGGGAATAGAGCAGCAGCGACACTGACTCGATTAATGACGACTTCGACGAGACGGAGCAGGGCATGTTGGATGCTGTGTTCGCCCAACTGTTTAATTCGGACACTGAAGAAGAAGAATTCGAGGGATTCGTGGATGAGGAATAATTTCATAACGTGAGGTTTTCATGTTTATTTTGTGTGTTGTGTGACATTAATGTTTGAGCAACGTTGAGTTATTGATATATTGGTATTGCTCTGCACTATTTCGAGTGTTACTTTATTGTGATTGAACGTTTGATTTACCGTAACAGTATCACTGTTTTTTACGTGTTTATTGAATCAGGGAAAAGTTCCCCTCCACTATGTGATATAAATGTTGCACTACATGTTATTCCTTGCTGTTGTTAAAAGATAAACAAAACACCACGTCACTGACTTTACCTCGGGGAAAATAATAAAACAGCTGTTTATTCATTTTGGGAGTGAACAGAGTTGTCAGAATGCTTGTTTGTAATCTATTAATAAAGTTTGACTGACCTATCTGACTGTTTTGTTGACATTCCCTTTAGCGCAGCTCCATCTAATGGATACATAACGTAACCCCAGCCTCTACTGTAGTGTCTATTCTATGCGCCTTATAATGCGGTGCGCCTTATATATGAACAAAGTTTTAAAATATGCCATTCATTGAAGGTGCGCCTTATAGTGCGGAAAATACGGTATATGTTTTATCGAAGATGATTTAATTCTAAATTGTCAATGAAAAACACTTTGTAAATAAAACATAATTTGTATAAAGTTGAAAGTATTTCTACTATATAAAGCATAGTTCTGGATTACACCAACATAGACTTTCAATTTTACTTCCTTCAAATTTGACTTGCAATTCTACTTTCTCTTTGTAATTTCAATTCAAAATCAATTTAAAGTCATTGAATTGAATTGGGGGACATTCTCAATTCAATTTGTAATTTTGCACCAGTGATGTAAACACAGTACAGGCCAAACGTTTGGACACACCTCCTCATTCACAACACAACTGATGGTCCCAACTCCATTGATAAAGCAAGAAATTCCACTAATTAACCCTGATAAGGCACACCTGTGAAGTGAAAACCATTTCAGGTGACTACCTCTTGAAGCTCATCGAGAGAATGCGAAGTGTGTGTAAAGTAGGGCTGCAACAACTAATCGATTAAAACCGATTATAAAAACAGTTGGCTATTAATTTAGTCATCGATTTGTTGGATCTATGCTATACGCATGCGCAGAGGCATTTGTTTTTTTTTTTGTAATTTTTTTTAGTTTTTTTTTAATAAACCTTTATTTATAAACTACAACATGTACAAACAGCTGAGAAAGAATAATCAAAATAAGTATGGTGCCAGTATGCTGTTTTTTTCCAATAAAATACTGGAAAGGATAGAAATGTAGTTTGTCTCTTTTGTCCGATTATTAATCGAAGTAATAATCGACAGATTAATCGATTATAAAATTAATTGTTAGCTGCAGCCCTAGTGTAAAGCAGTAATCAGAGCAAAGGGTGGCTGTTTTGAAGGAACTAGAATATAAAACATGTTTTCAGTTATTCCACCTTTTTTTGTCAAGTACATAACTCCACGTGTTCATTCATAGTTGTGACGCCTTCAGTGACAATCTACTATGTAAATAGTCATGAAAATAAAGAAAACGCATTGAATCAGAAGGTGTGTCCAAACTTTTAGCCTGTATATCCTTTAATATTTCAAAATAGAATTCCTTTGCCTAGAAAACCTAAGAATACTGATAGTCAGATAGATGATGTAGGCCATAGAAAGTTTTTTTTATGTAGGATATGTAAGATTCAAATGTTATCTAGAAATGTCAGCCTTCCACAAGTTGCAATAATATACCAATCTTATTCAAACATTAATAGTGTATGTGTAAATAATGATGTATGCAAGATTAATCAGGTCACAGTCAAATCAGTCATATCACTCTCACTTTTACTCTTCTCACCCACCAGGGACTGGATGCAGACAGTCTGAGGGTGGAACCGCTAGGGCAAGATGGGAATGGAGCCCTCTACTGGTATTTTTACGGCACTCGGATGTACAAAGAAGAACCACTCAAAAGAAAAGCAGACAAAATCAGGTACAAAAAAATCTTTACTCACCTCAGTCCTTCACCAATGAAATGGCAATGCAATTAAAGTACATGCGAGTTGTTGCTAATTTTTCTTACTTAGAGTTCGAAATTTTTTTCCTGCTGTCTTCTTTGTAGTGAAACCCCTGAGTTAACTTTACCAGAGAAAAAGAAAAGGGGAAGACCACCAAAGAAGAGAAGATTGGAAGATACTGATCTAAGGTGAACAATGTTATTCTTGTCAGTTCAAACATGTGTTAACGTCTACAAAACCTTTACATCTGGTTGCTCGGAGGCCCTAGGTATAGCTAAAAAGGAAACGTGGTTAATCCTTGCCGCACATTCCATGACTGTCAGCTGTTGCATAAATTATTTGTCAAGAGTTTGCACAGTCATGATGAGTTAAATAATGAGGTTCCGTGGGGGAAAAAAAGTTGAAAATTAATTTAGCAGCGTTACATAAACAATTATAGCGAAGTCATATTTAGTAAAAAATATTCTGAGCAATACTGACATAAAGGTACTGTTGCTGTACGCTTAGCTTTTTCACTTGAGCACCAGTGCTACTAAACAAAAACATAGGTAGCACAGATAATTTTTCGTAGCAATATTAAATGTCTTATATATCACAATTTCAATAACACTGAACGTACACATGCACGCTCATACATATAAACACAATGCCATCATAAGGCCTTTCAACACAGAACATCACTGTTGCTAACACGAGTGTAAGGCTGGGCGATATTGACCTAAACTCAAATTCCGAATAGTTTGGCCCATGAACTAACCTATACATGGAAATATCCGTTGACATAACTAAATATCTCCACAATGCCTTGATTTTAAATTTTCGGGACTGATGAAAGGGATAAGCAGTACAAAATGGACGGATGGATGTCGGAGGTCCCAAATACACACAAACAGGTACCAACAAGTAAGAAAATATGTTTTGTATAATAGGATCCCAACTTAAGAGGTGTTTTGAGAAAATAAAAAAATAAAAAGACTTGAAAATAATATAAGGAGTCAAATATAATATCCAATCTTCTTTTAAAAAAACATTTAGCTATGCTCACCTCTTCATCTAACAAAAACATAAAAGAACAAAATGTAAGAAAGTACCCTGCTTGAAGAGGGCATGTTTAAACGTCAGCATCAACATGAAAATAATTGTACCTTTAACGTTGGTGTTTTTATAGTTAAACATTATTATTGGACATACACACAAAGATGTTAGCCATGAACACCAACCTGCCAACTGCTTCATGATGCTGTGTGACAGGCTGTGTTCTGAAAATTACTTTTAAAAAGTCATTCATTATAGTTACTCCAGCAAAAATGTGTTTGAATTACTAACGGAATTACTCTTTCGTAAATGTAATTCATTACCTGGGAAAGTAATGATTGCGTTACATAAAAAATTTAAAAAAAACTTGTCATATGCGAGCATTGCACGTGCGTGAGCGCGCCTTTTTAAAAGGCGGCGCTTGTTGCCTAGTGACGTGAGACATCAGCAAGTCCAGCTTGAGGTGTTTTTGTCAGCTTAGCAGGCCAGCATTGGCAGTTTGTCGGCTCTGACGGCAGCTCTTTTGAATCTTTCACTGGTTTGTGTTACCTCTGCTTAATAAATTGATTGAATGTGCTTCCGTGACTATATGTTCTTGTCAACAAACGGGGTATTATTTGAATGGCAAGTTTGTCACTTCAATTATTGATTTGTTATTCAATATTCCTTCGACCTACGTAGTTACTAGCACGCAGTGCACTTTGTGTCAAGTTTTAGGTTGTGAAAAAAACGTTTTTTACTGAGTTCATTCTACTAAGATCTTCTTTCTTCCGTGTTGGGAAGGCTGAGTCAGCCTGAGTGTGTGTGAATTAAGATGAGCGGGGCCTGAATCTGATGCCAAACGATCAGATTTGAAGCACTTTGGTGTGTTTAGACTGGCAAAAAAAATCAGATCTGGTATGCAGTGTAAACACCAGATCTGGTGTTTACACTGCATACCAGATCTGGTCAGCTCTCAGCGCGCACAGAGTGATCAATACTCCCACGTCAATCACTTGTCCATTTGGTTATGGTTATGAGTTTATTTCAAAACATGCTATACAGGTGGGCAAATATTTTACTTGAGTTTGATCAAATTTGGATGGATTTCTTTTAGGAGCAAAATGCGATGAAAGGGTTGAAATCCCTATTCGCACATGTGCGACAGTTTGTTTTTTCCTTCGGTCGCCTGGTCTATTTTTAGTCGCATTTGCTAGTAAATTTGTCACACTGTAAAGCCCTGCCTGTAGAACAAATTGTTCTGGGGTGTTCCTAAATAATTTTATTTCTCTAAATTGATTAAAAAAATAAGCACAGAATAACTGTCCAATGTGTATACATGAGAAAATAAACAATTGCAGTGTACAGTACAGTAGTGCTAATAACTATATCGCCTCACTTAAGAGGTCTTCTCATTTTGGGGCGCACCCCTGAGAGGGCTGGTAGACTATTGCAGGAGGGGGCAGCAACCCGAATCCATCAATGGACTTTTTGAATTTGTGTAAACTGGTACCACAAATGTGGGGCTGGATATGTAATCAACTTATTAACAACAACTTACGTACATGTATAAAATCCATAGATTTTTTCCAGCACTGTCAAACAATTAAATTACATATTGTAATCCAGCGCCTCCCGCTACCCCGGAGGAATAAGCGGTAGAAAATGGATGGATGGATGGAATCAGACAAATCAAAGGGTGGCTGTGGATTAATTTTGATTAACCACAATTATATAGCAATTTTTAATTAATCTATATTAATAGTGTTTCCACTGTGTACATTTTTATGTGGGACACTGTGCACATTAATGTACCATTGTTTGGTACAGACTCTTAAATGACCTATATTATAGCATAGTTGCTTATTTTCCTCTGTAGTCCCGAGGCAGGAAAACAAACAGAGTCATTATATGACAATTTACAATATCATATAAAAAATACTGACACGCAATCAAAGAAATTACATCACAACAATTAAATAAGTCAAAGTGACGACATGACTGGGGACTAATTTTCTTCATTTTGCATTAGTAAAGAAAAAACAAGGTAATATACAGTATATACACTTACTAATGTGCTGTTTAGGGTCTTCCATATTAACCTGTGTGCTTCTGGAGCATATATATATAAGGTCAGTGCGCTGCAGCTGTCACACTAAGCGATGTGCCTATGTGGCGGCCATCTTAGGAGGGGCCACTTACCCATCTAAGGCAATGCAATGCAATACAATGCGTTTTTATGCATATTGGAAATGTATCACAACTTATTTATCAATTGATGTGTTTGCCGTTTAGTTGTCAATGTAAAAACATTTGCTAATAATACACATTTTTTATTCCCAGTGTTCTTGTTTCAACTTGACTGCTTATGCATTTTTGTTGTCTTCCTTTCTGTGCCATCTACAACAATGCAATGCCACAGCACTTGGCCCCTACTAACTTAGGCTTGTTGTATGCACACAGCTTAAAGGGGCGTGACGTATGTAATCCGCTTTAAAGTTCATTTTGACAGCCCTTTTTTTTTTTTTTACATTATATTTAGCTTTAATAAGCTAT
Organism: Nerophis lumbriciformis; assembly: GCF_033978685.3. Taxonomy (NCBI): domain Eukaryota; kingdom Metazoa; phylum Chordata; class Actinopteri; order Syngnathiformes; family Syngnathidae; genus Nerophis; species Nerophis lumbriciformis. Next base: position 15,999,405 of record NC_084557.2, on the reverse strand, counting down.
GTCTTAAACAACTGCCCTAATTGCATTTTTTTGTGTACCGTAGTCCTTTTATTATGTGTTGTTAAATAATTTTTTTTTTGTACGTCTGTCTTTTAGTGAGTCAGAAAGCGAAGATGATTTCGAAAATGGACTGGATGATCTACCTCCTACTAAAGGTGAGATACATACTGTAGCAAATGTACAATATTGACAGCAACATGTCAGTGCTTTACAAATAATGCATGTGAACCTTATGCTTTTGTCTGTTGGCCCTTTGGTACCAGGCTACAAGCGAGGCATTTGGTCTCTCGTGTGTGATACAGAAGAAGAGTGGGTCAGCTTGGCGGAAAGCGCAAAGGATAAAGAGTCTCCACAAGACCGCCACCTCTACCGTGTCATCAGCCAGAATTTTTTGCCTGAGATACGCAGCATGATTGAACACAAGGTCAGATAACAAATGTGCTTTTGCTTCACATGAAAGTTCACCTGACAAGTTTAGAACTGCGTGTGTTGTTCGGATCATGGGCGCAGATGGCGTTTGAGAACGTGTGGATGTGTCCCCCTCAGATTCATAGTGATGCTGATCTGTCCTCCTCACTTATCTTACATAATATAAATATAGCCGGTAAAACAGAGGATTCATTTTCTGTTATTTAGACTATTTCGCATTGCAGCGCATCTAAAGTCCGTCATTTATGTGCTACCAATGGTGCGTTTAAGGTGTACACAAATGTAAAAAAAAAAAAAAATGTGGTTACTAAAGAGGAACTGGTAGTTACACCTTTGCCTGTAGAGGTCTACTATGACAGTCACACGGGGGAATAATAACCAGTTCAGTGTAGTGATAACCATGTAAACCTACAACGTCTTGTTTGTGGACAAGGAGAAAGATACAGCCACCAGAGCACGTTCAATTGCTTTATTAACTTGAACGAACAATATGCATTTAAAAGAGCTGTCTTTGGCAACATTGTGTAGTTCCTGTTACTCCAGCAAACTGCAGCTAATGCTTCTCTCCCATGCTGACGCCACACATCACTTGCCTTTTAAAAGCACGCACTCTTATCTCATGAAACATCTCTTCAATAGTCTGCGGGTACAACATATTACTTCTGTATTATTACTATGACTTCTGCCATTTAAAGTTAAATAACTCGTAACAGGCAGAAACTCATAAAAATCCCCTTGTTTACATTGTTTTTGTTTTGATTCCAACAAAGAAAATTAGTGCTGTTAAATTGTGTACTTAATTTTATGTTGATTATATATAATATTATTACAAAGATAATACAGTTACCGTATTTTTCGGACAATCGGGAAAAAAAGGCGCACTGCCGACAAGCGAGTCTATTCAGGTCTATTTTCATACAAAAGGCGCACCGGATTATAAAGCGCATTAAAGGGGTCATATTATGATTTTTTTCTAAATTTAAAACACTATCTTGTGATCCACATAACATATGATGGTGGTCATTTGTTGAAAGTGTTGCATAGATTATGTTTTCACTTTGATAGCTAGTCTACTGACTTTACTGAACTTTACGCTACTTTATATTAGAAATGGCAACAGCGGAAGATGAATGGCACATAAGAAGGTAGAGAAAAAGAAGAAGCTTATGACTACGGCGTCGGACTACAATTGCGGACACACGCACATTTTCAGGACTAATGCAGATCCTAAATACGCATCAGCAGGTATTAGAAGGTAAGAAAAGTTGGTTTTGCATAATATTGCGAAACAAAATGCCAGGTACCGTATTTTCCGCACTATAAGGCGCACCGGATTATTAGCCGCACCTTCAATGAATTACATATTTCATAACTTTGTCCACCAATAAGCCGCCCCGGATTATAAGCCGCGCCTACGCTGCGCTAAAGGGAATGTCAAAAAAACAGTCAGATAGTTCAGTCAAACTTTAATAATATATTGAAAACCAGCGTTCTAACAACTCTGTCCCAAAATGTACGCAAATGTGCAATCACAAACATAGTAAAATTCAAAATGGTGTAGAGCAATAGCAACATAATGTTGCTCGAACGTTAATGTCACAACACACAAAATAAACATAGCGCTCACCTTCTGAAGTTATTCTTCATTCGTAAATCCTTCGAATTCTTCGTCTTCAGTGTCCGAATTGAAAAGTTGCGCAAGCGTGGGATGCAAAATGGCCGGTTCCGTCTCGTAGAAGTCATCGGAGTCAGTGTCGCTGTTGTTGTCCAGTAGTTCTGTGAATCCTGCCTTCCGAAAAGCTCGGACCACAGTTGTGACCGAAATATCTGCCCAGGCATTTACGATCCACTGGCAAATGTTGGCGTATGTCGTCCGGCGCTGTCTGCCCGTCTTAGTGAAGGTGTGTTCGCCTTCGGAGCTGTGTGAAAAAAGCCACCCGGCCTCTTCGCGTAAACTTCCCTTAACCACTCGCTCATCTTTTCTTCATCCATCCATCCCTTCGAGTTAGCTTTTATGATGACGCCGGCTGGAAAGGTCTCTTTTGGCAAGGTCTTCCTTTTGAATATCACCATGGGTGGAAGTTAGCATGGCAAGCTAGAACCACAGTGAAGGATGACTTCTCATTCCCTGTGGTGCGAATATTCACCGTACGTGCTCCCGTTCCACAGTGCGGTTCACAGGAATATCAGTTGCTGTGAAATACGGTAGTAATCCGTGTGCGGATGGAGAGATTGCGTCTTTTTATGAACCGGATCCTTTTCGCTTAGTAGGAGCCATTTTGTGGTCTTTACAGATGTAAACAGGAAATGAAACGTACGGTGATATCCGCGCGTTTTTTCTTCTTCTTCCGGGGGCGGGCGGTAGCTTACAGTAGAAGAAGAAGCGCTTCCTGTTCTATGGGGGCGGGTGCTTACCTTGGCGGTTGCTTGCGTAGAAGAAGAAGCGCTTCCTGTTCTACCGGGAAAAAAGATGGCGGCTGTTTACCGAAGTTGCGAGATCGAAACTTTATGAAAATGAATCGTAATAAAGCGCACCGGGTTATAAGGCGCACTGTTAGCTTTTGAGAAAATTTGTGGTTTTTAGGTGCGCCTTATAGTGCGGAAAATACGGTAATATGTCTGCTAATAGGTGCCATTTTGCGGTCCTTATACACGCACCATTTTTAATGCGCCGACAATCCATCAATCCATCATAGCTTACCGAAGTCATACTAAAACACTTTGACTGATTTTTGAGCGCCGTGTGTATATGTTCTATATTCTCAATTGAACATTTAAAGTTTTGGTGTTTACTGCCGTCATATTGCAGTCTACACGTATCTTTTATGTATGACTGCCATCTACTGGTCACACTTATCATTACACCATGTACCAAATAAAATTGCTTCGAGGTCAGTAAGCACAACCAGAATTATGCTGTACTTTAGGTGCACTTTCGAATTTTGAGAAAATGAAAGGATTTTTAAGTGCGCCTTATAGTCCGAAAAAAACGATACATTTGTGTTTACAGTAATTCAAGGGTCAGAGCTTTAGGAACCATTTTTAAGTTTGATAAGATTTTAAACAATCGTGTACACTGAACTGAACCAAAAACTCACAAAACTGTGAAGTCATATTTCTTGTATGTTAAGCCATTCCACCCCTTTTACCATATGTGGCCCATTTTTTTCCATTTTAGACCAAGAAAATTAGTACTGTAACATAAAGAACAACAACCCTTTGATGTTTCCTGTTATTTGTGAAGGTGTTTTTTTTAAATGTAAAACTGTTCTATGCTTTGTCTTCACTATCATGGCACAGTATTTGGCTTATAGATCCTACACACATTATAAAGTGAAGCTGATTATAGATACTAGACATTAGCTACTTCTGTATATTTAGATCTGCTGAGGCAAATTTAACCCCAAACTATTCATTTAAACGTTATACTGCAATTGACTACGACATGCTGTAGTTTTAAAGCTAAACACAGGCAATAAATCCCACTCCACACTGTCCACTAAGAAACAAGTATTGATGGTTGCTATGGAAACGCTCAGCTTCTGTACACTACCAACTTTAAAGAATTACTGGCAGCTTCATATAAGAAAAGATGTCCTTGACTTTCAGCGGTCAGGGGATGAAAGTTGCCTTGTCCTTCATTTCTGTACACACACCAGTGACGTGCAGTGACCTTTAACACCAGATAAGGCATAGATAGATAGATGCCTTTGGAGGAATTTTTTTTTTTTTTTTTTACTTAAATTTATATGTGCTAATAATCACCGTTAATACAGGTTGCACATTGAAATAACAAGAACAATAAGGGAGTAATCCAACTTTTATAACAACGTTTTGATAATGATATTATAATACGATAAATTGGACCAAAAAGTAAAGTTTAAGTACCAATGATTGTCACACACACTAGGTGTGGTGAAATTTGTCCTCTGCATTTGACCCATCCCCTTCTTCACCCCCTGGGAGGTGAGGGGAGCAGTGGGCAGCAGCATTTTTGGTGATTTAACCCCCAATTCCAACCCTTGATGCTGAGTGCCAAGCAGGGAGGTAATGGGTCCCATTTTTATAGTCTTTGGTATGACTCGGCCGGGGTTTGAACTCACAACCTACCGATCTCAGGGCGGACACTCTAACCACCTGAGTAGGTTATCAAATTATTTTTGGTCCCATTTGCTGAAATAAACTTCTGTATTTGTATATAAGGCAGCCCTGTATACCCCCAATGAAAACTATGATCAATTAATTTTGCCTTAAAGTATTGGATCTTGGTTATATATTCCTCCATATAGGTTGTATTTACCTGACGTCACGTCCAGCTCATTAATTATTCAAGGCTCGAAGTGGTGGGTTTGCCTTTCTCGAAGGAAAATGCCCTACGCTCGCGTTGTTGCTGTTGGAACCGTTCAAATCGCAAAAAGGATACGTATCTATAGAGTTCCTCGAAAGATATTTAAGAAGGGTGAAAGATGTAGGATTTTACAAAAGAAGACGACAAAAAAGGAACGCACTATATAGTCCAAGGAAGCAAGCTTAGTCGAAGAACGCCAGAGTTTACAGTGATCACTTTGTAAAAGGTTTGTTTTATATACTTTTAAAGTTTAGTATTTCCCATTTAAGTATTATCTTGACATTATTTGTGTTTTATCTTGTTTCTGAGTTCTTAAAACACATTTTTGCTACTAGTGTTTTGTATACTACCAACTCGGCGAGTCTAAATAAAAGGTAGCAAAACCTAAAATAGCTAAGCTTTTACCAAAGGCAGCAACCATAAAATTATTTATATTTTGATCAAGACGTGGAAAACTACAAACTGCATGCATACTTGTAATGGCGTGTGCAACAACCTATAAGGCTACAATGGCTGTAGACGGGAAATGTAATCATGAAATGCAACCTTGCATGAGCAAAAACAATGCATGATTTAGCTTGGATATTATTGATACCGATTTCCTTGACGCAGCCACACACAAATAAGTTGTAGACCTCCATGCTTTTCCAAGCTTTCATTTGTTTTGTCATGTAGAATGATGTCTGGAGCACGATAGTTCAACATGTCTGGTAACTCTACTGACCGATAATCCTTGATATCACTCGATAAATCTTCTTTTATATAAGATATGGGGATAGATTCCATTGCATAGTCTGCATTTTTTGCACGTATTTGGCAAGATCTAAGCCCCTTGTGTACTCGGTTTGCGGCACAATAACCATATTGGTTTGGTGGCCCACCACTTTGTTTACTTGTGTTCAAAAGTCACGTGACGGAATACAACCTGTTGACAGACACCACCATTCATTTCATTCCATTCAAAGCAGTAAAACAATGTTTTTGCATCCAACAAAACACACTATTTATTTTTCAAACAAATAAAGTTGTTGTAAAAAAAAACAGCTGAATTCCTCGCTGGTTAAACAACGTAGAGACATGCGTCTTCATGCTCGATCACACCCACTTTTCTCTATTTTATAGTCCGATTATCAAAAATAATGATGTCACATTTACAGTACATTAAAAACATTAAACAGACTGTAGATTCTGCAATGTACAAACTAGAAATTCACGGTGTAAAAATATATCCACAAACATTATTTTAGCGACATTGTGCAAGCAGACAAGCAGTAAACCCTGTTCTTTTTCTCTTACACACACGAACATGAACACACACGCACATAAGGAGGTAAAGCGGCAGCACTGGCAGAAGCTTTATGATCAGTTTGTGTGCGTATTTAGTCCATTTTTACCCAAGTAAATGGTAAACAGTTATTTTAATCATACAAAAAATACAGCTTAATGGACAATTGATAATATTAATTTCATGGTTTTGTTTTTTTGTTTTTTTCCATCAATGCAAGTGAGGCTGCACCTCACCTGTCTCCATTGGCCGCACGTCCCTTCTGTAGACTTGTCTGTACAACTATTCTGCCCAATAGCCCCGCCGCCTATTGCGCAACAAAGTGTCATAATTGTACACATTCTGATTTTCTTCAGTGAATCAATCAGTATGAGTGTAAAAAAACAAATGTTTAATTGAACATGTTCTTAGTGAAATCTAATATTCACCAAAGGGAATGGATTTCTTCAAATCTTATATGGGTCATGTACAATTCGGTTTCAAGCAGCAGGCAATAACCACCTTAATTATTTTCAGGACTTTTTAGTAGATCTATAAAAAGGTAGTGCCTAGATTATGTTAGGCTTTTACAAACATATAATTACATCACCATATATTTAGTTTATTCAGTTTGCATCTACACGTTTGAGGCTGTTTTTTGTGCCTGTTTGTGTACATAAACTGAGCGGGTGTTGTCCATGCTGACATGTCAAACACTGTCTGTAGCCCATTGAATCTGTCCCTGCATGTGTTTCAAGCTGCTGTCACCAGTCATTTCATGGACAGTGACAGCAGGCAGGAGCTCACCTTGAGGCAGGATGAAGCCTGAAGAGTGACAGCTCTGTTTTGCCGCGGGATCCACTGGACCTCCCTAAGTGGTGACACCACAGGCAATCTATCTTGCGCTTCTTTAATAGATGAAACTGTCAGTTTTGTTTGTAATATATGGATGAATTTCAGCATCTCCAACTCTACAGTTAAGCAACAAGGCATAGTGCAAAAACATACATGTTGTGGCGTGCACAATAGATCAGTTCAGGAACATCTGCTTGTATTTTTGCACTTGCTTCCGTTACCCTGTCCCCATAACATCTTTCTTCCTCTTTCTCCCTCCTCCACCTGCTCAGTGTACACAATTTCAGTATTATACATGTACTTTATAGGAAACCACAATCTTGGCTGAGGTCTGTGAGTTGACCTGTTTGTCCTACTTCCCTGATGAAATTTGACATGAGCTGCAGAGGGCAGCTCGATATAGACTGACTTTCAAGGGACTGGCTAAGAGCTGGCCTATGGCTGAGCTTTTCCTTAGTTACTGTGTGCTATATCTGAATCACTGACCATGCCATTCATGTTGGCTGGCTTTACAAGAAAAAAAATATAACATTCATGCGTTAAGTGCTCAGATACATTTTTGAAAATGCTTAAATTTGGATTCATTATTAAGTACAGTCAAAACCTGTCTACAGTGACCACTCAAGGATGCTGGCCAGCTATAGAATGGGCAGGCATCTTGTGCTGGTTGTGCATTTTTATGATCTCGATCTTCTTGTGGACAGCAGCCAGTCTTTGCAGTGTTTGGAGCCATAACAAACTCACATGTTGAAGCTGAATACGACGGGATGGGTTGGATTAGTAAACACAAGCAATAATGTCTCAATGATAAGTACGGCATTGTCCGCTCAATATTTAGCTCTCTGTAGTCGGATGACTATACATCAACCGATGCAAGCAAGCATCACAGTTAATTGCCATTATTCATTACACTGAGTGATATCCATCCTGCAATGGCGCCCCATAATACACCTGCTGTGATCCTGTTTTTATGTTTTTATTAATTCTATTTTAATTATTTATTTTTTATCGTGTTCTGTTTGTGTTGTGTTGTGTTTGCTCGGTACTCGTTTTATCTTTTAACCTGCTCATTGTACAGCACTTTGGCTACCCCTGTGGTAAATTTTAAATGTGCTCTATAAATAAAGTTGATTTGATTTGATTTGATTAAATGATAAAACTCAAAACATTTTGGAAGAAAACACACTACCAAAGCAAATCTATATCCTAAAACGTGTAAACAAATAACAACTGAATCTCAATCTATTAACCTCATGCACCAAATGTTATATTGGTGGCCGACATATAGAGTAAAAAAAAAACATTCCAACGGGCCACTGGCCGTGTTAAACAGGTGGCTGCTATGGACAAGGTTTAGAACACAACTTTTCTCTGCAAGGGCAATTTTAGTGGCTGCTATCGGCAAGTGGCTGCCATAGACAGGTGGTTGCTAACCAGGGGTGGAGCCATACTATTTTGAGGTGGGGGGCAGAGGGGGGTACAACCAATAAATTAGGGGGAACCCCTTAAAAACAACGAAGGCAAGCGCCTTCTATATGTAGACCAATAGTTGATAGACATTACTGGTCATGAATTATACAGAAAACAATGATGTCTTTACCAGGTATCTAAAATGCCATATTAGTTTTTATAGCCAACAGCTAGCTGTTCATGTTGAAAAAGTGAAACATTTTCAAAATGCATAAATCCCTCATGCACAATTTCATTTAAAAAAAAAAAATAAAGACATTAAACTTTAAAGTGAAAGAGTTTCAAAATTAGTCTCTGAACATGCATTCTCCTGATTCAGTATTTGAGTTTTAACAGTGTAGAATGTCAATACAGAGTTTGAACCGAGAAGACAATCTTTTCTGCAGAAAAAAACCTTGTTCATAAAAAAAAACATTGCAGATATTATTTTTCAAGTATAAATATTTCAGTGTAATTTAAAGCATTACAGAAAAGGAACTTTAACATATTAGTCTCAACTATCTTGATTTAAATTGTACTGATCGAAAACTGCATTACAGCAGGTAAAACTCCTAACATCACAATCAAGTGTTAACAATATGGCTCCTAACAATATACTGAAGCACATATTGAGGTAGATGTTTTACTGGATTAAGCTACATGTACTGTAGTAAAACAACTCAGCCAGCTTTCATAGATTAGCTACATAAAAATGCATTAGAAAATGATCACTGGACAATGCCTAATAAAGACACCACTGGGTACAATGTTACCAGTACATGAATTGAAAAAACCTGAAATACATATCAAAACTGGCCAGGAAAAAAACTAAACATCCATCCATCCATTTTCTACCGCTTATTCCCTTTTGGGGTCGCGGGGGGCGCTGGAGCCTATCTCAGCTACAATCGGGTGGAAGGCGGGGTACACCCTGGACAAGTCGCCACCTCATCGCAGAAAAACTAAACATATAACGAATAAAATTAAATGTTTTCAGTGTTGTCCAAATTACCAAAATTAATGCCGCTTCAGCACCAAGGAGACCACCTGGCTGTTTTTATTTGTAAGTTTTCTCCATGAAAAGTGAGTTTTTCACAGTGTCGTGGCTAGTTAGTTCAGCTGACGTAAATTTATCTGCGTTTTAATCGTTTTTGTGTTTTAGAAGATATGTATCGACTGGGAAGCTTCCTTTTGAGCAACACCTTTTTTGGGAACCTCACAGCTTCTGTGTCGTTTCACGTCATTTCAATCTGTGTGAAATGGAAAAATGACTCGAGAAAATTTCACACAAAACATTACCAGACTCGCCTTGCACTAGTTTTGTCCAGAAATAGGTTTGTCAGTTTGTTTTTGCTGCATTTACTTTTTCCAGCTGCACAGATTGTGATTTTCTCGATTTTCGCCATGGCTCACTCTCGTGCTGCAAGCGCCAATGCCGTACTGACCTGATTTTATATATGGGTGTGGTCGTCTGCGATGCAGTTTGATTGACATGACTAGACCCTTACTGCTTGATACTACTTGATAAGTGACAGATTACCCACAAAACACGCATTTCAAAACGAGAGGCCGACTGTTAGCAATGCGGGACAACGTCTCAATTTGCGGCGTGTGTGAAAAGTAATGAAAATGCGTGTCTGACCCGCTTTGTGAGGGCTTCGGATTTTTGGCTAAAGTATCCCATAATGCGATGCCGGCAGCCATATTGAAAGGCTACAGTCATTGTTGACGGTAGCGCTAAACGTAATGTTTTCCAACTATTCTGGGGAAAATACATTGCACTGGCTGTGATACAATGGAGACAGTCATTGGATAAGAAGTCCCTTCGTTGGAGAAAAACAGCCGTAATTGGATGTAAGGGTCCATACTAGGGCTGCAACTAACGATTAATTTCATCATCGATTAATCTGTCGATTATTACTTCGATTAATAATCGGATAAAAGAGACAAACTACATTTCTATCCTTTCCAGTATTTTATTGAAGAAGAAAAAACCCAGCATACTGGCACCATACTTATTTTGATTATTGTTTCTCAGCTGTTTGTACATGTTGCAGTTTATACATAAAGATTTATAAAAAATAAAAATAAAATAAATAAAAATAAATTGCCTCTGCGCATGCGCATAGCATAGATCCAACGAATCGATGACTAAATTAATCGCCAACTATTTTTATCATCGATTTTAATCGATTTAATCGATTAGTTGTTGCAGCCCTAGTCCATACCAGATTGACAACTCTGAGTGGAGTAGAGACCACGACATCTTCCCTGATGTCTCATACCCAGACTTTGTGAACTACTTAATTTTTCAACTGAGCCTATTTTCTTAAAAGGACTTTCAAAATTATGTAAATTTAAAAAGTTATGACCGCTTTGTTTTTGGATTGGTTCATGACGTTTGTGTATCTGCATAAATCCAGTGGACATCGTGTTGTCAAGGCAGGAGTCATGCACTCTCAGAAATTATCCGACCCAAATTTGACACCCTGGATAATTCAGGATAACTAATCTAAGGCCATCCCAGCAGTGACTGTAAAGCAGGATTGGGAGAATGCTGTTCTCATGTCGCTTTACTTTTGTTTTATCTGGAGGCTAAGAGAAGTGAGTACAATATCAATTATCAATACATCTACTAGCAAAGTTCTTTGACCAAGACCATCAATGCATTGCAAAGTGGGGCTGTTGTTTTTTTCAGATTAATTTCAATTTACAGAATGTTCTTAATTACCTCATATGAATTGATCTGGACAAACACAAAGTCGTCATAGCACGCCACATTTTGGTTGATTGCAGCCATCCATGCTCGCCTTTGCCGTTTACGGAAATACTCTTAGGAATTCGATAAAAGCTAGTTTTGTCTCTCCCATTTTGTTTGTGGCAATAGAAATGGCCACTTTGTTTGTGGCAGTTGAAATGGCACATGTCGCCAGCATTATGAGTATCACTGGATGAATGTTCAGCAACAATGTGTTTACAAATGTATACTGCAAGTATGGCCAACGCAATCTATTCTTAACCTGAGGCTGCCACACTTCAATCACAATGTATGCAAACTCCGTGGGAGTGTTTTACCTGCAGTCGTCACCTGTCACAACCTGTTTGTAAAACTTAAAATTAAAAGCTTTTTTGTTTTAAATATATTTTTCTCATAATAAAACAAAGGCTGTGTTTTATTTTTGAATCTGGTTGGTGAAGGAACACAGGGTAGCAACTGCTTGACTGACAGTGTCAAGAGCCAATAACATTTTGGGGTGGTACACAAGTGGGCACACTAGATCACTAGGTTTAGCTGTATTATTAAGTAGCAATATCTAAATGGCCTTAAAGAGAAATTTGTGCGTCTGTCTGTTCACGTTCATATGGTTGAATTTTATTTTGAAGTATTACTTAATGAGGTCAATGGGAAATTAATAAATGCGTAGAAATGTGGAAGACTTTACTTTGTATACAATTTGAAAGAGACAATGTATGTATCAATGTGTCAGGATTTTGACAAGTCTGTCTAAAAATGACACGTGCCAAAGATTTAGACATGATGTGTAGAGGTTCAACTCCCCCTCCTCCTTGTCTGGAAAACAGAGTTTGACTTTTTGACTGGTAAAGCTTGGCTGTCACCCCCAGGGAGATGTGAGGGAATGTTGGCAGCAGAAGAGAGAAGGGGGACCTGGGGGAGGGGAGGCAAAGCCATTGACCTCTCAATACTCACGGCTCCTTCACCCAATATCTCCAGGGCCTCACAGTTAGTCTGTGTGTGTTTGTGTGGGTGTGTGTGTGGCTGCGTGTCTATCCTGAAGGCTCAATCAGTTGCTGACAAGATTGGTTACTGGTTTATCCTCATATTATGTGATTCATCATAGAAGTCATACATTTAAATACTTTTTTGATCGATTTAAAATAGCGCTGCCAAAAGATTCAAACATTTTATCACGATTTATCACATTTCCAGAATTAACATGTAGTTAATCACGACTAATCACAGATGGAGGTTTTTATCTTTAGTTAGTGTACCTTATTAAAACGTACACCCAGAATGGGAGTGGACAATGTGTTTGATTTATGCAAATGTTTGTCTTATTTTATTTTTTAAAACAGCTCAAAACAAAAATGACACACCCTTTCACAGACACACAAGGTGCATTTTCCACCTAGGGTCATGTTTTGCTTTATTGTGTGGACAGAAAAGCAAGCCCAAATAAGCAACCACACTTGCAAAAACAAGCCCAAAAAACGTAACCAGCAACTCACAAACTCTGCAGGCGACTTTAGAAAAAAACAAGCCCAAATGGCAACGCTGCTAGTATCTGGGAACTCCGGCGATAACTCAGCCCACAGCAACTGTAGCTGGAAATAACTTTGGTCTTGTCGCGAGAGACCTGCCAGAGCTTTGAAGCTAAACCTGCAATTCAATATAGCTTTTTTTGTCCTTTCCTGCTCTCCATTTTGTTTTGTGACTCAACATCAGCTGAAACACTGCCACTTTTCCACCACTATGGTATGTACTAAAGAGTAGTGTCATTAAAGGAAACTTTTGTTAACACGTTATCGTGTTAACTTGGACAGTCCTAATTTTTTTTTTTTTAACAGCTCAAAGTCATGTTTTGCTTTATTGTGTGGACAGAAAAGCAAGCCCAAATAAGCAACCACACATTGAAAAACAAGGCCAAAAAACGCAACCCGCTACTCACAAACCTTGCAGACGACTTTAGAAAACATCAAACCCAAAGTCGCTTATAATACATGGAAATGGCAACACTGCTGCTGCTAGCATCTGGAAACTTTTTGACAGTCCCAATTTTTTAATAGATACTTTTTTGATGCAAATGAGTAAACGATAGCCATTAACTGTGCACAATATTTAAAATGCATAGGTATTTTTTTTAAGAACGTAAAACAGGTGTTCAAATATTTAAGAGGTCAGATATGAAAGGCAAAATATGACGGTGTGCACAAGGATGTACAGGTGCAACATGGAACAAGTGCTGGATGGTATTCATAGTGTCTTTCAATTAAGTCCTAATGTGGCTGTGGCTGTGATGTACTTCAACCTCCAAGTGATGCTTTGTAGAGCTGTATTGTGGCAGGGACAAAGGAGTTTGAGTCTGTTGGTGGAGCGTGTCAGAGACGGCAGCCTAACTGATTTATGTTCTTCAAATGCAGTCATAAGATTACGTCTTGACCGTTTGACTCTTTGTTTCAGGAGCGTGAGCAGAAACAGAAGCTTGAAGATCCAACTCCATTTCGTACATCAGAAAGGTTCACTGAAAAACACTTAAACCAGGCGGATGAGGTACTTGCACAGGAGTGCAACATACTTTTAGTACATAGTTATGTTTCTTGCTGCCCACATGTGAGTGGAGAGCTGATGTGACTGTCTTTTGTATTCAGGACAATGTGGCAGCCACTGTGGAGTTAGAGAAGAGAAAAGATGAAGAGCTGGACAGGCAGGTCCTGCTGGCCGAGCAGCGGCAAGAGGAGGAAAGGCTTCAGCAGGAAGAAAGACAGCGAGAGAAGATGGAAAAGATCAAAGCTGTGGAGGGTACAATAGACGGAACACAGCAGAAGCCTTAGCGATTTGTTTTAAAAAGTTCCCAGCACCAAGTTAACATGACTGGGTACCAAGCAGAAAGATTCCAAATTACATATATCTGACAATTTGTGGCAATAATTTCACATTCTTTCATCAGCAATCTAGGTAGTCGTGCTTTCTTCCAACATATTGATCGAGGGCACCCTGTATTCACATCTGCGTCTCTACTTTCTCCATTACATTTGTAGGCCTATAATTTACACTGAGACTGAACACCTTCATCACTTCTATTTCACTCTCTGATGTCATCTGTCAAGGGTTAATGAAACGCTAACCTTGTTTCAGTAGAGCAGCTTAATTAATGTTACAGAGATGAACGGCAAGACTTGGATTGCAAATGTAGGCCCCACCCTCTAACATCTTTAATACACATGGCAGGGGGCCTTTCCATGTTAAAAGTTAAAAGAAGTGATACATGTTCACTCGCTTTGCTGTTCAGCTCTTTTGATCAATTGGGCCAAAGAAAACTGATGAATTGTTCCTTGGTCTTACTGCAAAGACCAATTTTGCTGTCTTTCCACAGTGTGGAGCATTTGCATCTATAAAAACTAATCTAAAACCTTAGTCAGAGGTAGACAAATATGACCATACATTGCATCTCTGATGTGTCTTTCAGAGCGGGCAAGAAGGCGAAAAATGCGAGAGGAAAAGGCCTGGCTACTGTCACAGGGAAAAGACCTTCCACCAGAACTTTTGAATTTAGAGCCTTCTTCACCAGTCCTCAGAACACGGAGAACTAAAGAATTGTAGGAGCCTCTTCAAAACCCCATCAAATGTTTAATCTGTATCCATCTTGAATCGTTTTTGGTTGAGTCGTTGTAAAATGTATTTTGTTATACATTTCAGCTACGACATGGAAGATGACTACACAGGGTTATACAAAGGTAAAAACCTTCTGAGTTATGTAATGTCAGTGAATGTTTGTTGTGATATCTGACCTGATCTTCCTTTTCTAGTGCTGGAGGCTTTGAAAGCTCATAAAGATGCCTGGCCTTTCTTAGAACCTGTGGATGACTCCTATGCCCCCAATTACCATGACATCATCCAGGTATAAACACAAGGTCCTAGTTGATGATTGAGTGAAACTTATCAGTGTTGTGGTCTAAACATTTAAAGATGCTATTCACAAATTCCTCCCAGTTTTTTCTTTATAATGTTTTTCAATCTCTTCAGGCTCCCATGGACCTTTCTACTATTGAAAGAAAATTCAATGAAGGAGAGTATGTTTCCAAGGAGGAGTTTATTTCTGACGTGAAGCTCATGTTTGAAAATTGCATTGAGTACAATGGAGAAGACAGTGGTAAGCGAAAACATTTCTTCACACACCCACACAAACAGACACTGGCTCCAGTCCAAGTGACCAGGGAGTCAACATCAATTTAGTACGTGGATTTGACAGAATAGAAGGTGTGAGCGGGAGGGTGGGCACGACAAAGCAAAAGAAAGAGGGACAAGCTAACTGCTTCGTTGGGGCCGGGGCAGTTCTGACAGTGATTAATGAGGAGTGATTGAGCAGTGCTCTGGAGGATCTGAGCCCTGCAGTGCCGTAGAAACATTCCAGCCCTTAAGACCTCTGTCTAAAGCTCTCCATTCAACTGAATACTTTCCCCAGGGACAGGGGGAGGAGAGTTGTGATGGGAGACCAGGGTGGAGGAATAGTCTAGAAGGGACAGGGGTCAACATATGGCCTCTGACCTATTCAGGCGGTCAATGATGGGCTCAGAGCAATGTCTCTGTATACAAACAGTGTATGGTGGTGTATATATCTAAAAGGAGTGTGCATCTTGTAGGTAATGATTATAATAGATGTACTACATGTGTTTGGAGGGAGTGAACAGGTTCTGTCATAAAGAATAATGGAATCATCCCAGCTGATTACAATGTCTGCTTGTCCTCAGAGTACACTGTGATGGCAGAGTCTCTCGAGCGCTGTTTTAACCGAGCCCTATTAAAACACTTGCCATTAGAGGATGGTGACACAGATGAAGAATTCCACATCAGCAGAGAAGACAAGGAGCGCAAGGAGAAAAAGCGCAACCGTAGCAGTAAACATTTGGGACCGGAAAGTTTGATCAAAGCCACTGAGGAGGTCCAGCGTAAACGAAATGGCGTAGAAGGCAAAGGCAAAATGCCATCAGAGAACCAGGTTAGTAAGTTGGTACGACTACTTCCGCCATCTAATTGGGGTAACCGTCCACCTCACTCCTACAACCTGAGCCAACACCACAATCAAGAAGGACACATCAGGGGAATGTACCAACATGTATGTTTTAATCCAATGTTTTTAATATTTTCACTTCATTGAAAACTGCAATTTCAAATTCATTTTTATCTGACCAGTTACATCGTCCTCCTGGGCCTCCTGGTCTTCATGGTCCACACATGTATGCTCATAGACTGGGCATGGATCCTCGCTTTGCCTACACAGGTCACATTTCAAGGCATGGAGACTCCAACTTTAACCATTTGCCACCCAACTTCAACATGCAGGTATAAAGCCCACCAAGTAAACATATATTGCCATTAACTTTTTTTAAGTATGATTTTTCCCAACAGAGATGAATGTGGTTAGGATTTAAATAATTTACGGGTAGTCCCAGCTGTTCAATGTTCTCTGATCTTTATAAGTGTCTCAGTCTTTTAAAACAATTTTAGAAGAAATTAGTTTTTTGTAGAATCCATTCATAATTAGGTATTATGTATTTTATTACCAGTAATACAAAATAACATTATGAACAGATTACATTTTTCTAAAACCTTACCCTCTTTGTTTTCCCTTCAGCATTGCATGGTTGAAGGACCTCACATGGGCCAAAGGTATACAATGGGACCCGATGCTAACCAGCCTCTTCACCAGCAACAGCATCCTTACATGGGTCCAACCCATGGCCCATCTCTGGGCCCCCGTCCAATGGCCCTTCAACTTAGACCTCCTCCCGAAGCCAGTATATACCCATCACATCACCGCCCAGAGGGCCTCACAATGAACCCAATGGGTAACCGATTATCAGGACTCGAAGGACCTTTGCAGCAAAATTACACTGGATTGAGACCTTCTAGTATGGGGTTGTCCAACATGTGGACTAGTATGAATAACCAACATCCAGAGAGACCCAGTGGAATGCACATGCCTGACCCTAACGTGGTCAACCAGCACAACTTAAACTGTGGCGGAGACCCATCCCCAATGGGACATAAACAATGGCCAGAAGCTGCTGGATATCCCCATCCTACTCCCAATGCCCAATGCCAAATGTCTTCACTGGTGAGCTCCTCGGGGCCCATGCCACAACGACCCCCCTTAAGCCACTCAGACTCCTCTTGCAAAACACGGCTGGCTTCTATGCTGGAAAGTCCAGAGATGCTGGCTTTGCAGCAGCTGTCAGCCTCTTCTGGACCCCCTGCTGGTTCCCCCCATCGGCACATGAGCCACTTTCAGCAGCCAAGGCCCCCGTCAGGATTTGGCAGCATCCCAACTCACCCCTCTCAGCAGCCTCCCTCTGCTCCTGAGGTTCAGCTGCTGTGTCCTGCCAGAGACAATGGGCCAGACAGCCAGGCTTCCCCACAGATAGACACCCAACCACAAGGTAGATCAGATCTATATATTTTTTTAATGCTTGTGGAACCCGAAAGCAAATTTAAATTTTGCAGTCCCTCATCTCATTGAGACAATTGAGGCAGTAAAATTTTTTCTATTTGAAATTATTTCCCACAGTAAGTGGTAAATTAAATATTCATCAGCACAGACACATGGCCTACTGTTTGCTTTTGTGGTACAAAATAAATTGCATTTAATTTGTGTTCCTTCAAGTAGGGCTGAGTGATATGGCAAACAGATTATCACAATTCTTTTTTCATATCATTCGATCATGAATAATATCACATTTAAAAAAAAAAAGTTTTTATTAAAGAGTGATTGTCCTGTGCAGGATTATACAGAGTACCGTTGCATCCCTACTATTTTCTGCTGAAATGTCTTGTAACAAACATTTCCGCTACATTTGATCAAGGTAATAATATATGCTAACAGCTGACGGTCCGTACCTCGGTTTTAGGGCCAGAGTTTTGCTTGTTTTTCGATACGTTTGTGGGGGTAAAGAGAACTTGTTTTCCTCTCAAAGTTCTTTTGTTAATTTGCTTTTCTTCACACACTTCATTCTGCAGTAAAAGTATCAGTGGTGTACTGACTAGTATGAGACTTTTTTCAAGTTAACATATACTATATTTGTATTCTTTAATTACTTGTATACATCACTGCTTCTCACCAGTAGTTTGGCAAACGGCAAGCGTTGACCTAGATTGTGGAGTTTGTTTTTTTAACTCAAATACTGTAGCTTGTATTTAATGAAAGTACATTACAGTGCAGTCTGAATTTGATGTACTGTAAAATAATGTGTACCAACACATTAAACGCATCTATTATTTCAGGAACATTTTTTCATTCAAAAACTCAAAAATGATTTGAACAAAAAGTGTCTACAGAGTTTTTTAATGCATGTTATATCTGAGGAGTTGAATCAGAGAAAACTCATAAACAAAAGGTCTGATTAAAAAATGTTAAGATATAAAAAAAAAAGTAAAGCATTTCTCTGATTAAATTAGTAGGTGTGTTTATTCTCACAGTCAGGACAGAGTCTGCATTTATGACAGGATTACCGCACCTACCACCACAAGGTGAGCTGCATCAATCAGTGAAGTTGCAGCTCCCTCTCAATAGCTATGTGCACATGGACACAATTAATTAGATTAAAAGCCTAACCGGCTTTTAAAATGCTTCATGTAAACATACCATTCAGAGTATTCTGACCTGATCACACATGTTTGGATCAAAATTGTATTCTGATCCAGACGGGTGGTTTATGTCGATAGTCCTTCAGATTGAAGCTCATGAAAACATGTCTTTTGAAATTTGTGTCGAAATTATCCTTACTGCGCATGTCTGTGATGTCAGCCATACTTTGTGGTAGAGGGGGGTCTGAATTGAATCATCTCGAAATGAAGCAATTGTCTTGCTGCTGTCTCCCCACATTCAACCTGTACAGAAGTAGCATTAAAGACTGTTGAGTTTGTTGCTCTAAAACAGAGACTATCAAATACAAAAGTAAGGATCCGGTTGTCGTCTCAACGTGTTGTTTTATTCACAGCTTTACAACTACTCCCAGAGCTAACTGCTAGCCTTTGATACGTACACAGAATGTCGTAACATGAAGAAGCGCGGCAACCCGTACAGATCACAACATTGAGGGCACAGAACAGCTCCATTTCAAAAAGAGAGGTAAAACAAATGTAGCGAACAGAAGAAAGAATTGATAAATGAATAACGTGACAACGTTGAACAAGCAGAAATACACATAGCCATGTACAGCGTAAATCACTGTTTATTCTTCTCAGATTATTGTTGACGGTATGCGTTCCTCAAGTCAAAATACAGTATTGCGATTTAAGGTGGAATGCGTGGAAATGCACATCATAATCGGATCCGTTTTTTTCAGGGTGCATGTACATACACATTAACATTCTAATCTGAATTATGATCAGATTAAATACATTTTGCCCATGTACACGTGGGGAATGTTGCGTTCTGGACTCCACTTCCAGCTGTGTAAGGAGTAGGAGGCACAATGCTGATTGAACACTAATTACGTCATGAGGAGCCTGACTTTTACGACAGTGGACAGAGAGGGTTGCGCACACACACACAGAAACACATTCACAGGCACAAGGTCACGTTCAATAAAAGCAGAATGTTCCGTGCAAGATTATTCTAAGCACAGTTCCATACTGTTAACTATTGCAGTATCTTCTAACAGTTGGGATGTAACGGTATCAAAATCTCACGGCACGATATTATCACAGTATTAATGCCACGGTACAATATTATTGTGGTAAAAAAGACTACAAAATGTTATAGTGTGTAAAATGAAGTGGCAGGGATGTTTAGAATAAACAATCTGTCTGTAATTAAACACAAACATAATGCTCCAATGTTCTAATCATATTTATTACTAAAAAAAATATTTTTAAGTACAATTAATTGTGCAGGAACATCGACTGTTTCAAGCAAATCTTTAAAGTGACAATGTAAACATCCAGTGTAAAACAATAATATTCAGCTTCGTGTCTTAACTTTTTACTTTATGAGAAGCAGGGTCCTCCACATTGGACATGTTTTTATTTCAGTTTGAAAATGTTGTTTCTCAGAACTAACAATTTCACTTTTAATAATATAAATACCTCACAAATTGATGTTTAGCTTTGCTGGTTTTAAATAATGTTTTCTGGGAGATGGTTTATGTGGTGCCGACTTGTCCAGGGTGTACGCTGCCTTCCGCCTGAGTGCCTCAAAACCCGAGCCTGAGTGAACACTCATTTGCATGTTGCTGTGCTGCAAATGAATGTGTTGCGACTCTTGTACATGTTCATACAGAGCTCTAACCTTGTTGTTTTTTGTGCACGTACTTCAGACTTCTGTTGATACTTCTCGAAAGATTTGTGTTGGGTCTCATAATGGCGCTTCATGTTCCCGCTTTTGATTAGCACTACAACACGATGCAACATAGTTCATGATTTGTTAAATTGTTAGCTCGTGTAAACGGGACATGTATTGCGTGACATTTGTTTTCTACATTGTTAAATCATTTGATTATTATTTCAAGAAATCAATAATCGAGTTGCTTTCTGCATATAAATAAATATAATGTATCAATAATAATAGCAATAAAAGTAAACTGAGCAAATGTGTTTTTAGAAGTGTGTATCAAACTGATGGGCTTCCAGTTTGGTATTACTCTGTCTGTACCCATAAAGTAGCTCAGTTTCTAAAACTCTAACAGTGGTTCTTAACCTGGGTTCGATCGAACCCTAGGGGTTCGGTGAGTCGGCCTCAGGGGTTCGGCGGAGGTCAAAACACACCCGACTCATTGTGTAAATACAAACTTCTCCCTATCGGCGTATTACGGATACGGCAACAGCTGACTGACTTGCAAGTGTGTAATTTGTTGTGAGTTTATGCACTGTGTTGGTTTTGTTGTTTGAACAAGGTGATGTTCATGCACAGTTCATTTTATGCACCAGTAAAAAAAACATGTTAACACTTTAGTATGGGGAACATATTCACCATTAATTAGTTGTTTGTTAACATGCAAATTAGTTAATTAATTCGTCATTATTAAGTACTTATTAATGCCTTATTATAACCCTAACCCTCTAACCCTGACCCTAACCAAATAACTCTAAATTAAGTATTTATTACTTGGTTAGAATTCCCCTAGTGTCCAAATAACTCTAACTTAAGTCTTTGTTACTTAGAATATGTTCCCCTAGTGTCCAAATAACTCTAAATTTAGTCTTTGTTACTTACAATATGTTCCCCGAGTGTCCAAATAACTCTAAATTAAGTCTTTGTTACTTAGAATATGTTCCCCATACTAAAGTTTTACCAAAAACATAACTTTGTCTTGAATTTAAAAAATTTTTTTTTTTTTTTTTTCACTAAAGAAGGGTTCAGTGAATGCGCATATGAAACTGTTGGGGTTCGGTACCTCGAACAAGGTTAAGAACCACTGCTCTATAACATAACTTGCAGTTGAACATGTACAACAGCACACTGTACCAGGTCTTGAGACACTCACAAACTTGAATTTGTTGTAGATTGTGATTGTCTACTATCATGCATTTCTATCTTTTTAGACTAATGTCCTTTTTATTATTCTGTTTTAACAGGCACACCTGTTCAACTCCTTTCAAATGAAACTTCACCAGACAACACAGTTTTATTTAACCAGGAACACCCGTCCATTCCAAAACTCACAGAGCTCCACAGTGGGCCAGCACGGGAATTGCACAGCCCCTGTGACCCCGACTTTAGTCGTCCTCAGGAAAATGTGCAAGGAGATAAACTTGCACACAGTGGAGCAGAGTACCCTGAACATAAAGTAGATAGCCAACGCCAAAATAATGCTTCCGCCTCTCTGCCCTCGCACTTCAGCGCAAGCAATACCAATTCCGCAGATCCCATCACACACAACGCAGCTCAGCCCGCACAGAGTAATCCTCAACAAAAGACCCAAAGTCCTGCACTCCACCCAAGCGTGTCACCATCCTTAATGACCATTTCTGAAAACAACTCACCACGCCACCCAAATTTACATCAGCGACATTCAACCCAAGAAACATATTCAAATAGGGCACCCCGAAGCCATTGTTCTAACTCTCCCTCAAGGGTCCAGAGTCAAAACACTGCACAACTGCAATCTCCTCATCTTGTCACCCAAAGCGACTCCTCACAATGTCCTACACAGAGCAGCTCTATGCCACATGGTGCCTTGCAAGGAGTCCAGCCTGGACTTCCTCAACCAGCTCCACTAACCTCTCTGCCACCCAGCCACCCTACACTACACTTACCGGCCCAGCCCAGCCCCGCAGACCATGGAGATCAAAGACCCTGTGAGCCCACAAGTAGGCTGGACCCCAAAGGTCCACATTTGATACAATTTGGACCTTCAAATACTGCTTACAAACAGCAGGTCTTTAGTCCCAACACGCTTAAAACCCAGATGGTCATTGGTAACCCAGGTATGCAAGCAGACAGGAGTCTTGCGCTTTCTCACAATACGCCCATGCCTCCTCACTGCCAAGGACAGGTAAATGGAGCCATGTACACCATAGACAATCTTTCACATCTACAGTACAGCCAGACAAACATGACCAGGCCTGTCTCTCATTCTGCTCACCATCCATATCACAACCCGACCCTCAACACCCTCCACAATACCCAAGACCACCCCAGCTATCACCAGCATCAAAGAAATGCTTATTCCTATCACATGCCTGGCCATCAGCACCGCCAGGCTCAGGCCAGCATGTACATGAATCATCCATTCCAGCAGGAACACTATTACTCCCGCCCAGAGGACTGGCAGCGGTCTCATTATCAGCCTCAGCAGTCTATGCCACCAGCTGCCTACCTTCCTGTGTGCAGTGCCAAAGGCAACGGCCAGGCTAGTGAGAGTCTTGTGTCATCGGCGGGCTCTGAGGGCTCAACTGGTGTTAGTTTGGTGTCCCCTGGAGCCGTGACTGAAGCCGGGCTCCTCCCTGGAGGCTTGGAAGACCGACAGCATGAAAGCAGTGGTGGTGATAGCCCAGAAAAGTGCAGTCATTCCAGGGGAAGCATGGAGCGATCTGAAAGTCCTAAAGAAATCCTGGACCTGGATTGCCACAACGCTGCCGCCCGCCATTGTAGCACACAGCCACAAATGCCCCCTGGCTTCATGTACGACCCTCGCACCATTCACCCTGGATTTCAGCCAGGTGGTGCTCCTCCATCTCACTTGGTGTCTCAAGGCAACAGAGTTGGAAACGGAATCCTTTACACTCGGGCCCCATACCCAGATCCAGGACGTTATACTGCACAGCGACCTCATCCACACCTAATGGAGGCTCTCCAGCGGCCCCAGCAGCTGCCTATCTCCCCCGGCCAGATGCGCTTGTCCATATACCCGCGCTCTGGTGGACACTTTCAGGGCATGATGATACAACAGAGAGGCTTGGCATCCGAACACTTCATGCAGCCGGGGTAAACACAGTTTTGATATGCTGAATTGTTTTCCCATTTCAGTGAACATGCTGTACAGTAGAACTGTCTTAACCCAGTATTTTTATAGTTGAACTTGAATCTGATCCGTTGAATTTTACCGTCAACAATCGGTAAAACCTATGGCTTCATATTTTTAGTTTTTGTTAGTTTTTTGACTCACAGCTAGTGGATATCCCTAAAAGTACGTAAATGTGTCAACTGCGAGGTATATAGTCAAATCAGACTACTGAGAATTGAATAGTCGACCATTTTAAGACACCCCCACAATAGCTCTGTGGTACTGCATTCCAGGGCGGCTGTAGATGATGCTATTGTCTAATTTTACATAATTGGCCATGGACGCATAACGGACGCAATATACTTTAGTTTAGTATCTGAAATGCTCAAATTATTTTATTATGTCATCTAATGAAATATATTTGGTGTCTGTATCCAGTATGCACATCAAGTAAAACTTAATACAAACAATCATGGCAAATATAATTGTGTGAACGACTACATTCCACATTTTTCATCCGATTCAAACCGTTCCAACTTCAAACTGTTAGCCTATTCGGGAACCGGGGGCTTTCCCATGACAATTTCCAATAATTCCAAAATTTCCCAGAATTCCATGTTTTCCGGGACATTTTTCCCATTCAAAAATGAATTGGACATTTTTCAAACTTCCACCATTTCCACATTTTTCAACCGATTCAAACCATTCCACCTTCAACATATTCCATTCATCCTGGACATTCAAACTATCATTTTTACAAGTTCGAAGAAATTCCAGGAATTCCCAGAATTCCCTTTTTTTCAAACCCTTTTTTTGACCCTTTTCTCTGGCGACGACAACTACTTCCACATTTTTCAACCCACTTTAACCGTTCCACCATCCAAACATTCCTCTTCATCACGAAAAAAACCGACGTTGTTTTTTAAACTGGAAAAATTCCCGGTTTTCCTGAAATTCCTGGAATTCCTTAATACCATTTTTCAATTAAAAATGTTACTACTTCAACATTTCTCGGCTGATTTGAAAAATTTTGACACAAACCATTTCAACTCATTCAGAACATTCAAGTCTTTTAACATTTCCCCCCAAAATTCCCCCTTGTCCCGAAATTCCCAAATTTCCATGAAATTCCAATTGAAAGTAATGGGACATTTTTCAAAGTTCCACAATTCCCACGTTTTTTATCCGATTCAAACCATTCCAACTCCAAAATATTCAGCCTGTTCAAAATTGTGTGCTCTTCTTCAACAATTATTTTAAAAAATCCCGAAATTCCTGGAATTCCTTAATACCATTTTTCAATTAAAGTGCTACTACTTCAACATTTCTTGACTGATTTAAACAATTCCAACACCAACCAATTCAGCTCATTCAGGACATTCATGCTCCTAATCATTTTCAAAAAAATCCCGCTTTTCCCAAAATCCCCAAATTTCCAGGAAGTTCCCATTGAAATGAATGAGACATTTTTCCAAGTTGCACAATTCCCACATTTTTCAACCTATTCAAACCATTCCTACATCAACACATTCCACTCATCCAACTAACACTTTCCCAAGTTCCAAACCAAATTCCGTTTTTCCTGAAAATTCAAACTCTTCAACATTCAAACTATTCTTACATTCAGAGTACATTCTGTCAGCATTTCAGTTCAACGTCAGCAATGGAGCATTCACACGCAATTTCTTCAGGAATTGCCTCATCTAGTTGTATATAAGTGTTGATTAAACAATAGTCTTAAATTAACATGCACAGATTCGCCATAATAACAAATTATTTTGGCAGTCTGATGCTTTGCTACACACACACACACCGCACATTCTGACTATAATGATAACAGAACATCAATAAAACGTCACACACAATTAGGAGATGTCTTTGATGTTTTAAATATTTTTCTTAGTGTCAAAAAACTCACATCAGCAATGACTTTTGCCTCAATAGCAAGTGCCAATTGTAACATACCGTAAGCAAAATAGGAAGAGAAAGTGACACTTTAAAAGTAAAATGTATAAATAAGAACCGATAATTCTTTACCCGTAGTGCCAAATCTATTAGCGGGGGTCCAGATTTATCTGTGGCAGGCCACCCCAAATAATTATTTACCTGTAGTGCCAAATCTAGTAGCGGGGGTTCAGATTTATCTGTGGCGGGCCACCCCAAATAATTCTTTACCTGTAGTGCCAAATCTAGTAGCGGGGGTTCAGATTTATCTGTGGCGGGCCACCCCAAATAAATGATCATCTAGGATACATTGATATGTAACTAGCTCATTTACAGAATTTACTCCACAAATGTTTAGCCGTTTTCTCTGACAATTATTTGTTTTTGAAGGCACAGAAGGTAAAGTATGATTACAATCATAGAACTCAAAATGTACTTAGGAAAATGTGTAGCTGCTCAGTACAAGAGCATGAAAATTTACTTGGAAGGCAACTCGTGTCACACAACAGATTGAAGTTCTCTGTATTTGCAGTTGTAAATGTGTGAAGGAAGGGTAATTAATGTAAAGCGTGTTATAACAATTTGACTTGTTAATAGTGTAAGTGAAGTTATGAGTAACGTTGTGATAAAATGTATTATTCACTGTCCGACAGGCAACAGATGATGACTGCACCCGGAGGCTCAAGCAACAAACAAGGAGTGTGAAATGTGTTGCGTTGTTAGAGTGAGTAATTTGGTCATACTACACTGCACATTACTGTTATAATAGGGGTGTCCCAATACAACTTTTTCACTTCCGATACAATACCAATATTGGATCCTAAAAAACAAATACTGATATTGAGCCGATACGATAACAGCACAAATCCTACTTACCGTATTGTCCGAACTATAGAGCGCACCCACTAAATTTTGGAATAATTTTATTAGACGCACCAAACTATAAGCCGCATATATATATTGTGAAATTATTTATTCACACAGATTTTGTAAATGTTTATTACATACCTTAATTGTTTCCAAACAGTGCCTGTAACACAGCATTAAAACGACTGACCTAACAAAACAGAAGTCCTCGTCATGGACCCACTAGCTGCGGAAGCTAGCTCTCCAATCAGCTAAACAGACAATAACTCCACGTTGACGTTTTGGTTAATTTACTGAGGAGTTTGTGAAACTGAAACAATACAAAAAGAATGCTATTGTAAGTTATAATACTACCATCATACACGCGTAAATGTGTTAGCATATTAGCTAATGCTATCAACGCTACCTTGATTACATTGCGATAGCACGTACAAATCTGCACGAAATACACACTTCACACAAGAGACGGTTTATTAAGGAATAATTGTTTTATATTGTAAGACATACAAAGGTTCCTTTTAGAGATGAATGAAGAAACCATATGAGTAGAAACGCTATAGACGACTAGATGACAGAACTTATACTTCCGGTTCAAAGCCCTTACCAGAAGGAAATACTGTTACGTGAAGTTCCCTCGCAGCACCTGCAGTGAACCAACTCGTCCAAAAGATGGCTCCTTTTCAGTGTCCCTGCTTGGGTTTTGTGAAAACTATTTGTTGAATACAAAACATTGCTGTTAGCGAAGAAAAATCCCTAAATTAGCCAGATTGATTAATAAGCCGCTTAGTTTAAAGCATAAGGAAAAAAGGAGCCATTTATTGTCTGGAAAATGCGGTACTTTTATTTTTTGTAGTGTGGAATGTAAGAAAAGGCTTGGTCATGTGAAATTATTCAGAACAATGTTAGATATGAAAAACACTAACCTATTTCTTATTGACCATCTGGAAAGGGCTTATGCTGTCTTTAAGTTAAAGTGATGAGTTGAGTTTTTTTTAGTTTAGCTTATGCCACAGTAAGTTGAAAGAGGCGGACATGTTTGTTACTGGATAACTATTTGATACTTAATTGTTTTATTGACAAATGTGGTATTATAGACTAACATTGTTCAATTAAGGACATTTATTATGTATGTCGAGCTTGTGTGCTATTGTTTGCTTAGCTGTTGTGTAGTTGCTGGCTCTTAGTAACCTCCAGCCTACCCTGTTTACCTTTCTTTAATAAACCTTTTTTGCTTATTCAACAACATTTAGATGTTAAATGGCTGTTCTGTATCGAAAGCTTATATCATAAATTTTAGATGCAGGCCGATATACAGTGTTTTTTTGCTGTGTTTTTTTTACAAATATCGATGGGACAGATATCAATATCAGACGGGATACCCCTACTATATAATAATTTGTCATGTGTGTACTTTGTAGTAACAGAACAAAACACTACTGTGCTAATTTACAGCAAGCCAAATGTTTACATGTTGTCCCTTTTGCTTCCCAGGCATGACAAAGTGAGCTAAATGAAAGGTTTGGGCCTGCTGACAGGCTTTTACTGGCTTCCATTTTGGTCAGACTTGAACGTCCTTCATGAAAAGTCATACTATTGATGTAACTACTGAGCCCTAGTGAACAAGAACCTTTCGATTGTGTTACTTGTAGAGCTGCAATGTTAGTTTCTCTTTGCTCAAGAAGAAACAACACTGACTTTTACCACTAGGCCATAATGGAGAACACTGGACACCCCCTCTCCACTGTGAACAATAAAAGTATGGATGAATTCACTAGATACATCCATCTGCCTTTCATGACGGGGCAGACAGAAGGGAAGAGACTTGCACTGCGATCTAAAACGTTCAGTTCCAACTGGTTTGTTAATCTCAGGTATAGATTAGGATGGTACACCGACCAAGTCCAGTTGTCTTGGTTGGTTTTGTGAATGTATGAGTGAATGTTTAGATGCGTCAAATCAAGCACACTTGCTGCCATTAAGAGTGTTGATGAACAACCTTCCTGCCCTATTTCTACGTAGACATGTTTGTAGTTATAAACCCACAATAGAAGTTTCAATGTGGTCTTGTGAACTGCCTTTACTGAGGAGTATAGGCTAAAATGACACTGGTTGTAGGTGATTGTACCTGACTTAATTATATGCACTATGGCTTTGTTAGACTAAACATCCTTAACGTGAGTGGCCTTGCATAGTCTTTCATTGACCATCAATGCTTGTTTATTGTAAATAAGTCTACATCCATTGTTAGTGATGAAACCCCCTTCACCCACAAGTAAGGGAATGTTTTCAGGTGATGTCTCATCCTGCTTGTCGTTGCATATGCACACAAAATCTATCTACTCTGATCATTTGGCATTCCACATTGGTTAACGAGGTGCTCTAGATTTGTTAACAGCCTCGTTCTCTCCATGCTGTCTTCTGTGATTTGCTTCTTTCTTCTCAGGGATTACACTTTCTATACGGGTATTTTTCTCCACTGTTTATTGGAACAGGTGCAACGTAGACACATTTAACTGCCGGTACGTGTGTTGAGGTTGACCTCAGTTTCATGTGAGGAGCTTCTCTTTTTTTAAATAGTGTGACAACAATTGAAATGGATTGCTGTTCTTTTATTTCTGTGTATTTGACATCATTGGTTCTTCATTTATTTGAAGGTTCTTTGAACACCATTTGTCAGAGCAGCTATAATTGTTTTTTTCCCTCATCTATTAGGCAGCAAATGAATCTACCTCATTGAGTCAATCTGTAGGATCCCGTGAGTCTAATAATAGGGTTACCGACACATTTGCTACTGATCTACCAATTAAGATCTTGACAGAAAATGTGTGTAATCTACATATGTAATGACAGCTATGTAAATATGAAAGTGTCATAGTTTGCCTTTATACCTGCACAATTTGGACTAATGGCTTCAATGTAAATCCAGCATTTTGGCAGGAATGTCATTCATAGCAATAGCTGCATAGCATTGTAAGTCTCATTGAAGGAGAATTCTCAACAGGCGAAATATTTCACATTGTGAATTGTTTCAATTTTAGTAGCTCTAATGGGGTTTGCTCTTGAGGTAGTGTCTACACTTGTGTTATCTAATCTGCAGAGTTGCAAAATGTCCAAGTGTTTGTGTGGGGTACTGTGTACAGGTTTGTGTGTAAAATTAGAAGCAGGTCTCTGCCAAGTGTGTGCGCGCAAGTTCGCTGTGATGCACTAGTAAAAAACATTTACATGTGAATTCTATTTATTTTCCCCTTTAAGAATTTTTGTACATCTGTTGGACGTGTTTTAATATAAATGTGCTGTCTTTCTTTTCTTTGCGTGTGTGTGCGTGTGCGTGTGCGTGTGTGCGGTTGTTTACCTCGCTCTGTATTGGAAATTAATTACCTGTATATTTTTTTCTTGACTGACAGATTGTTTGGGAAATGGACTGGAGTATTTTCTATACTGTACATTTCTTAAAAATAAATATCTTTTTCCTCTTAAATGTTGTGTATGTATTATTGACATTTGGACATTTTTTATTCCAGGTTAATAATGGGACAAAAATCATATTGTAAAGAAAAACAAGGTTGGTTGTGAGACTTAGAAGCGTGAGTTTCTCATCAAATGCTTGAAATGTGTGTCCCTTTTCATTTTTCAACTCATTGTAACAAAAAAAAACATTTTTTCAGCCACTCGGACACATTGTAATTGTCACAATGTTATCTTAGTAGAAAAACATTTTAAAGATGGCAGTGCTAAATTATAAAGTTCAGTTGTATTGAAAAGTTGACAATCTAAACACAAAATGAGCAAAGAAAATTAAGAGGATTTTTTTTTTAGGCCAACTTACTGTACAGCATGTATATGTGACAAGCGCAAATTGGATTTCATAATAGTGCCAAAGCTAACAACCATGTCAAACTACTGCAGTTCGCTAGCTAATAGAAGTCCAAATTAAATGTTTCCCTTCACACTTTTAAAAGTAATAGTTTGGTTGTAAGCGTATTATGTGACTTTAACATGAAAAACAAAAAATCCTCTCACCATGTCCAAGCAACTTACTCTAGACAACACTATGTAGGTGAGCGCAGATCCTAACTCTATACATCCATCTACCCATTTTGTACGGCTTGTCCCTTTCGGGGTCACGGGGGGTGCTGGAGCCTATCTCAGCTGCATTCGGGTGGAAGGCGGTGTACACCCTGGACAAGTCGCCACCTCATCACAGGGCCAACACAGATAGACAACATTCACACACTAGGGCCAATTTTAGTATTGCCAATCAACCTATCCCCAGGTGCATGTCTTTGGAGGTGGGAGGAAGCCGGAGTACCCGGAGGGAACCCACGCAGTCACGTTCATATCCACAAACATTTGAGAGGAGGCGTGTCAAGATTGTGACAACCAACCCCTTTAATCAGTGTTCATCCTCTTCTAGGACACTTAATGCTATTACTACCTCATTGGACCGTTCCAGTGGCGGGCCTTGCATTTCACACCTCGGCCTTCATTGACTTAGTCTGACTTTAAGAAATACCTTTCGTAATACCATCATTTATGTCGTCACATGACCACGGCTGCAGAAATACTATGCAGAAACACTTGCGCACAACTGGGCATTGATTGAATCAACTCTATTTTCCAGCGCATTTAAAAAATCAAAAACTCGCATCAGCAATTAAAACATCTTTACTTAGTGTCAAATTGAAAATAACTGTAAAAACATTTTAAATGTGAGAAAATAATGAATTAAAATATTTGAACTCACAATTTTCAGCACCCATTGGAAGCCGTAAGCCAGGGGTTGATTCGACTGGAAGGGGCGGACAAACCATTTCACTGGCTGGCACAGGTTAGCTAGGTCAAAGGTCGGCTGACCTTGTCTCACGAGCTCGAGCTTCTCTTGAAATGTCCTTCTCCAATATGGCCTTGCAAGTATATGTATGCAACCTAATCACCGTTTTGCCCTTCTTCGGCCATCGTGGGTTTTAAAAAGCGACTAGATATCAGGTTTCTCTACGAGCCAAGCTCTCGCAGGAAGTGCAACTCCTAACTTATGATTACATACTCGTGATTCTCAAGTGAGTGTCCAATCACAGGATGCGTAAATACGTTCAATGTGAGGCCAGCTAGAAAGCCTTACTGACAATAGCTCGTGATCTGATTGGATATCACAATTATCTATCAACTGTATGTGCCTGTTCACTTGAGAGTGCACAGACGCCCGCATTGTTGATTCTGAAGGCAGATTTCGTACAGCATGGCAACATAAGCTAGCTGAATTCCAACAGCACTGGAAAAATATGAATACGTTTAGATATTTAGGGAAAGTAAATTAAAAATAATTTTATCTTTAATCATGATCATGATTTCTAGTTATGTTAGGCCAGCAGAGAAGGCCTAGCTGGCACACCACTGTACCTTTAACACATCATTGCAAAAGGGACAATGTTTTTTCTACAGCAGTCTTATTAGGTATTTAATGACATACCATTTTTTTTTTTAACCCGCGTCTAATAACATTATCAACCCAAATAGCTAACTCTTACTCAAGGAAAGTAGCTATTGGCTTTATATAAGATTATTAATGTATTCTATTTAACAAGGTCATCAAATTTGAGCAACTTTGATTGCATAGATTATGAGTATGTTCTAAATAACCAACGTTGTGAATGATCCGCACTGCTCTTTTCTGTAATATGATCAGAGGATGAATTGTGTTGTGGCAAGTATTCCCCCATACTTCAACACAGTATGTAAGGTATGGCAGTACCAAGGTGCAGTATAGAGTATGGAGTGCATTTTCATTGAGGTATAGTTTTGCTTTGTTTATAATTGAGAGGCTTTTGGAGGTTTTTGTTTTAATGTGTCTGACATGAGGTTTCTATGATAGTTTACTATCAATTATTACTCCAAAAAATGTATTCTCATTTACGATTTCAATTTGGGTACCATCAATACTTATTTTCTGTTCAGACGTTATGTTGCGATTTCCAAACATCACTATCTTAGTTTTATTTATATTCAAAGATAATTTATTTGTCTCCATCAATTTTTTTATTTGACATTGTTTATAGGGTTAGGCGCAATAAGTGTTCAACTTCAGCCTAAACCCTTTCGGTCTGCAACATTTTCAATTTATGAGTGTACAACTGTTTGTTTATGTAAAACTGTTTGTTTATTTTGTTGACCACTGACCGAAGAAATAATAAACTCAACTAAACTAAACTAACTAACCAAATCTAATGGCTGGCTCATTAACAAGGACGATGGAATTTGGGCATTGCAGTGATTTTATATTAGCTTGAAGTGACAGTGAATAAATATTTACATTTATATCTTGCTTTGTAAACCACGGTGAAAAAAGTGGCAATGAGACATGTTGAGGTAGCTAGAGTTAGCTAGCTAACTATGTTAAACTTTAGTCACAGAGAGACACACACACTGACGAGGTGAGAAAATGACTAAGGTTGTGTACAGTAGGATTTTTTAAAGACACGTTTACATTTAAAATTCCAGTCGAAACTTTCGTCTTTCCACTACAATTGGAACGCACCCGGTAGAAATGGATTGATGAGACGGCGAATGATTTGCGCATGCGCGGAATCGAACCGCTGCATTTCCGCCCGGTCTGCTCGGTGCGCGCGCAGCGGCAGCACCAGCTGACCCGAGGCACCTGTCACTGCTCGTTGAGGAAAGTTACCGCTGCGTGCTTTCACCTCAGAGTCTTCAAGACACACAAAACAAATCGTTAGATTTGTCGCTAGTAGCTGTTTACAAAAAAAAACAAGTCTCCAAGAGGTTTGAAAAGTCGCCAGATTTAGCTACAAAATTGGCAGCACTGCGGACCACAATTACGAATTATCCAATAATCCAGACAAACTTGTTCTGGGTGGGTACAGGTGTTGTGTTACAACATGGTTAATGCATGGTATCAATAAAACTGTTAAAGTGTGGTCATTTTAAACCTAAAAAAAATACAACAGCAATCTTTTTTTTTTTTTTTTTTACTTTTTTTTAATTTTTTTTTTAGCTTTTCCATTGAAGTCTTGTTTATTGTAGATGTATGAAAACCATTGAGAAAAATGTCAAAGCAACTGCATTCAAGAAACCCGTAATAAACCAAACTAAACTAAACCGTGGGACTGGCAAACATATTTACGTCAACTCTGGAAAAAAGTAATTTAACACTGAAAGTAACACAATTAAATGTCTTCCCAATATGAGCAATGACAATATTTTATAGTAAGTACTTCTATTTACTTATGTACCAATTTGTGACATATGGCAAGACAATGCAGTTGTAAAAAAAAAGTAACATAAGAAATGAAAAATAAGCGCTGCTACTGACATTGATGCCATCAACATATACCTTCTGTAGTTTCTAGAATGCAATACAAATCTAAAGAAAACAATTATCAAAGGGAAACATTCCATTCATTTGGCTCATATGAACTCACAATCTAAGCATTATATATATATAAGGAATGTTGTCTGTCTATCTGTGTTGTACCCCGCCTTTCGGCCGAATGGAGCTGGGATAAGCTCCAGCACTCCCCACAACCCCGAAAGGGACAAGCGGTAGGGGATGGATGGATGGGTGGATGGATGGATTTACAAAAGGAGTGCTGTAATCTCTTTTGGGCCAGAATACTTCCTCAAGCGACTTTTATTTCCTCCAATAGGATTGCCGTGTGGGAGATATTTCAGCCAATCACATGCAAGAGGCGGGCCTTACAAGGCATCGTACCCAGCTTTCTTTTGACAGCAAGACCCAGCAGAAAAACAGTCCAACATCTTTTTTCCTCCTCTTTTTTGGCGTCTTTTTGCTGACTTCTTTATTTGCTGACAAAACGCCTTAAGGTAAAAATTGTTATCATCCTCGTTGCTTGGTGTTTATCTTGTAAGCGTGTCAATCACAACAAAGGACGTCGTCAACAACCGTCGAGGTTTACATTTGATATCTTGTTTTCACCTTCATTTGACGACATTTTGCAATAATAGACCATAACCCAACTACACCACATCGTCTTCATGATTTGTCAGTCCAAGTTACGACACAAAAGTTACAAAATGAGTGCTATTTCAGTCTTAACTTCTGAGTACAGCGCTGCGTTTACGTAAATACAGTAACATTACGTATTTTATTCACATTGACGTTTCAATTTTTGACTTAAACGTTTTAGTTGTCGCTTCTTTTGATGTTCGCCAGACTTTCGTGTGGAGGATGGTAGCCGAGTACCAGCGCCCTCTGGTGGCGGTGAGCTGTATACTGCTGTGGCATTCAGCAGGTGTTCTGTCCATGCCAGACCCTAAGACCAGAGAGGCTCTCATTCAGCAGGAGGCCTCCCAGCAGACCGGGGGACAAGTGGTGCTGACGGACCTGGAGAAACTTCTAGACGCCCGGTTGTCTAAAATGAAACAAGAGGAAATGAGGAATGTACATTTCCCTCCGTCGATGCACTTCTTCCAGGCTCGACAGTTCATCCGAAGCAGCCCCATTTTCAACCTGCTGCAGAAAATGCCCAAAGGTACAAATTGATAGTTCAATGAAAGTAATTTATTTTCTAATCAGTTCCTGATGCCCCAAAACACACGTTTATGGTTCAGGAGGAGCGCTGCACGTGCACGACCTCGCTATGGGGGATCATGAATGGCTGGTGAAAAACGTGACGTATCGACCCAACTGTTACATGTGTGTCACTGACAAACGCTCGGTCAGTTTTATCTTCTCGTCGGGGAGGCCTGAACCTTTACGAGGTTGTTCCGCATGGATGCTGCTGGAAAATCTCAGGAAAAAAATGGGGGACGTCACAGATCTGGACAACAGGTGAGCTATAAACGATACAAGAGAATGAGATCTTTATAGACATAATGATGCTCAATTGTGTGGGTCAAGCTATTGGAAACACTCCTACTTCCAGTTGTAAGCATATTGTGACTTCCCTGACAGCGTTGATACTAATTGTTCATGCAACACATGAACTTTTACACAACACTATGATACCACTATTACTTTTCCCCATAATCAATTCGTTCCAGATCGAGAAATATGAACACGACACACATTTTATAAAGAATACTCTTAGTTTTACATGCAGAAAACAATATGAAATGCCTATAAATGACGAATGAAAAGGATAAATGCACATTTAACATCACTTTAGCTTCATTCAGAGGCTCGGATGATATCAACTTGCATCTAAAATCTCTGATACAGGCAGTCTTGCAGCGTGTTTACTTGTGTGTCCTCCAGTAAGCACAGAAGGTTGGTCTTATCTCGTACTTTAGTGAAGTCGTTTACAAAAGACATAACATGGTAGGCTATAGACTAGTAGCAGCTATGCAACATCTAAGCCAGGGGTCGGCAAACTTTACCAGTCAAAGAGCCATTTTGACCAGTTTCACAAATTAAAGAAAACAATGGGAGCCACAAAAATCTTTTGAAATTTAAAATGTAATAACGCTGCATAAAAAGGTTTTTTTTGTTTTGTGCTATGTATAAACCGGGGGTCTCAGACACACGGCCCGCACCTTAATATGAAAATTGAATGTTAGTGCGGCCCGCGCGTCTTATATGAATGGCGCTTGACAGTGTCATACTTGTCAACCCTCCCGATTTTTCCGGCAGGCTATGAATTTCAGGGCAAGTATTCTCTAGAACGTGCCGTGATGGTACAGCATTTAGCGCCCACTGCAACCAGCGTGCCAGCCCAGCCACACATTGTATGGGGCTCCTGCTTGCTCACGTAAATGACAGCAAGGCATACTTGGTCAACAACCACACAGGTTACACTGACGGTGGTAGTATAAAAAACTTTTAACACTCTTACTAATAATGCGCCACACTGTGAACCCACACCAAACAAGAATGACAAACACATTTCGGGAGAACATCTGCACCGTAACACAACATAAACACAACAGAACAAATACCCAGAATCCCATGCAGCCCTAACTCTTCCGGGCTACATTATACAGCCCCGCTACCAAACCCCGCCCACCTCAACCGACGCACACAGGGGGGGGGTTTGGTGGTAGCAGGGGTGTATAATGTAGCCCGGAAGAGTCAGGGCTGCATGGGATTCTGGGTATTTGTTCTGTTGTGTTTATGTTGTGTTAAGGTGCAGATGTTCTCCCGAAATGTGTTTGTCATTCTTGTTTGGTTTTGGTTCAAAGTGTGGCGCATTATTAGTAAGAGTGTTAAAGTTGTTTTATATGGCCACCATCAGTGTAACCTGTGTGGCTGTTGAGCAAGTATGCCTTGCTGTCACTTACGTGTGCAAGCAGAAAATGCATATAACAAGAAACTGGGCTGGCACACTGTTTGTACTGATTGTAGAGGGTGCTAAATGCTGTACCATCATGGCACGCCCTTGTTATTATTGTAAGGGTGAAAATCGGAGAATTTTAATCCCGGTAGTATTCTGCGAGAGGCACTGAGATCCGGAAGTCTCCCGGGAAAATCGGGGGAATCTGCAAGTATGCAGCTGAGCCGCATCAGAGTGATCAAAGAGCCGCGGGTTGCCGACCCCTGATCTAAGCAAACACAATAGCACTTAAGCTAGACATACCTAATCAAATAATATTGCACTTTAAACACCACATTTGTTGATATAAACAAGTATCAAATACTTATAGTTGCATATTACTTACAGATACAAAGTATTCAAGCCAAAAACGTATTAATTATATCCAGTAACAAACGTGTCCGCATCATTCAATTTACTGCTCATGAGAGTCAAGCACTAATCTTAATAAATTCTTTTGACTACTACGTGTCGCCAAAAATACATTTTCACTTCCATTTAATTAAAGAGCCTAAGTCCATTCCTGTTAATAAATAGGTTAGTTTTGTTTTTCCTACCATTGTGCTGAGTAATTTCACTTGACCAAGCATTTGGTCAAGTGGCCTACTCAGTGGCCTAGTGGTTAGAGTGTCCGTCCTGAGATCGGTAGGTTGGGAGTTCAAACCCCGGCCGAGTCATACCAAAGACTATAAAAAATGGGACCCACTACCTCCCTGCTTGGCACTCAGCATCAAGGGTTGGAATTGGGGGTTAAATCACCAAAATGATTCCCGGGCGCAGCCACCGCTGCTGCCCACTGCTCCCCTCACCTCCCAGGGGGTGATCAAGGGTGATGGGTCAAATGCAGAGAATAATCTCGCCACACCTAGTGTGTGTGTGACAATCATTGGTACTTTAACTTTAACTTTATTTTCTAACCTTTATGTTTACAAAATAATACAAATGTGTGCTAAGATTTGTCTTTAATATTGTTTGGTATTAATATTGGTATCGGCCAACACTCAAGGCTCCATCAACTGCATCATATCGGAAATGAAGAAGTTGTATCAGGACTCTTGTTGGCAAAGGGTGCAGAGGGAAGAGCGGGAGGATGGATGTCGCCTTTGTACTTTGCTATGGCTTCATTTTGCAATCCACTTACCCTCATCTTCTTTATCAAAGTGCCCTCACATTAGGGCTGGGCGATATGGCCTTTTATTAATATCTCAATATTTTTAGGCCATGTCACGATACACGATATATATCTCGATATTTTGCCTTAGCCTTGAATGAACACTTGATGCATATAATCACAGCAGTATGATGATTCTATGTGTCTACATTAAAACATTCTTGTTCATACTTCATTAATATATGCTCATTTCAAACTTTCATGCAGAGGGAAATCACAACGAAGTCAATTTACCAAAACTGTATTAATGAAACAGTTATTAAGCAGTGGCACAAACATTCATGTAAATTCCAAAACAGAAAGTGCAAGATTGTCAGAGACATTTTAAAACAAGCTATTAGTGCACTTTTGTGCATGATGTCACTAAGATGACATATCAAAACAACACTAAATTAAAGTGCACTTTTTGTACAGAAAGCCACTACAATAGTTTAAAACAAATAAAGTGCACTTTTGTGCATGACGTCACACAAGATATTTCAATAACTGTCAAATAAAAATTAGCTGCATAATAGAAAATCAAATAGTGTATGTCCTTCGCTATGTGGTAGGTTCCTGCGGACGTTATCTCATTCTGTTGTTGATTATTTTTTTCATACAGTGTTGATGGGGAAATGGTTACTTTGTTGCATTTTGTGGGTGTGGCACCGAACGGAGATGTTGACATGCAGAGTTTCAAGCATTTTTCATTCTCTAGTGCAGGGGTGTCAAACTCAAATACAGAGTGGGCCAAAATTTAAAACCGAACAAAGCCGCGGGCCAAGGTTGAACAAATTAACCTTTTAATAGGGACCCAAACAAGTTTTGCATTGAATATTGAACAAGCAAGGCTTATATAACTTTATAGTGACATGCAAAATTGAGTTTCAAATAATAGTAATGTTAATTAAAAAATATCAATGGCATATCAAATACAATTTAAATAAAAATAGAATGCCTCTTTTCTATTTGCAGCCTTCTGAGGTAAATATCAAGATTAACTTTTTCCACAGGCTAATAAATTTGAAAATAAAATAACAATGAATAAACTAACCATTCAGGACTTTAATTTGCTCAGTTTGCAACACACTGATCTAATCTGATGTGCCCAAGCCAGATACCTGCCATCTTTTCTTGGATGCTAGTTCATTAATGTCGGGGCTCAGGCTTTGAGCTGAGGCAACCTTCATTATCCAACGAAGGTGTTCATCAGTCATTATATCTCGTAGTCCACCCAGACCACAGTCTTGGGGGCGTGCCTTAAAGGCACTGCCTTTAACGTCCACTACGAGCTGTCGTCACGTCCGCTTTTCATCCATTCTAACAATGTGCCGGCCCAGTCACAAGAAATGTGCGGCTTCTGTACGCACACACACGTGAATGCAGTGCATACTTGATCAACAGCGATACAGGTTACACTGAGTGTGGCCGTATAAACAACTTTAACACTGTTAGAAATATGCGCCACACTGTGAATCCACACCAAACAAGAATGACAAACACATTTCGGGAGAACATTCACACCGTAGCACAACATAAACACAACAGAACAAATACCCAGAACCCCTTGCAGCACTAACTCTTCCGGGATGCTACAAAATACACCCCCCGCTACCACCAAACCCCGCCCCTTCCACACACACCTTGTAGCGTCCCGGAAGCCGCACTTATTATGTGACTGGGCCAGCACTCGTTGGACTGGATGAAAAGCGGACGTGACGATTTCCGGGAGGGGCACTGAAATTTGGGAGTCTCCCGGTGAATGCGGTGTTACCCCGGCACCGCCGCTGTATATAATCGGCGGGCCAGCTTTAGTGTTAATTTGATATTGCCTCAAGGGCCAAGTGAAATTACACGGCGGGCCAAATTTGGCCCGCGGGCCAGAGTTTGACACCCATGCTCTCGTGGGTGACTTTTCACATGATGCTACATTAGCAGTGC
Source organism: Nerophis lumbriciformis (assembly GCF_033978685.3). Lineage (NCBI taxonomy): Eukaryota > Metazoa > Chordata > Actinopteri > Syngnathiformes > Syngnathidae > Nerophis > Nerophis lumbriciformis. The sequence continues at coordinate 15,959,689 of NC_084557.2, read as the reverse complement.
TGCTACTTTTTGTAGCAACGCTTTTGCCGCATAATTGTTCAACATATTCCCGGTAGAAGCCAAACCACCGCCAGACGATGGACCCCGTGCTGTTTTTCTTGGGAATTAATTCTTCTTCTTTCATTTGTTACCAGATTGACACCTTCTCTCTCTTGTATTACCACTCGCACCGCACCGCGAGCACCACAGCTAAACTTACCCATTCCGCTACCTCTCTACTCGGCGAGGGCGTATGATGTTGCACGCGCGACAGTATGTGACGTATGTAAGAAGGTGCGCCTGTTTTATGTCTCTGTGAGAAGGAGAGACAAGAAAGAGTGAGAAAAGCCTGTAGTGTAATGCCCGCAGCTAAAAGAAACTGCATGAGAACGTATACTCAAATATCACGATATAGTCATTTTCTATATCGCACAGAGACAAACCCGCGATATATCGCGTATATCGACATATTGCCAAGCCCTACCTCACATGCAACTTTTTGGGACTCTTGGTGCCTTATTTCGCAGTCATCATACCGGGCGGTGGTTGGGTGGGCGTGGTTCAGAGGGGAGGAGTATATTTACAGCTAGAATTCACCAAGTACTATACTTAAATTTCAGTGTTCATTTATTTACACATATACACACACATAACACTCATCTACTCATTGTTGAGTTAAGGGTTGAATTGTCCATCCTTGTTCTATTCTCTGTCACTATTTTTCTAACCATGCTGAACACCCTCTCTGATGATGCATTCTGCTTCGTCTCCTTGTTTTGTGCGCAGTTGTACACTGCACTCTCTAAAAGCCCTAGATGTTATTGTCACATATGCATGTCCAGTAGATGGCAGTATTGTTTTGTTTAAGAGTGTCACAACATTGCTGTTTACGGCAGACAAACTGCTTTACGGTAGATGAAAACGTGACTGCTGTTGTTGTGTGTTGTTACCGCGCTGGGAGGACGTTAATGAAACTGCCTAACAATAAACCCACATAAGAAACCAAGAACTCGCCCTCGATCATTCTACAGTTATAACGTGATTGGGCAGGCACGCTGTTTATATTGTGGGAAAGCGGGCGTGAAAACAGGCTGTCGACACGTCACTCAGGTTCGCCTGAATTTCGGGAGATTTTCGGGAGAAAATTTGTCCCGGGAGGTTTTTGAGAGAGGCGCTGAATTTCGGGAGTCTCCCGGAAAATCCGGGAGGATTGGCAAGTATGGCAGTCATATTCAATAACAAACACACAATAGCTGGGTGGTTCTTTATTTGGGCACTCAATTCCACAAAATCTTTGGTGGTCAAGCTAAATAGAATTTTTAGCTGTACGACAACCTACAGTATATGCAACATTTTCTTCAAAAACAAATCATATGAAAGTGGGCCGTACGAAAACTGAGTTACTGCCGTACTTTTTCTCTTTATTTGCTGACATATGCATGAATTTGGCGTTTTTACCCCTTTCAGCATCCTGGCCAACCTGACCCTCTTCACCGATGGCAATCCCGCAGCTTTGTATCCCAACCAGGATGTGGTCTGGGAGAAGTTTGAGCTAGCCTTCAATGCTGTGACAGGTCTGATCACGTACGCTCCCGTCTTCAGAGACTATTACTACAACGGTCTCAAACAGTTCTACGTGGACAACGTCATGTACGTGGAACTACGTGCTTTACTGCCTCAGGTAAACGCACGCACATTGACATGCTAACACCTTGACTTGTCATTTCCTCATCTACACATATTGACTGCGCTCAGACATACGAGCTGGACGGCAGCACTCACGACTCGACGTGGGCTCTGAAAGCCTACCGTGATGTCACTCAGGACTTCATAGCCGACCACCCAGACTTCTTTGGAAGCAGATTCATCTTTATCGTTTCAAGGTGCTCTGAGCATTGTAGCTCAATAGCGAGACATGTACACCCGATGATTGATCACATGGTTTATGTTGCAGGAACATGGATGAATCTGCAATGAGGGGAGTTATGGAGTATGCCATGAAGCTGCAGAGAGACTTCCCAGATTTAATGGTTGGCTTTGACTTGGTGAGAACTGTACATTTTTTATTCTATGGACACAAAGAATGCTGTATGTTAAAGGGGAACATTATTCACCAGACCTATGTAAGCGTCAATATATACCTTGAAGTTGCAGAAAAAAGACCATATATTTTTTTAACCGATTTCTGAACTCTAAATGGGTGAATTTTGGCGAATTAAACGCCTTTCTAATATTCGCTCTCGGAGCGATGACGTCACAACGTGGCGTCACATCGGGAAGCAATCCGCCATTTTCTCAAACACCGAGTCAAATCAGCTCTGTTATTTTCCGTTTTTTCGACTGTTTTCCGTACCTTGGAGACATCATGCCTCGTCGGTGTGTTGTCGGAGGGTGTAACAACACGAACAGGGACAGATTCAAGTTGCACCAGTGGCCCAAAGATGCGAAAGTGGCAAGAAATTGGACGTTTGTTCCGCACACTTTACCGACGAAAGCTATGCTACGACAGAGATGGCAAGAATGTGTGGATATCCTGCGACACTCAAAGCAGATGCATTTCCAATGATAAAGTCAAAGAAATATGCCGCCAGACCCCCATTGAATCTGCCGGAGTGTGTGAGCAATTCAGGGACAAAGGACCTTGGTAGCACGGCAAGCAATGGCGGCAGTTTGTTCCCGCAGACGAGCGAGCTAAACCCCCTATCGACCCTAGCTTCCCTGGCCTGCTGACATCAACTCCAAAACTGGACAGATCAGCTTTCAGGAAAAGAGCGCGGATGAGGGTATGTCTACAGAATATATTAATTGATGAAAATTGGGCTGTCTGCACTCTCAAAGTGCATGTTGTTGCCAAATGTATTTCATATGCTGTAAACCTAGTTCATAGTTGTTAGTTTCCTTTAATGCCAAACAAACACATACCAATCGTTGGTTAGAAGGCGATCGCCGAATTCGTCCTCGGTTTCTCCCGTGTCGCTGGCTGTCGTGTCGTTTTCGTCGGTTTCGCTTGCATACGGTTCAAACCGATATGGCTCAATAGCTTCAGTTTCTTCTTCAATTTCGTTTTCGCTACCTGCCTCCACACTACAACCATCCGTTTCAATACATTCGTAATCTGTTGAATCGCTTAAGCCGCTGAAATCCGAGTCTGAATCCGAGCTAATGTCGCTATAGCTTGCTGTTCTTTCCGCCATGTTTGTTTGTGTTGGCTTCACTATGTGACGTCACAGGAAAATGGACGGGTGTTTATAACGATGGTTAAAATCAGGCAGTTTGAAGCTTTTTTTAGGGATATTGCGTGATGGGTAAAATTTTGAAAAAAACTTCGAAAAATATAATAAGCCACTGGGAACTGATTTTTAATGGTTTTAACCATTCTGAAATTGTGATAATGTTCCCCTTTAAAGTGGCCCTATTAAAGAAAACCAACTTTTCTTACCTATTGGTACCTGCTGTTGTGTGTTTGGGATCTGCGTAAGTAAAATTTGAAATCAAACCATGGAGGTATGCGGAGATATTTATCAGAATCAGAATCAGAATCAGAAATACTTTATTAATCCCCGAGGGGAAATTTAAATTTTCAGCACAATCCCATTCAAGATCAGACAAACATTACAGGGAGACAGAACAGGATCGCTGACGGGTCTGCCATCTTCCGGCGCCCCTTACAAAAAAGGTGAGATACAGGTAAACAATGGGGGGTCCCAGACTGAGGCCAAGGGAAAAAACAACTCATAGCCATAGCACACATCCCTCTTACATGTGTGTAAGAGGGAAGCATCAAACATCAAAGAAAACAAAGATCATTAAAGACATTAAAAGAGCAGAACTGATGCAACCAGCCACTTCTACACACAACTATGAATAAAAAGTAAAAGAAACATATACACTGTGATGGCCTCTGCGGTGTTCCATCGCCATTTACGGTATAAAACAATCTTGTCTTTGTTCACACTCAATTCTGGACTTCAGCTCAGCATTCAACACCATCATCCCGCAGCACTTGGTGAGCAAACTGGCCCCCCTTGGATTCAGTACCCCCCTATGCAACTGGCTGCTTGACTTCCTCACAGACAGACCCCAATCTGTGAGAGTGGGCAACAACACCTCCAGTGCCATCTCCCTGAGCACCGGCTCCCCCCAGGGCTGCGTCCTGAGTCCGCTGCTATTCACGTTGATGACTCATGACTGCTGCGCCAGGTCCACTACCAACCACATTGTGAAGTATGCGGACGACACGACAGTAGTGGGCCTCATCCGTGACAACAATGACATGGACTACAGGGATGAGGTGAAACATCTGGTTGACTGGTGCAGAACCAACAACCTGGTCCTGAATGTCGACAAGACCAAGGAGATCATCGTCGACTTCAGGAAGCACCAGTCCAGCCACGCTCCACTCTACATCAACGGCACAGCGGTGGAGATAGTAAGCAGCACCAAGTTCCTGGGGGTGCATATAACTGACAATATAACCTGGTCCCTACACACCGGAGCTCTTGTAAAAAGAGCTCAGCAGCGCATGCACTTTTTGCGTCGGATGAAAAGAGCACAGCTCCCCCCCCCCCCATTCTCACCACATTCTACACAGGCACTATAGAGAGCCTGCTGACCAACAGCATCTCTGTCTGGACTGGAGCCTGCAATGCCTCAGACTGGAAGTTTCTCCAGAGAGTGGTGAGGACGGCGGAAAAGATCATCAGGACTCCTCTTCCTCCTATCCAGGAGATCGCAAAAAGCTGCTGCCTGACCAGGGCTCAGAAAATCTGCAAAGACTCCTCCCACCCCCACCAAGGACTGTTTTCACTGCTGGACTCTAGAAAGAGGTTCCGCAGCCTCCGAAGCAGAACCTCCAGGTTCTGTCACAGCTTCTTCCCTCAGGCTGTAAGACTCTTGAACGCATCATAATTATATTATCCCCTCAACTCCCCCCAAAATGGATTAACTCGCTGGAATAAAAAGACAATATAACATACATCCATAAACGTGGACGCATGTGGAAAAGTGCAATATATTTATCTGTACAGTAACCTATTTATTTATTTATTTATATATATTTATTTATTTATATATGCACCTTATTGCTTTTTTATCCTGCACTACCATGAGCTTATGTAACGAAATGTCATTCTTATCTGTACTGTAAAGTTAAAATTTGAATGACAATAAAAAGGAAGTCTAGTCTAGTCTACTTCCTGGGGAACAGGCTGTCGGAAATTGGCCCCATTGGTGACGTTTTTGCCGTTGGTGACGTCAGCGAATTATCCATATATGGTAGACATTTTTCCAAAGTGCGACGCTGTAGTCAATAAGCTTCTATTTCACTATCCTCTTGTTGTGGGGCAGACTGGCTCGTACATGCACACGTATCCTCCACTGTTGCCATTTTTAATACAAAGTAGCGCATAGAACAGGCGTGGGCAATTATTTTCACTCGGGGGGCCAGATTTAGAGAAATAAATGTGTCAGGGGGCCGGTATATCTATTTTTAGGGACACTAATACAAAACCTCACAATACATTTCTGATTGAATGCTAAAAACGTTATGGACAGACCGCCTTAAAAAACAGAATGGAATTTTACATTCTTTTACTGAATGAGACACCCAGAATGTACATGAAAATAAAGAATGTGGGATTTGCAATATGAACTATGAAGGATAAAACACTGAATATTGACAACATATGAACGTCACACCCCCTCTCGATCGACATATTTTACAATCAAGCGAAACACAACAAAAATACAACAAGCACAGCGAAATATAAACGCGAAGGGTAAAAAATAAAACCAACTACAATCTGATATATGTGATACATCACTAAGCTTTACAACTTTGCTGTAAAAATCTCCTTCCGTGTCTGTCCCTGACACCCGAATTTCAGGCTGGCCGCTCTGGAAACACTCTGTGGAAATGATCCCCACCCACACTGCTTGGTGCCTCGTCTGAGCTACTATGACTTAGATTACCATAGTAACTAGTATACCATGCAAAAGCGCAGATTCCAACCATTTAAATACTTTGTATAGTTCAAGACTTCCGGTCATTTGAAAACATCCCTGCACATCATTATGGCAGCAACAGTTTCCATCTTAAAGATCTAAAAACGTATTTGGGAATGTCCGGCGGGCCAGATTGAAAAGCTTAACGGGGCGCATGCGGCGCCTTAATTTTCCCCGGTCTGTTATAGAACCTACTCTGTCAGTAGACTCGCTATGGGGCGGCGTGGCGCAGTGGAAGAATGGCCGTGCGCGACCCGAGGGTCCCTGGTTCAATCCCCACCTAGTACCAACCTCGTCATGTCCGTTGTGTCCTGAGCAAGACACTTCACCCTTGCTCCTGATGGGTGCTGGTTAGCGCCTTGCATGGCAGCTCCCTCCATCAGTGTGTGAATGTGTGTGTGAATGGGTAAATGTGGAAGTAGTTTCAAAGCGCTTTGAGTACCTTGAAGGTAGAAAAGCGCTATACAAGTACAACCCATTTATCATTTATTTATCATTATAGGTAACGCTAAAACCACAACAAAGATGGCGGGAGAGAATCAGCTGCCCAAGCTGTCGAAGTGGAGCCACATAAATAAAACCGCGCATTCCTGAAGAGACGGTTAGAAAGTGGCTTGAAGATTATCTGTAAAACATAATCTATGCAACATTTTGACAATAGAACCACCATTACATGTTAGACCACAAGGAAGTGTTTTAAATGTAGAAAAAAAACATAATATAAAAAGTCACCACTAAGCTTTGTTGCCATTGTGATATAATACAGGAGGACACATACTGTCCATCCATCAATTTTCTATACTTTGTATATTGTCCTCATCAGGGTCACTTGTGCTGGAGTCGCACGGACATCCCTGGCCTAAAATATTATGTCATGATCAATAAATTAAAGGAATTTTTTTTTTAAAAAGGCTTAAAGTTAAAGTACCAATGATTGTATCACACACATTAGGTGTGGCAAAATTATTCTCTGCATTTGACCCATCACCCTTGATCACCCCCTGGGAGGTGAGGGGAGCAGTGGGCAGCAGCGGTGGCCGCGCCCGGGAATCATTTTTGGTGTTTTAACCCCCAATTCCAACCCTTAATGCTGAGTGCCAAGCAGGGTCCCATTTTTTATAAAAAATAATAATTTATCTTCCAAAAATCAAGTAAAAAAAAAGAAAATCGATAATACTGTCAATGCATTTGCTTGCTATCAGATTAATATAAAAAGTTTGCAGCTTAATGGTACCTCTACGAACCAGGAACTAGTCAGCTAAGTAACAAATTGTATCTTGTTGCCCTAAAGTGCATATGTTTTGTGTGATACACAGGTAGGTCGTGAGGATAAAGGAAATCCACTTTGGTATTTCCGAGAGGCCTTATCATTGCCAGCAGAAAGGGGCGTGACACTTCCCTTCTTTTTCCACGCTGGAGAGACAAGTAAGAACAGAACACTGTAAAGAATTAGAAAACTAAGACTACATGGATTCCATATATAAGTGGAACCGTATTTTTTTTTTTTTAGAATTTTGCCCATTATTCACAAATCTTATGTGAGACAAGGAACACTTGTCTTTGTCTTTTCTGTGCATTCTAAATTGCGAAAAACTGATAGTAAGAGGCGCCTAATTGTGCAGATAATAGGCACTCTAAAAACATACAACAACCGCCAACATTGCTCCATTTACACGCCGTGACCTGCATAGAGCCAAGCGACATAGCCAAGCCATAGCGACATTGTTATTGTCGGAGCTAACACAAACAAACTACTTTTCTGGTGTAGTAAAACAGCGTCTTGCTCCTCACTCACAATACAATGCGATAGGACACCAATCTGTACTGACTGAGAAACAAGAACAAACATAACTACTACAAGTGGACAACCAAGTTATCTGTAAAGTATTATGTTTTGTTTGCACACAGCCAGCTTGATTGTGTACATAGTTGTGATACCAAGCACAATGTGTTCCTTGTATCACAACCAATACCACAATGACTTACTCAATAAGACAGTTGTCCGTCTGGTCCAGCTGGCCTGGACCGTCTTTTATTGTTGATTTTGATTTTAATAGGAAAAAACATTCTACTTCTTTGTTAGCACAAACAATTCTTAATTTATTGTGATGCAGTCTCTCGGAGCAGTGTCCTTTTCGCCATATAAACAAATCCTTTCCATAGAGGTAACACTGTGTGCCACTAAGTGCAGCAGTGCGACTTATACTCAAGAGCGACTTCTGTGTGAAATTATTAACACATTACCGTAAAATATCAAATATTATTATTTAGCTCATTCATGTAAGAGACTAGACCAGGGGTCGGCAACCTTTACCACTCAAAGAGACATTTTGACCAGTTCACAAATTAAAGAAAACAATGGGAGCCACAAAAATCTTTTGTAATTTAAAATGAAATAACATTGCATACAAAGTTTTTTTTTTGCTTTGTGCTATGTTTAAACCAAGGGTCTCAGACACGCGGCCCACACCTTAATTTGAAAATTGAATGTTAGTGCGGCCCGCGAGTTTTATATGAGTGGGGCTTGATAGCGTCATACTTGTCAACCCTCCCGATTTTTCCGACAGACTACCAAATACGAGGCAACTATTCTTTCGAACGTGTGGTGAAGGTACAGGTGGTAGCAGGGGTGTATAATGTAGCCCGGAAGAGTCAGGGCTGCATGGGATTCTGGGTATTTGTTCTGTTGTGTTTATGTTGTGTTAAGCTGCGCAGATGTTCTCCCAAAATGTGTTTGTCATTCTTGTTTGGTTTTTGTTCAAAGTGTGGCGCATTATTAGTAAGAGTCTTAAAGTTGTTTTATATGGCCACCGTCAGTGTAACCTGTGTGGCTGTTGAGCAAGTATGCCTTGCTGTCACTTACGCGTGCAAGCAGAAGATGCATATAACAAAAGGCTGGGCTGACACGCTATTTGTACAGATTGTAGAGGGCGCTAAATGCTGTACAGTCATGGCACGCCCTTATTATTATTGTTAGGGTGAAAATCGGAGAATATTAATCCCGGGAGTTTTCTGCGAGAGGCACCGAAATCCGAAAATCTCCCGGGAAAATCGGGAGGGTCGTCAAGTATGCAGCTGAGCCGCATCAGAGTGATCAAAGAGCTGCATGCGGCTCCGGAGCCGCGGGTTGCCGACCCCTGGACTAGACGTATAAGATTTCATGGGATTTAGTGATTTGCAGTGACAGATTGTTTGGTAAACGTATAGCATGTTCTATATTTTATAGTTATTTGAATGACTCTTACCATAATATGTTACGTTAACATACCAGGCACGTTCTCAGTTGGTTATTTATGCCTCATATAACATACACTTATTCAGCCTGTTGTTCACTATTCTTTATTTATTTTAAATTGCCTTTCAAATGTCTATTCTTGGTGTTGGGTTTTATCAAAAAAATTTCCCCCAAAAATGCGACTTATATATGTTTTTTTCCTTCTTTATTATGCATTTTCGGCAGGTGCGACTTATACTCCGGTGCGACTTATACTCCGAAAAATACGGTACTTACATCATCTATATAAAAAGTTGTTAGCCGGGCTAAATTATGGCCTTAAGCAAATTTTCTTCTTTTTTTTTTACACTTTATGTGAAACGATTTTTATACTTTTAAATCAAACTTACATTTTATTTGATGTTGATGAAGTTTTGTATTAAAACAGATTCATTGAAAATAAACTATTCATCAATTAATTGAGATTTTTTTTTTTACTGCAAAAACATTCTTTTAACATCAGTAAAACATTAATTGATCAACATAACAACAACAACTTCAACCGAAATGCCAACGCAGTGCCTACTACTATTCCACTATTCCACTGCACCAAACGGACAAAATGGGTGCATTTTCTATTCTATTAATATCAGTGTCAAAGTAGGAAGTATCTAGGAATAGGTTTGCGGTAAAATTTCATAAGAAGCGCCCTGTCATTCAATCATTTATATCTCACATGCACTTCTTTACGCAAAACGAGGCCCCCCGCGGATCGCGGGGCCTTACACAGAGCACGCGTTTTGCTTTTTGGGTGGGGCGGCCCTGATTGTTAGAGGTTTTTTTTTAGATTACTTTATAAGCGGAATAGGTCAAACCTATTTTGTTAACCGCCTCATGCTAGCAGTTTTTAACTATTAAAAAACGCACAGAAAAGATCAACATTTTGTTGTCTCACATAAGGATTGTGAATGATGGGCAAAATTTCAAAAATTAAAATGGAGTTCCTCTTTAAAGTCTGTCTGTACTGTATGCACTATAGATCTGGAGGGAACAGACGTTGACCAGAACCTGCTGGATGCTCTTTTGTTTAATACATCACGAATCGGCCATGGGTTTGCTCTGACTCGCCATCCATTGGCCCGAGATCTCTCTATGAAGAGAGGCGTGGCTGTGGAAGTATGTCCCATTTCCAACCAGGTACTCTCATGTCTCCGACTACAATACATACTCACACACATCCAATAAGAGATAATTGGTTTTGAACTGCTTCGGATTATATTGAAAGACTCTTCGAATATTTTAGATGTGTCAAAAGACAATTATAATATCTCAGGAAAACTCTGAACACAATAACAAACATATCCGTCTGACCCGAGACCCTAATGAGTACGAGCAGTACAGACAATGAATGAATGAATAATTCAACTCTTACAGGGTCAAACAAAACTGATATTTTAGTATGGATGTAATGTAAAGGCAGAATTTGAACCCTCCGGCACTGTCATTGGCTGGCTTTTCAGCGACAGATGTGAATTAAAGCAACACCACTGGTTGGTCGTAACTCAAGTGTGTGTAGGCAAGTAACACTAAGCAAATAAGTGTTATCTACAGTAAGGTTCTGTTTGTCACCCCTATACTGTGGTCTATGTGCAGGTTTTGAAGCTGGTAGAAGACCTGCGAAACCACCCAGCTGCGATTCTGATGGCCCAGAATCACCCAGTGGTCATAAGTTCTGACGATCCGGCCATGTTTGGTTCGTCCGGCCTCTCCTACGACTTTTACGAGGCTTTTGTGGGCTTCGGTGGGCAAATGTCCAATGTGGGGACCCTCAAACAACTAGCCATCAACTCCATTCTGTGAGTTGTGATTTCCAGCCAAGTGTCTCATTCTGCTCTCTGACTTTGTCTCAATGCTTTGATTTCAGGTACAGCTCGTTGAGCCCAGAGCTGAAGAACAAAGCTCTGGACATGTGGCAGCGAAAATGGGACAAATTTGTTTCTGAGAATGCTTTATCGAAACGCTGCGGTTATGACAATTTTTTTGCACTTTTGCCACAATGCTTCCTCTAAAGACTCTAATAGTGTTGCTGTGCCATGAGCAGGTAGGGAAGTTGTATGTTTGGTGCTACAGTATCCTGGAAATCATTGACACGGTTCACTGGTGGATGAAAGCTCTGTGACCTTACCAACTTTAAATGCTGCATACTTTCTTTTTTGCTAGAGTCTTAAAGGGGAACATTATCACAATTTCAGAAGGGTTAAAACCATTAAAAATCAGTTCCCAGTGGCTTATTTTATTTTTCGAAGTTTTTTTCAAAATTTTACCCATCACGCAATATCCCTAAAAAAAGCTTCAAAGTGCCTGATTTTAACCATCGTTATATACACCCGTCCATTTTCCTGTGACGTCACATAGTGATGCCAACACAAACAAACATGGCGCATAGAACAGCAAGCTATAGCGACATTAGCTCGGATTCAGACTCGGATTTCAGCGGCTTAAGCGATTCAACAGATTACGCATGTATTGAAACGGATGGTTGTAGTGTGGAGGCAGGTAGCGAAAACGAAATTGAAGAAGAAACTGAAGCTATTGAGCCATATCGGTTTGAACCGTATGCAAGCAAAACCGACGAAAACGACACGACAGCCAGCGACACGGGAGAAAGCGAGGACGAATTCGGCGATCGCCTTCTAACTAACGATTGGTATGTGTTTGTTTGGCATTAAAGGAAATTAACAACTATGAACTAGGTTTACAGCATATGAAATACATTTGGCAACAACATGCACTTTGAGAGTGCAGACAGCCCAATTTTCATCAATTAATATATTCTGTAGACATACCCTCATCCGCTATCTTTCCCTGAAAGCTGATCTGTCCAGTTTTGGAGTTGATGTCAGAAGGCCAGGGAAGCTAGGGTCGATATTCTTCTCTTGATCATCTTCGGTGGCATAAGGGACGGTGTGAGCCAAGACATCCAGGGGGTTTAGCTCACTCGTCTGCGGGAACAAACTGCCGCCATTGCTTGCCGTGCTACCGAGGTCCTTTGTCCTTGAATTGTTCACACACTCCGGCAGATTCAATGGGGGTCTGGCGGCAGATTTCTTTGACTTTATCGTTGGAAATGCATCTGCTTTGAGTGTCGCAGGATATCCACACATTCTTGCCATCTCTGTCGTAGCATAGCTTTCGTCGGTAAAGTGTGCGGAACAAACGTCCAATTTCTTGCCACTTTCGCATCGTTGGGCCACTGGTGCAACTTGAATCCGTCCCTGTTCGTGTTGTTACACCCTCCGACAACACACCGACGAGGCATGATGTCTCCAAGGTACGGAAAACAGTCGAAAAAACGGAAAATAACAGAGCTGATTTGACTCGGTGTTTGTAATGTGTTTGAGAAAATGGCAGATTGCTTCCCGATGTGACGTCACAATCGCTCCGAGAGCGAATAATAGAAAGGCGTTTAATTCGCCAAAATTCACCCATTTAGAGTTCGGAAATCGGTTAAAAAAATATATGGTCTTTTTTCTGCAACATCAAGGTATATATTGACGCTTACATAGGTCTGGTGATAATGTTCCCCTTTAAACATCAGATTAGTGACGTTACCAACATTTTTTTGGGGGAGCTCATCTTCTCCGTGTTACATCTGAGTGTACACCATCGCTGTTTTTGTATGTTTATGTTCTCTGGGGAAACTCCGTTATCACTTCACAAATATAATTTAATAGTTTCAACTTGTTCTTTCACTAATGTTTACACCCTCCAATATTCCGAGATGTTGCGATTGCGCCAATCAACCAATACCTATGTATTTTGGGGCCTGTTCTCTCGTTTACATTAAGGTGTATTTTTAAAGCGCTTGAAGTTACACGCATTTCTCTTATTCGTCCTCCTCGTCCAGCCTGCGGACACGCCCACACTTAGTCAGGAATGAAGGTGGCTCATTATTAATAGCATGCCATTTTTTTTATTGGCTGTCAGAAAATCATCAAACAGGGAGTTTTACTGACACTTGAAATCCATGAAAAAGATAACACTTTAAATTTGAAAAGGTCGATTTAACCGTATCTGTGTCGCCATGGTGATGTGCTTTATATATGCAGGCGACAACAGCGTCTTCTTTCTGGCTAGATATACTGTAACTCCGTAGATTAAACGGATGTTAAGAGTTCTGTTCAGCACAAATGTTTGTGAAGCTGTGACGCACCAAAGGGTGTATTTGTGTGTGTGCATGCAAATTACAGCATGACAGCTGACAGTTTGGCATTAATTGTCAAAAAACACCCGAATTAGTTGATTAAAATTGGTAAAATATTTCTGTTATTATGCTTGCGACATTCTTGTTGATCATATGTGATCAGTAAAGCGATTGTTGAGCTGCTCCTCTGCCTTTTTATAGAGTTTGATAGATACTAATTATATTAAATAGTCACATAGTTCAATGATCACGGTCCAGCTGAAATAGTTGTATGTATTCAACATATGCGTTTAATGCCGTGGTCGCGCCTATCTCTCTCCACTTTTATCCTCATCTCACTAAATACCTCAATTGAAGCAATCAGAATATATTTGATAGTTTTCTGGAAGTTTATTTTATTATTTTATAATGTGTGATGTACAGTACATACATTGCAGCCTCAGAAGCACGTAAGGAAAATAAGTATTTAAGTCAATGGGAGATTGGGAAGGCCTGATTTGACAGGAGACTCAAGTTTAGTTTAGTTTAGTTTATTCACAATACCATATAACAATTACAATAGTAGTGAATATCATCATTTAAAGATGTTGGTACGTGAAAGGGTCCCCCAAATAAGCTAGAAGAAGCTTTTGACAGGGGGTCCAGAGGACAGTATATACATGGAATGATGAAACATGGTAGCAAGTACAACAACAAAAAACAAAATAAAACAACGCTATATGATTAACACAAGATAATAGTACTAAAGCAAGCATACACATACATACATACATACATTCATTCAACCATGCAAAACCCAACAGTAGTCTACCCCACATGAGGCATTAAATATAGGTGGTTAATAGGTAAGTTTTCAGTTTCTTTTTGAAGTTGGAGAATGGATACAGCATCTTGAGGCTCTCATTAAGCCAGTTCCAAATCTTTGGTCCCCTGCATACAACACTTCGAGCGGTACAATCCAGTAAACGATATTTACCTGATATCAGATCTAAGTTACGAGTGTTGTGGGCATGCTGGGGATGGTAGATAGGAACCAAGCTACAGAGCCTAAGATTCAGCCTGTAAATGACTTGATAGGTTAAACAAGCATTTTGATAAATATTGAACTCTTGTCAGTCTTAAGAGATGATAATTATGGAATAGATGTCGAGTGGGGGCATTAAACTTGGACCATGACAGGGCCCGTATGATTTTCTTTTGCATGGATTCTAATTTGTGAAGGTAGGTAGGGAAGGTGTTACACCAGATGACATTACAGTACCGGTAGTTTAGATGTGGTTCAAAGAGAGTTTTATATAGAGTAAGTAGAGCATAAAGAGGAAGATAATGACAAAGGTGAAAGAACAGGCCAACATATTTGGATAATTTGTTTAACAGATGGCTAATGTGACATTTGAAATTGAGGTATTCGTCAATGATGACCCCCAGGAATTTTGTGGAGTACACTCTCTGTATTTCCTGCCCATTGATGTTGATATGGCAGTGCTCAGTATTTGTCCGGTTTTTATTAGAACGAAATAGAATAAAATGTGTTTTATTTATATTAAGTGAGAGCTTATTGCATTTGAACCAGGAATCCACTTTCACAAGCTCTGAATTGACAGTTACTTGTAGATCGTGTAGGCTCCTGTGTGAGGTAAACAAATTTGTATCGTCAGCAAAAATTATTTTATGAAAAGTTTCGGAGGAGTTTACAAAATCATTTATGTATAGGATAAAAAGGAGAGGCCCCAAGATGGATCGCTGGGGAACCCCATAATTTATGGTCATACAGGGTGAATTGTGATCATTGACGCATACACATTGCTGCCTTCCGCTGACTCCTACATTTAAGGGTTGTTCCACCCAAAGTGCATATCTTGGATGAAAGCGCGCAGTGACAGACTTAAGTTTAGGGGGAGAATGCGACACAGCCAGAATCCACATAATTTGTGCACTTTTTTTTCGGGAAAGTAGGGCCATTTTTTCTAATCCCCTTCCATTTCCCTGCACGTTTTGGCCAATCATCGTCATTTTTGGCAACCACGAATCCTTAAATAGCGCTCAAAACTGTTCAACCAATCACATGTGACCCATCATCCACTGTTTGTGTGTAGACAAATCAGGAACAGCTGATCCTCCCCTGCAGTACTGGAGGGGACCAGTAACACCTGACACATTATGACTTTTCATTCAAACAAATCAGACGTATTTAAGTTTGTTCCGCGCTCTGTTGAATGCTGGTGTAGTTGTGCCTTACAATGAGGGGATTTATTGCCACTGTGTTTTTATGTGGGCGGACGTTTTTGATTGTCATTGTTGTCTAAGGTTTTTGTGGAATATTTTGTGTGTACTTTGTGTGTGTACTTTGCTTGTATTTTTTTTTTATATGTGAAAGCTTTGTATTATGTGGTTCAGGAAACTTCTTGTCTTTTTTAAAATTTAAATTTTTTAGTAATTCTGTCACATTGATTGTGATATGTGTTAATAAATCCTATTTGTGTTTGTATGAAAATAATTTGTGTAGTTTGTCCAAAGTAATGTCAACATGACTGGTAGTTTGTTTGAAAACTTGTATTTTATTGTGGAACACATCTGAGTGACGTGCACCCCACTTATTGACTTGCGAATTAGCGGCTGCTGGTGTTGAATTTGGAGAAGAAGCTTTCATCGATGTGTCCTCTCTTGATGCCCACTTCCCTAAACACCAAGTAGAAAGGATAAGATAACACCCACACTGTGTGTGTGTGCATGTATGCAAGTGTGTGTTACCTGTGCTTCTGTGATGCAGCCAGATGTTGGTTGGTGACATCCACATGTCGTCGTAGCTGCTTCCTGTATCGGGCCTGCTGCCTTTCCATGAGCTCAGCACTACGAGCCGAGTCCAGCCGGACGCCATCGTGTCGCAGCTCTTCTTTCTTCTTCTCCAATTCCGCCCTCTATCGGTAAGTCAATTGGCTTTTAAATGTATGAAATTAACAATATTTCTGATACATTGGTGTCATTTATTACCCTTTTTGCTTCGATTTGATGCTGCTGGAATTCAGTGATTTTCTCCGAACTCTCAGGAGGCGGCTTCCTGTCGCTGCTGGGACAAAGACCAGGGGCTCCCATCATGCCGACCTTGTATTCCATGTCCTTGTCACTTTCCTGACAATGTTCTTCTCTCTGTGTCATCTAAACAACAACCATGTACAAATACTAGAGGTAGAGATTCCATTACTAGAATATAATGCTCAGTATTAATTGACAGCATCAGATAGGTACAACATGGGGTCAAAATATTAATATGATGTAATACACTTCTACAACACTGTTCACTGGGCATATCCTCCTCCAGTTGTTAATAACATGCTGTCAGGATATGCACTTTACATTTACAAACCCCAAAACCAGTGAAGTTGACACGTTGCGTAAATTCTAAATAAAAACAGAATACAATGATTTGCAAATCCTTTTCAACCTGTAATCAATTGAATAAAGCAAAGACAAGATACTTAACGTTCGAACTGGAAAACTTAATTTTTTGCAAATATTAGCTCATTTGGAATTTGATGCCTGCAACATGTTTCAAAAAAGCTGGCACAAGTGAAAAAAAAACTCAAAAAGTTGAGGAATGCCCATTAAACACTTCATTGGAAAATCCCACAGGTTAACATGCTAATTAGGAACAGGTGGGTGCCATGATTGGGTATAAAAGCAGCTTCCATGAAATGCTCAGTCATTCACAAACAAGGATGGGGCGAGGGTCACCACTTTGTGAACAAATGTGTGAGCAAATTGTTGAACAGTTTAAGAACCACATTTCTCAACGAGCCATTGCAAGGAATTTAGGGATTTCACCATCTACGGTCCATAATATCATCAAAAGGCTCGGAGAATCTGGAGAAATCGCTGCACGTAAGCGATGATATTACGGACATTCGATCCCTCAGGCGGTACTGCATCAAAAAGCGACATCAGTGTGTAAAGGATATCACCACATGGGCTGAGGAACACTTTAGAAAACCATTGTCAGGAACTACAGTTGGTTGCTGCATCTGAAAGTGCAAGTTAAAACTCTACTATGCAAAGCGAAAGCCATTTATCAACAACACCCAGAAACGCCGCCGGCCCAAGCTCATCTAAAACGGACTGATGCAAAGTGGAAAAATGTTCTGTGGTCTGACGAGTCAACATTTCAAATAGTTTTTGGAAATTGTGGACGTCGTGCACTTGACAAATGTAGTTATGTGCATTTATATTTATGCCTAAATATGTGACAGAGTCTATCAATCTAATTTAGGATACAGTACGGTATATACAAATAGATAACTTGTTTTGACACATATAAAAGTGGGTCACCTGACCAAAATACAGAGAGTGGGCTTAGTTGAGAATAAGATTAACTAAATTAAAAGGTCAATTAAACAATCTACAGTAGTACTTCAACTTGAGAGTGTTTTTAGATAAGAGCTCTCTCTCAGCTAATTGTTATGCTATAAGTTGCGCGCCGAAACTTGAGTTATTAACCAAGCATCCCTGCCATTAGTTGTCGTAGCAAATGCCACAGTGAACTCTGTAATCTACTCTTACTTGCTAGCATTAGCTTATAGCTGGAAATGGCTAACTTTGTCTATCCAAAAAAGTGAGTGTGAAGGACAGTACTGAGAAGAAGCCAGCCAAGAATGTTAAAATAATATCCAAGCAGTGAACATTTATCCATGAAAATATGGAAAAGCTACTAATTATGTATTTGACATAGAAGCAGCTAGCTGGAAGGAGGTACCGTAGAAGTCCACTTTCCAAGGTAAATGTTGTACATTATTATTACATTATTTCATAAAACTACTGTAGTTGTTGGTTGTACATTGTATTTCATTGTTTATATACAATATTTCTTACCTAAAAGATTGTTTTTCTTTTTAAAAGGCATGTTACATGTTACAATTGTACTGTTTTGAGGGGGGCCAAGCCTCAATTGAATTGATTTCAATTAATTTCAGCAACAGCTGTGATGATTTAAGATACAAGTGTATATATATATATATATATATATATATATATATATATATATATATATATATATATCCATCCATTTTCTACCGCTTATTCCCTTCGGGGTCGCGGGGGGCGCTGGAGCCTATCTCAGCTACAATCGGGCGGAAGGCGGGGTACACCCTGGACAAGTCGCCACCTCATCGCAGGGCCTATATATATATATATATATATATATATATATATATATATATATATATATATATATATATATATATATATATATATTACATCATGTAATAAGAAACAATAAAACAGTATCAACAATGAACAAATACGAATACAGAACTACCTGAACTTACAAGCTCTATTGGTTCTGTGGCTGAGCTCTTCACTCAAAACACTTGTATCTTAAATCATCACAGCTATATATATATACCGGTGTGTATATATATATATATATATACATATATATATATATATATACACATACACACACACATATACAGTACAGGCCAAAAGTTTGGACACACCTCATTCAATGTGTTTTCTTTATTTTCATGACTATTTACATTGTAGATTGTCACTGAAGGCATCAAAACTATGAATGAACACATGTGGAGTTATGTACTTAACAAAAAATTGTGAAATAACTGAAACTGAAAACGTGTTTTATATTTTAGTTTCTTCAAAATAGCCACCCTTTGCTCTGATTAGTGCTTTGCACACTCTTGGCATTCTCTCGAGGAGCTTCAAGAGGTAGTCACATGAAATGGCATGCATTATCAGGGTGATTAGTGGAATTTATTGCTTGGGATCATCAGTTGTGTTGTGAATGAGAAGGTGTGTGTCCAAACTTTTGGCCTGTACTGTATATATATGTATTACCATTTTTTAATGTTAGCATTCTTGAGCGAAGACTTACCATTATTTTATTCCATTCTTTTGTTGCAAACGCTGCAGCTTTCCTCCTCTCTAACTGAAGGTTCTGCAGCTCGAGGGCTTCATTGTCCAACTCTATTCTACGTCGGTCGTCCTGCAACTCTGAGCACATTTGAGTGAGTTCAGGTGTTGTGTTAAAAAGTGTAAAAACTTACTCTCCATCTTCTGTCTTTGCTTTTCCTCAGCCTGTTCGTCCTGCTGCTGGAGAAGCCACGCTTTCAGCTGCTCTCTCTGCCGCTGCACTCGCCCGCTACTGTCAGGGTCCTCACCCAGTAGAGCAGGAAGCATCAGATGTGCTGCCCCCACATGCATGTCGTCCGGGCCGAAACCCTGTTGGTACTGACGGTGATAGTCCACCACGTCCTTCTCCATGGCACGTTTGGCCTTTTCTTGTTGGTGATGCAGCAGGCAAGCTTGTTTGATACTCTGCAACATGGCAGCATCTGCATTGGGGACACACCCTACTGGTTAGTCAAATGCTGTACTCCTAACACCAGATCCGGATTGTTTACATTTAGATTAGACTAGTTTATCGCCCATTTCGAGAAAGGTGTCGTTTTGCAACAATCAATCAGTTACATCCTTGCCATTCATCCACAAAAATACAAAAGGAATACCGTATTTTTCGGAGTATAAGTCGCACCGGATAGTCGCACCTGCCGAAAATGCATAATAAAGAAGAAAAAAAACATATATAAGTCGCACTGGAGCCCGGCCAAACTATGAAAAAAACTGCGACTTATAGTCCGAAAAATACAGTAATAGCTAGCACATAAAGTGTCATAATTACTGAACAAAACTATATCTGACCATTTTTTAATTGTTTACCTATAAATGTTGTCAATAATGCAGTTTATTGATTAGCAGTAGTATTTATTAACATTTGTAAAAAGGTAAGAGATTGGCCGAGAAAACTATATTACAAAAATTGTTTTATTTTTTTGTAGATGTTCTTTCATATCTACGGGGCTATAATGACATGCAGTGGCGGCTCTAGCTATGGAACACATGGGCAACTTGTCTTGTAAATCAGTAATGCTGTGCTTGTCAGGGACTGCTGTCGGTCTTGAGCCCCAAGATGCAGAGATGGCAGGCGTGTAGCGCAGGAAAACATGTAATGTCAAAAAACAAATAGTGCAACTGGTAAGTGCACATGCAGGGGATACAGGATACAATCATCGAGCCCTGACTGGAGGGTGTGGCAGGCATAAATAGTAGCCTGATTGGCAATCGCAACCAGGTGTGCCAGACTGCCAATCAGGGACAGGTGAGGGAAACGAGCGCTCAGGGAGACATGCAGGAAACGGAACCAAAATAAGAGCGCTGACAGGAAATATACAACCCAAACTGTCAGTAACAAGCCTGACAGGGCTGCTCTCTGCTACGTAGTGATGGAAAGTTTGGCTCTTTTTAGAGTCGACGCTAAATAGCTCTTTAGTTTTTGTTACTTAAAATAATTTATGACCAAGAATAATGTGAAATGATGAGATCAATTAATTACTAATGCTGGAGATGTGATGTTTGCAAGCAATTCATGTATTTTGAACGTCTCTTTTCGGTAACCGATGACAACCAATGTGCAGTTGCGAGCCGTCCCTTTGGGAGCTTTTTTTTCATGCATCTACAACGTCTGCAATTCCACACTAACATGTGCCTGCCACTCGACTGGCGACTGGACTAGAAAATGAATTGGGGTCAAAGGCATTTAAATTCACTTTTTTGTTCATTGTTCTGATGTCCATTTGTAAAGTAGTTTAAGCGTACACACACTCCAAATAGGGTAGTATACTTTTGTATTCCCCTTTTTAATTATGTTCAGATATTTGTTCATCCTTTTTATCCATCCATCCATCCATTTTCTACCGCTTATCCCTTTTGGGGTTGCGGGGGGCGCTGGAGCCTATCTCAGCTGCATTTGGGCGGAAGACGGTGTACACCCTGGACAAGTCGCCACCTCATCCCAGTTCATCCTTTTTATGTACATTTTGTTATTTGTGCATTTTTTATCTGTATTTTTAGAATTTTTTTTCTTTATTTTTAGTTGAGCGACTTTTAAACTAGTGATGTTCCTGTTAAAGCAATCACCTTATGAATAAGAAAATACAACAAAATTAAAATCAGTCGGTTTTTCAGAACAATTCCCACCAATAGAGTAATATTGTTGTGAATATGAATTATTCTGATAAACGTCATGTGGAAGTCGTTGTGGTTTCTGCAGCCTTTTGAGACATTTGTAATTAAGGGCTATATAAGTAAACATTGATTTATTGCTCATATAACTGCTATACCAGGGATCGTTCCCTTGATAAAAAAACAAACAAGCAAACTTAATAACGAGCCAGTCTTTTGAACGGCTCTTTAAAAGGGACAGTTTTCTTTAAAGAGACATGAATTGCAACAAAAAGTTGCTTGCCAACTGTCAATAAACAAGAGGAGAAGGCTTGAAAAAAAAAGTGAGAGAGAAGGGGAAGGAAAACAAAAATAAAACAACTCCCAATCAAAGAGTTGGCTCCTTAAAGTTAACGACAGATGCATCTCAAAGTGCCTTTTTGTTTGCCAACTACTCATCACTACGGGCAATCATGTTCCACCAAATGTTGGCTATGTCATTTGTCTTTTAATTTAAGTTTCAGTTTTGATGTAATAAGCGTCCAGAGCTAGTCGGGGCAGATTAGCCTGATTATAAGAAGTCTGCCGCAATTATTTTGTCTCAAATCTGTAAATATTTATGCAAATATTGTTTGATGTCAATCCTGTTATTATCCTGTTATCCTAGAAAAATCTCTCTGTGATCGAAATGCACATTTTGTTAGCACTTCTTTTGGATTTTCCATTATATGTTAGCATTAGCATTAAGCTAGTGGAGTAAGTGCTATCTTGTTTCTGTGTGGTTGCATTATTTAAGTCTTCAGGTGTATCTTAATGTTTTTTTCTTCCCATGCTTCAGTTTTACTGTAACTCCCTTGTAGAGACAATCAATTAAGAACCTATGTCTCTAATTTGAAGGATGGTTTACCTATCTGGCAAACATGCTCGGAGGGCAGAATAATATACAGTACAGGCCAAAAGTTTGGACACAGCTTCTCATTCAATGCGTTTTCTTTATTTTCATGACTATTTACATTGTAGATTGTCACTGAAGGCATCAAAACTATGAATGAACACATGTGGAGTTATGTACTTAACAAAAAAAGGTGAAATAACCGAAAACATGTTTTATATTCTAGTTTCTTCAAAATAGCCACCCTTTGCTCTGATTATTGCTTTGCACACTCTTGGCATTCTCTCGATGAGCTAACTCCATCAAAACTGTTGGAAAACCATTTCAGGTGACTACCTCTTGAGGCTCATCGAGAGAATGCCAAGAGTGTGCAAAGCAGTAATCAGAACAAAGGGTGGCTATTTTGACAATCTACAATGTAAATAGTCATGAAAATAAAGACAACGCATTGAATGAGAAGGTGTGTTCTAACTTTTGGCCTGTACTGTTTGTTGATCTATTTAGCGCCCGCCTGTATTGGGTGGGTGGCAAAAAGGCCCCCGGGGCATCATTGAAGTTGATATGGGTTTCCAGAAAGTATTCAATTCTTATTATATTTGCCATTGATGTTGCAGCATTAAATTAGGCTTTCCATGAAAAAGGTTCCATCAGTACCCAATAATAGACCTATACCTATAAACTAAATAAAATAGGACAGTCAACCAAAATCAACCCCAGAAACCCTTACATTTTTCAATGTAATTACCTTTTTTTTAATACCTGTATTTAACTAGAACTGTCGTGTCTGGGCACTCAATAAAGTAATGAATAAACAATCCTTACGATAGAAGTAACTTAAGGACCAGCCAGAGGGACAAGCGGTAGTAAATGGACAGTGTACCTATTACATCGTGTCTATTTATTACACGGCATGGCCATACTTGCCAACCCTCCCGAATTTTCCGGGAGACTCCCGAAATTCAGCGCCTCTCCCGAGAACCTCCCGGGACAAATATTCTCCCGAAAATCTCCCGATTTTCAGCCGGAGCTGGAGGCCACGCCCCCTCCAGCTCCATGCGGACCTGAGTGAGGACAGCCTTTTTTCACGACGGGAGGACAACAGGGTGACAAGAAGTAAATCATCCAGACTAGAGATAAATTGTATTATTATGTTTATCTTACCTAAAAATAAATATATTTATTAGTTTAAAAAAACAACAACAACTAAATAAATGTTTACTATATTTTGCTAAAAACATCAAAATTAATTGTATTTTTATTTGTATTTTTTCTGACTCCTTATTACATCCAGCCATAGAATTATACATTAAAATAAACATATTTGAAATAATTAATTTTAAATTATCATAATAATTCATTTAAAATGACCATATTTAATTATTAAAATAATTGCTTGTTTATCAACAACTTTAGCATTTTATTCATTACATTTTGAAGCTCTCAGAAGCCAAGTTATGTTATATTCCTTAATATTTATTTATGCAAGTTTGAAGTATCAATTATCTAAACACAGTTTTGTTTGCATATTTTCAGACTATATATATATATATATATATATATATATATATATATATATGTATGAAATACTTGACATGGTGAATTCTCGCTGTCAATATACTCCTCCCTTCTTAACCACGCCCCCAACCACGCCCCGCCCCACCCCCGACCACGCCCCCTACCCCCACCCCCCGAAATCGGAGGTCTCAAGGTTGGCAAGTATGGGCATGGCACATAAAGCGACTTCCGTTTTAGTGCAGAGTACGCTTCAAAATAAAATAAAAGTATTACTCTCGATTCTACCACATCATCACAATGAAAAAACATGTTTGTTTTGTTCACCATTGGCGTCGTCTTGTTCCTTTTCTGCCTTCTTCCTCGCTATCTTCTCAGCAACCTGCGTGTCGAGGAACTCTTTGTCAACCTACAAAAACAGTCACAAGTCGCATAACCAAATAATACAACACCTGCGTACTAACTTACCCCAATTGTGCGAACTTTATCAGCGAAAATCCTCGCTCGTCTTTTTTCCTCGATGTCTCGACGTCTCTGCAGTTTTACACTCGAAAATTCTCCCGACAACAATTCCATGTTGTTCATCATCATCTTCACATACAAAAATGTAAATTTTAACTCTTGAGTTAGAAAAGTTACGAGACGTTTCCCCCTACGAGAGCGGGTTGCCCGAAACACGCGGGTTGCTAAGTAACCAACGCTTCACGGACCTTCGGAACGAGTCGGCTATTTCCGGACATTCCAATGACAGTCTCATCCGCTAGGTGGCACAATAAAGCATCCAAACTATAGTTTTAACACACCAAGTGACTTTTATAAGTGAGGTTAATAAAACATTCATTTAGTTGTGCAAGTGATAAAACATTCATGGACTATTTTTAGATCTCCAGACCTTATATTGTTTTTGCTAGAGCCTATCTCAGCTGCATTCGAGCGGAGGGCGGGGTACACCCTGGACAAGTCGCTCTCCTCACCGTGCTGCCCCACTTAAGGTGTTCTATAGGAAAAATCCTTTGTGAATGAAACTAGGAACATTTGAAAATATTTCCAACCTCACTTTGAACCAATTGTGTAGAATGGCCCCGAGACGGATACAAGAGCCTTTATTGATGAACATTCATGTTGCGAGTTGTATCTCCATTTCACCACCAGGGGATATTTTCGCCTTAGTGAGTTAGTGGAAAGGCAGCGTTTCTTTGATTGCCACTAGTCGTCTATGGCGTCCAACCATCCATTTCCTACCGCTTGTCCCTTTCGGGGTCGCGGGGGGTGCTGGAGCCTATCTCAGTGCCGAATGTAAAAGTTCAGTCACACTTTTAAAGCAGATACATTTCTCACATTTAACAATTTTTTTTGACATTTAAGTTTCAATTAAGTGTTGACTCTAAATCAGTGGTCCCCAAACTACGGCCCGCGGGCCAGATACGGCCCGCCAGAGTCCATAATCCGGCCCGCGCGTAGTCCAGAGTAAAAACAAACAAAAAAAAAACTATTTATTTATTTTTTATCTGTCCTTTTTCGCCTATCCATCAATCCATTTTCTACCGCTTGTTACTGGGTCTCCTCGGCAGATACAGCCCGCCAGCGTCCAAAATCCGGCCTTTTAAAAAAATAAAAAATTAATTTAATTAAAAAATTTTTTTTTTATCTGTCCTTTTTCACCCATCCATCAATCCATTCTCTACCGCTTGTTACTGGACCTCCATTTATAACGTGGCGTCATCACGCTTGCACCGCAAAGTCAGTCGAGAGCGCGGCAAGTGCGTGCTCTTTCAGTCAATTAAAATTAAAATAGTGAAATAGTTGGACTCCGAGTGTAGAGTTTTTAAATATCAGTGGACATATGCCTTTTTTTTGTTCAGTGTAAGGAAAAAGCAGTTTATATATTTTTTATATATATATATATATATATATATATATATATATATATATATACATATGTGTATATATGTATGTGTATACATATATATATATATATATATATATATATATATATATATATATATATATATATATATATATATATATATATATATATATATATATATATATATATATATATATATATACAGGTAAAAGCCAGTAAATTAGAATATTTTGAAAAACTTGATTTATTTCAGTAATTGCATTCAAAAGGTGTAACTTGTACATTATATTTATTCATTGCACACAGACTGATGCATTCAAATGTTTATTTCATTTAATTTTGATGATTTGAAGTGGCAACAAATGAAAATCCAAAATTCCGTGTGTCACAAAATTAGAATATTACTTAAGGCTAATACAAAAAAGGGATTTTTAGAAATGTTGGCCAACTGAAAAGTATGAAAATGAAAAATATGAGCATGTACAATACTCAATACTTGGTTGGAGCTCCTTTTGCCTCAATTACTGCGTTAATGCGGCGTGGCATGGAGTCGATGAGTTTCTGGCACTGCTCAGGTGTTATGAGAGCCCAGGTTGCTCTGATAGTGGCCTTCAACTCTTCTGCGTTTTTGGGTCTGGCATTCTGCATCTTCCTTTTCACAATACCCCACAGATTTTCTATGGGGCTAAGGTCAGGGGAGTTGGCGGGCCAATTTAGAACAGAAATACCATGGTCCGTAAACCAGGCACGGGTAGATTTTGCGCTGTGTGCAGGCGCCAAGTCCTGTTGGAACTTGAAATCTCCATCTCCATAGAGCAGGTCAGCAGCAGGAAGCATGAAGTGCTCTAAAACTTGCTGGTAGACGGCTGCGTTGACCCTGGATCTCAGGAAACAGAGTGGACCGACACCAGCAGATGACATGGCACCCCAAACCATCACCCAACCATGCAAATTTTGCATTTCCTTTGGAAATCGAGGTCCCAGAGTCTGGAGGAAGACAGGAGAGGCACAGGATCCACGTTGCCTGAAGTCTAGTGTAAAGTTTCCACCATCAGTGATGGTTTGGGGTGCCATGTCATCTGCTGGTGTCGGTCCACTCTGTTTCCTGAGATCCAGGGTCAACGCAGCCGTCTACCAGCAAGTTTTAGAGCACTTCATGCTTCCTGCTGCTGACCTGCTCTATGGAGATGGAGATTTCAAGTTCCAACAGGACTTGGCGCCTGCACACAGCGCAAAATCTACCCGTGCCTGGTTTAGGGACCATGGTATTTCTGTTCTAAATTGGCCCGCCAACTCCCCTGACCTTAGCCCCATAGAAAATCTGTGGGGTATTGTGAAAAGGAAGATGCAGAATGCCAGACCCAAAAATGCAGAAGAGTTGAAGGCCACTATCAGAGCAACCTGGGCTCTCATAACACCTGAGCAGTGCCAGAAACTCATCGACTCCATGCCACGCCGCATTAACGCAGTAATTGAGGCAAAAGGAGCTCCAACCAAGTATTGAGTATTGTACATGCTCATATTTTTCATTTTCATACTTTTCAGTTGGCCAACATTTCTAAAAATCCCTTTTTTGTATTAGCCTTAAGTAATATTCTAATTTTGTGACACACGGAATTTTGGATTTTCATTTGTTGCCACTTCAAATCATCAAAATTAAATGAAATAAACATTTGAATGCATCAGTCTGTGTGCAATGAATAAATATAATGTACAAGTTACACCTTTTGAATGCAATTACTGAAATAAATCAAGTTTTTCAAAATATTCTAATTTACTGGCTTTTACCTGTGTGTATATATATATATATATGTGTATATATATATATATATGTGTATATATATATATATATATATATATATATATATATATATATATATATATATATATAAAATGTAGGAGTGATTTAGACCTCACATTTAAATTACATGTCATGTCATTCATTATGATTGTGGACGATAGGCAAAATTCCTAAAAAAGTTCCCCTTTAAGATTAAGATTTAACATTTAACAGCACCCCTCGCGACCCCGAAAGGGACAAGCGGTAGAAAATGGGAGGGATGGATATAGGTTTGGATTTAGATTTAACATTTACATTTAGATGTGTGTGTGTGTGTGTATATATATATATATATATATATATATATATATATATATATATATATATATATATATATATATATATATATATATATATATACACACACCCATTTTTTACCGCTTGTCCCTTTCGGGGTCGCGAGGGGTGCTGTTAAATGTTAAATCTTAATCTTAAAGGGGAACTTTTTTATGAATTTTGCCTATCGTCCACAATCATAATGAATGACATGACATGTAATTTAAATGTGAGCTCTAAATCACTCCTACATTTTTTTTTTACTGCGAAGAAGGAAACATGACAGATAAAGTTGCATATTGTTAAAAATGTTAGCTCCAGAGGTGTGGGTGTGCATGGTGTGCTGCATGATGACATCATTGAAAACCAGAGGCTCAAACAGCTCATCACTTCATTACGCATTTGACAATGAATGGAATTGATTCTTACACGTGAATACACCTATTTCTATTTCTATCTGTCTTTCATCATTTCACTGCGCTCTTACTTCATGATTGTGTCACATATGATCATTACTTGGCTGTAAACAACACCATCACTGTCACGCTAAGTTGCTGGAGCAGCCAGTTCACACGCTCGCTTTGGATCTGTTCTTAATATGTCTTAATTGTGAGCTAAATCACGCTTCTCATGTCAGCAAGCCAAGACATGCTCACAACTCAGGTGCTGTGGCGTGCTGCGAGGCGCAGGAACCAAGATGGAAAAGTAACATATTAAAAGGCGCATATTGGCATACGCTGGATCCGAACGTCTGACCGAATGATGATTTCACACTAACTATTATCCTGTTTTTACAATTTAGCTCACAATTAAGACATATTCTTCAGAACCAGTCCAAAGCGAGCGTGTGAAATGGCTGCTCCAGCAACTTGGCATGAGAGTGATCGTGTTGTTCACAGCGATAGTACCGTTCATATGTGACACAGTCATGAAGTAAACATACAAATAGAAATAGGTGTGTTCATGCACACTGCCTTGGTGTAAGAATCAATTCCATTCATTGTCAAAACGCAGAAGTGAAGCGGTTAGGTCTTGTTTTCAAATATGTCTTCATGCAACACACCATGCACTCACACGTTTGCATCTAACATTTCTAATAATATGCAACTTTATTGGCATTAATCGTCTGCCATTTCCTTCTTCTGTAGTAAGAAAGATCATCTACTGCAGCACCAAAGTTCTCTGCAGTGGAAAAGGGGTATTACTGTAGACCATCCATCCATCCATCCATCATCTTCCGCTTATCCGAGGTCGGGTCGCGGGGGCAGCAGCCTAAGCAGAGAAGCCCAGACTTCCCTCTCCCCAGCCACTTCGTCCAGCTCCTCCCGGGGGATCCCGAGGCATTCCCAGGCCAGCCGGGAGACATAGTCTTCCCAACGTGTCCTGGGTCTTCCCCGTGGCCTCCTACCGGTCGGACGTGCCCTAAACACCTCCCTAGGGAGGCGTTCGGGTGGCATCCTGACCAGATGCCCAAACCACCTCATCTGGCTCCTCTCGATGTGGAGGAGCAGCGGTTTTACTTTGAGCTCCCCCCGGATGACAGAGCTTCTCACCCTATCTCTAAGGGAGAGCCCCGCCACCCGGCGAAAGAAACTCAATTCGGCCGCTTGTACCCGTGATCTTGTCCTTTCGGTCATGACCCAAAGCTCATGACCATAGGTGAGGATGGGAACGTAGATCGACCGGTAAAACGAGAGTTTTGCCTTCCGGATCAGCTCCTTCTTCACCACAACAGATCGATACAGCGTCCGCATTACTGAAGACGCCGCACCGATCCGCCTGTCGATCTCACGATCCACTCTTCTCTCACTCGTGAACAAGACTCAGAGGTACTTGAACTCCTCCACTTGGGGCAAGATCTCCTCCCCAACCCGGAGATGGCACTCCACCCTTTTCCGGGCGAGAACCATGGACTTGGAGGTGCTGATTCCCATCCCAGTCGCTTCACACTCAGCTGCGAACCGATCGAGTAAGAGCTGAAGATCCTGTCCAGATGAAGCCATCAGGACCACATCATCTGCAAATAGCAGAGACCTAATCCTGCAGCCACCAAACCGGATCCCCTCAACGCCCTGACTGCGCCTAGAAATTCTGTCCATAAAAGTTATGAACAGAATCGGTGACAAAGGGCAGCCTTGGCGGAGTCCAACCCTCACTGGAAACGTGTCCGACTTACTGCCGGCAATGCGGACCAAGCTCTGGCACTGATCATACAGGGAGCGGACCGCCACAATCAGACAGTCCGATACCCCATACTCTCTGAGCACTCCCCACAGGACTTCCCGGGGTACACAGTCGAATGCCTTCTCCAAGTCCACAAAGTACATGTAGACTGGTTGGGCAAACTCCCATGCACCCTCAAGGACCCTGCCGAGAGTATAGAGCTGGTCCACAGTTCCACGACCAGGACGAAAACCACTGTAGACCAGGTAAATACAATTATTTGCTATTCTATTTTGTGTTTGTATAAATAGCAGTGTATGGTGTTTATTTACATTTTGGTTGGTTGGGGGAGGAGGGTGCTAATCTTTTAGATACCAGAGGAGAGGAAGGAAGAATCCCCACTACTGGTACGACTCTCACTGTCATTATGATTATTTGAAATAAAGTAGACTATTTTAGCATCAAAGCAATAAAAGGATGTTTGTCAGCTGATGCAATCTGATGTTTTTTACTCCTGCCACCAGAGGTCACGCAGGGGCCCCATGTCATTGGTCACTCTTTTACTTTATGTGATATGATATACAAAGCATATGTACTTTTTACATTTGTGGATCGTGCACGAAACAGCACAAGGTGCTACATGAGGCATCTAATTTCGGAGGACGTAGCGCGAACTCTTATCACCCCAGCAGTGGCAAGTAAACGGTGTCTCTGGCCTGATGGTAACGCAGCCAGTGATCCCTGTGCCCCCGGCCCAAAGGAGTGGCGAACCATGGCACCAAATGCACAGCACAGATGATAAGGGAGAAGTGCGGAAGTGAGATCTACATATCTGTGTCAACACTTTGCTGAATTTTTATCCACTTTTTACTGTTTTTAAAATCTATTTTCATTAAGAGTTTTTTTCTTCCTTTTTTTAAAGCACAGGATTAGGCTTTTTTGGCGATATATCCGATATTGTCCAACTCTTTAATTACCGATACCGATATCAACCGATACCGATATCAACCGATATATACAGTCGTGGAATTAACACATTATTATGCCTAATTTGGACAACCAGGTATGGTGAAGGTAAGGTACTTTTAAAAAATAATAATACAATAAAATAAGATAAATAAATTAAAAACATTTTCTTGAATAAAAAAGAAAGTAAAACAATATAAAAACAGTTACATAGAAACTAGTAATGAATGAAAATTTGTAAAATTTACTGTTAAAGGTTAGTACTATTAGTGGACCAGCAGCACGCACAATCATGTGTGCTTACGGACTGTATCCCTTGCAGACTGTATTGATATATATTGATATATAATGTAGGAACCAGAATATTAATAACAGAAAGAAACAACCCTTTTGTGTGAATGAGTGTGAATGAGTGGAAGGGAGGAAGGTTTTTTGGGTTGGTGCACTAATTGTAAGTGAATCTTGTGTTTTTTATGTTGATTTAATAAAAAAACAAAACAAAAGAAAAAAAACCCAAAAAAACCCCGATACCGATAATAAAAAAACCAATACCGATAATTTCCGATATTACATTTTAAAGCATTTATCGGCCGATAATATCGGACATCTCTACACAGGATACTTAACCCTTGTGTAATGTTCATATTGTTGTTACTCAGCCAGCGTTTGTGGGTCTGATGGACCCGTTGCATTTTGTGGCTTTTAATGCCTCACAATCAAACACTTTTATGTTAAAATACTGAACAGATGTTTACCTTATCCCAATAAACATCTGTTCAGTATTTTAACATAAAAGCGCTGAACAGATGTTTACCTTATCCCAATAATAAACATCTGTTCAGTATTTTAACGTAAAAGTGTTTGATTGTGAGGCATTAAAAGCCACAAAATGCAACGAGTCCATCAGACCCACAAACGCTGGCTGAGTAACAACAATATGAACGTTGTACGGAACATTTCTCTGCCGGTTTCTGCATCCCACAGGGATTCTAATTTTGTGTTTCTGCACCTGCGGTTCCCACACAAGGTTACAACATTGTTTGTCAACACTGTCTGCTCTCATTTTCTCGCACATTTGACCCTCTGATGTTCTGTGTACCATCACTCTGTCCTCCTCCCGTCTAGGCCTGCTGTGTGTGTGTGTGTGTGTGGTACACAGAACATCAATTTCCACACTTCTATTAGCCCTGGGTCCAGTGGTCCCGGACATTTTATATGTAATAGAAATGTGTAGGGGGGGTGTATTGTGTGTTCATTAAATATGTATT
This sequence comes from Nerophis lumbriciformis, assembly GCF_033978685.3. Classification (NCBI taxonomy): domain Eukaryota; kingdom Metazoa; phylum Chordata; class Actinopteri; order Syngnathiformes; family Syngnathidae; genus Nerophis; species Nerophis lumbriciformis. The sequence continues at coordinate 15,927,498 of NC_084557.2, read as the reverse complement.
CTGATATATGTTCTCCACAGAAAATGAGCCAAAGTCAGTGAGTCTCAGTTTGAAAAATTAATTAATTGTATCATTTTTCTTTTAATAAAAAATGAAAACGGGTCCCACAGACCCGAACACCACACAAGGGTTAAAAAACTATATTTTACCTGCAAAACTACTTTTCACGGTTGGACTCGGATGAAGATGACGATATCTCAAAAGAAATGCTACTTAAAAATATATCTGCCCTGGCCATGAATGACGACACTATCTCACAAGAACAACTACTTAAAAATATGTCTGACCTGCAGGACGACATCCAACGCATGCAGAGGCAGAGCTCACTCTTGGCTACCCTAGAGACACAGCCGATGGGGACACAGTTCTCTGGGATCCGTCCTCTTCCTGTTCTAGTCCAAGTAAAGGGACTCCCTGGACCGAGGTGATCGTTCACAGGCGGAAAAGGCCTCCAAGCGGGATTGACTGTGGGGCTCCTTCTCACCTGAGCCTGCCACTCTCCAACAAGTATGCGGCTTTGTCAGTGAGTAAGAAGTGACCTGTACCAGGACGTTGCACCTGCTCCCCCTGCCACTGACACTGCAGATTTCCCTCCTCTTACCTGCACTTCAGCAGACGGATGTCCAACAGGGGGCAATCACACTGCAAAAAGTCAGTGTTCAAAAACAAGGGAAAAAAATGAGGGGTATTTTACTTGAACTAAACAAAATTACCTGCCAATAGAACAAGAAAATTTGGCTTGTCAAGACTTTCCAAAACAAGTAAAATTAGATAACTTCAATGAACTCACAAGTACCTTAAAATAAGTATATTCTCACTCATAACAAGTGCATTTTTCTTGGTAGAAAAAAAGAGACCTTTTTACTCAATATGTTGAAAAATATTCTTAAATGAAGTAAATGCTAGTGCCATTATCTTGACATAATGATATGAGCTCGGCATTACATTTCTTGAAACCAGCAAACTTATACTAAAAACTCATTTATTTTTCTTAATGGAAAGGCAAAAAGGCAACGCTCAGGCAAATCATATTGTCTAAAAATGCATTTTCCCATCGATAACATGACATCATTGCGCCAAGTGCGTGCTCTTTCAGTCAATTAGTGAGCAAGGAATATATATACATATATATATATATATATATATATATATATATTTTTTTTTTACAGCCCGGCCCCCGGCCAATTTTTTTTTTGTGTAATTTTGAAGAATTTATCTGAATGTGCATGAACTATTTCTGTTCAAAATTGTTTTTAAACATGTGAAATGTTTAAATATTAACTGTCAGTTTAATTATGAGACACAATTGTGTCAAAGTCAGGATTTTTTATTTCATGCTTGAAATAAGAAATTCTTACTTTGAAAAAGCAGTTTTATACTTGTGAGTGTTGATGACACAACTTTGCAACAGTTGATATTTTAGTTTCAAGCATGTTTTACTCAATATCCATCCATCCATCCATCTTCTTCCGCTTATCCGAGGTCGGGTCGCGGGGGCAGCAGCTTAAGCAGGGAAGCCCAGACTTCCCTCTCCCCAGCCACTTCGTCCAGCTCTTCCTGTGGAACCCCGAGGCGTTCCCACAATATAGGTCATCAAATCTCAGCAACAAGCTGTAATATCTTACTGAGATCATTTAGGTGCAAAACCCTTAAAACAAGTAAAACACTCTAACATAAAATCTGCTTAGTGAGAAGAATTATCTTGTCAGACGGAAAATAAGCAAATATCACCCTTATTTGAGATATTTAATCTTACTTAGATTTCAGTTTTTGCAGTGCAGCTGCCGTCGCCCCGCTCTTCCTTCTCCTTCCAGTATAGGTTTCTGGTAAATCCGCCACCCTCACCTGTTGAGGGATCACACCCGGGGCACTGGTGTGGGAGGCGGGGTACCTGAACTAGCTTTCCCCCCTGACAATTAAGCGGACGTTCCCACAAACAGGGCCGCCCTATACTAAGAGGGGGCCCTGGGGCTGAGGGGGTTTTGCCCCATCCCCCAAACGTCAACCCCCACCCCAAAAACACAGTTTGAAAAAAAATAAATCATGATTTTACTCAACAGAACAGCAACAACGCAAAGATATCATCCATTCAAAAAAAAAAAAAGGCCATGAATACATCTCCTTTGCGTTGGGCGCATGCAGGTCTTTGTGAGTGTAACAGAGGGCAGTCAACTTCAAGAATAGTGCAGGCGATCTGGGAGATTGCCTGTGCTTTTAGCTCAGCAGTCAGCACGCTCGCCTCTCACACTGGCGACCTGGGTTCGTGCCTCACTCAAAGCAGTAGTAAAAAACAAGGCAGCCGACAGAGAGAGAGAGTGCATAATTGCAACAAAAAGCAGAGCTGTGTGTGATTGACAGCTATAAACACCAATCATTGCATTCCGCCGTCAAAATCTGGGGCCCCTCATTGGGTGGGGTCCCCGGGCTTCCCTGGGTAAGCCCGTGCAACCCTGCCCACAACCGTCATTATTAGTGATTCCATAGTTTGGCATGTACGCACCCTGCGGTTCCCCTGTGCCACCTTTCCCGATATCGGTATCACCTATACCAGGGGTCGGCAACCCGCGGCTCTAGAGCCGCATGGGGCTCTTTAGCGCCGTCCTAGTGGCTCTCTGGAGCTTTTTAAAAAATTTATGAAAAATGGAAAAAGATGAGGGGAAAAAAATCAATTTTTTGTTTTAATATGGTTTCTGTAGGAGGACAAACATGACACACGCATCCCTAATTGTTACAAAGCACACTGTTTATATTAAACATGCTTCACTGATTCGAGTATTTGGCGAGCGCCGTTTTGTCCTACTCATTTTGGCGGTCTTTGAACTCACCTTAGTTTGTTTACATGTATAACTTTCTCCGACTTTCTAGGACATGTTTTATGCCACTTCTTTTTCTGTCTCATTTTGTCCACCGAACTTTTAAGGTTGTGCATGAAAGGTGAGTTTTGTTGATGTTATTGACTTGTGTGGAGTGCTAATCAGACATTTGGTCACTGCATGACTGCAAGCTAATCGATGCTAACATGCTATTTAGGCTAGCTATATGTACATATTGCATCATTATGCCTCATTTGTAGCTATATTTGAGGTCATTTAGTTTCCTTTAAGTCCTCTTAATTCAATTTATATCTCATGACACACTATCTGTATGTAATATGGCTTTTAATTTTTTGCGGCTCCAGACAGATTTGTTTTTGTATTTTTGGTCCAATATGGCTCTTTCAACATTTTGGGTTGCCGACCCCTGACCTATACCGATACATCCTACGAATACAACAGTAAAACATACCCACCATATGTGTGGGTCTCATGTTTTAGGTGGCTGTATGCATAGCCCCTTCCTGCTCAGTCACTGATAAGAATATAAGCCAAATTCCGACACAATAGTTCTACTAGATCCTGTGGTGCACAGTATTAGTGCTTGTCATGAAAGGCAGTGGTACTGGGTTCAAATGCCCTTTGGAGTTAACTCAAATTAAAATTGGTTTATTGCACGAAAAAGTATTATACATGCATCAACTTAAATTCAAGTTTGATTTAAAAAAAGTATAAAAATTGTTCATATAAATAAAAACACGTGTTTGAGGCACCAATTCAGCTACAAACACATGATTCAGAGTGTGACCAAAGACGTACTAATAAACACATGTTATTGCATCTTTATCTCAATTTTGATCATTGCGAAGATGTATAAAAAATACAGGATTTAGTGGAAAACTAAAAAGGAGAGATTACATGCTGGATGGTCCAGCTCTGTCCAGTGCACTGCTGAATGATGAGCACATATTCATAGTTTTCTCCTTGGCTGATCTCAAAACATCTCTTCGTCACTTTGTTTCGTATTTCTTTGCCCTGTCAAAGGTGGAGCAAGACAGCAAGTTACGAGAATGGTTTCTGATACATTATTCAGCTACAGAACGGGGTTGGTTGTCACACTTGTTACATCTTGCCACTAGAGAGCGCTGTCTCCTAATTGTATGTATATGTATATATGTATGTATATTGTATACATATATATATATATGTGTATGTATGTATATGTATATATATATATATATATATATATGTATGTATACATATATGTGTATGTATGTATATATATATATATATGTATGTATGTATATATATTTACTGTACATAAAAATAAACAAACTACTATACTGTAGAAATAAGGGATTATTTGAAATTAATTATGGATTTCTAGAGAAGACATTTCTATCAACAATTACATTAAAACAAACAACATATTATCCCGAGTAGTACTTTGTGATGTTGCTGTATATAATTTACCAAGCACAAAGAAGACCTCTGCCTTTGTGAGGCATCATCTGGATGTTTCTGAGAGGACATCTAACTACAGTACATCATCATCAAGTGAGCAAAGCTGATGCTTGACGGCCATATTACATTTTATTTAAAAAAATAAAGCAATCCTGTAATAAATCCTCCATGAATTGTATAGTTGTATAGTGTATAGGAGGTTCATGGTTTAGTAAGTATGAATTGTTTTAGTTATATTGTAAAACTTACAAACCTTTCTCGGAGTGATAAATGAAGAATACTTTCGAGCACAAATGCTATAGACCAGGGGTGTCAAACTCAAATACAGAGTGGGCCAAAATTTAAAACTGAACAAAGCCGCGGGCCAAGGTTGAACAAATTAACCTTTTAATAGGGACCCAAACAAGTTTTGCATTGAATTTTGAACAAGCAAGGCTTATATAACTTTATAGTGACATGCAAAATCGAGTTTCAAATAATAATAATAATAATAATAATAATTAAAAAATATCAATGGCATATCAAATACAATTTGAAAAACAATTTAATGCCTCTTTTCTATTTGCAGCCTTCTGGGGTAAATATCAACATTAACTTTTTCCACAGGCTAATAAATTTGAAAATAAATTAACAATGAATAAAACAACCATTCAGGACTTTAAACTGCTCAGTTTGCAACACACTGATCTAATCTGATGTGCCCAAGCCAGATACCTGGCATCTTTTCTTGGATGCTAGTTCATTAATGTCGGGGCTCAGGCTTTGAGCTGAGGCAACCTTCATTATCGAACGAAGGTGTTCATCAGTCATTATATCTCGTCCACCCGGACCACAGTCTTGGGGGCGTGCCTTAAATGCACTGCCTTTAACGTACTCGACGAACTATCGTCACGTCCGCTTTTCATCCATTCTAGTACGCACACACGAGTGAATGCAACGCATACTTCATCAACAGCGATACAGGTTACACTGAGGGTGCCAGTATAAAAAACTTTAACACTGTTAGAAATATACGCCACAGTGTGAATCCACACCAAACAAGAATGACAAACACATTTCAGGAGAACATCCGCACCGTAACACAACATAAACACAACAGAACAAATACCCAGAATCCTTTGCAGCACTAACTCTTCCGGGACACTACAAAATACACCCCCGCTACCACCAAACCCCCCCACACACACACACCTTGTAGCGACACCCATGCTATAGACGAATAGTAGACAAAAACAGGATATACTTCCGTTTCAAGGCACAAAATAGGAAATATATTTTCAACTTGCAGCACCACAGTGGCTTATAGTTCGTAAAGTACAGTACTTTTTCAGACGTGCTAAAAAAAGACGCAAAATAGCGGTTTGCGTTATCTCCTCCCTGTATTGTGGCCGTTCTGATTATCGGAATCGCTAAATGGATAGCGCTTCTTATTCTGCACCTTAAAGAGGCGCAATCCTCTCTGCACAAGTTTAGTAGATCAGCTTTGCGTGTGATATTAAGTTTGCACATGTTTTAATACACGCAAACCTTTATTAGATCAGGCAAAAGTCAAAAGATTTCAGTGTGTATAACGACTCTTCTAGCACATGCAACAATACCGTGATAATAATGACAACCGTCATCATTTTAGTCACAATGACCGTGATATGAAATGTTCATATTGTTACATCTAATGTGTAGTAACAATGGTGACAAGGAACCCCATTCTGCCCGATGCTGACTTGTAATACCTGTTTGAAGTCCCAGTGCATGTGGAGTTGTTGTTGCTTTGCCAGTTGACAGTTTAGCAAGGCGGGTGTGCTGCTGGAGCCTGAATCAACCAGGCAGCGGTTTGGGTTATATGTGTGAGATTTAATGGCCCCAATGATGATTTCACTGTCTTGATTGTAATAGCAAAACTGCCAATGGAAATGTTTTATATATTATCACCATTTCACTGTAAGTGTTGTACTTATTTGAGAAAGAGTGTGCCCGTCAAAGTTATTGTACAGATTAAAGAGTCAGACCTGTGGTTGTTGGAAGTGGCACTCGTATAGGATGGGCATATTTCCTGGAACAGCTCCTTGGTCCACACAAAAGTTCCCGAGTAGGTTGTTCTTCATCTTGTACAGAAACGGGGTAAATTATGTGACTCATGATGGACAGGCGTAACACTGACAAGTATAGGGCTTGAAAATGTCACGTGGAAACGCATTGCATTGTGGGTCCTGCTGGACTCTGAATCGCTTACTCAGACGGCTGAATGCAAGAATCTGTGCTAAAGTTTTTTCTTTAACAAGTTGAAAACATGGCGCGGATGTGCGGCATCAAAAACTGCCACAATCATGATGGCTTCAGGAAAATAATTATTTATTAGCCTTTATTTAACCAGGTAAAATCCCATTGAGATCAAATATCTCTTTTCCAAGGGAGACCTGGCCAAGAGGGCAGCAGCAAGGTTACATTAAAAACAGTAAACAAATACATAAAACATCACATTTACAACATTAAAACTTGCTCACATGACACATGTGCATACAGACACGGTAGACTGTAATCCTTTCACAGAAGCTTTAAACTCATTCAACGTAACTAGGGTTTGAAGTTTAATGTTCGATTGTAGGTTATTCCATCTTGCCCAGTTCAGTTCTTACTTTGGGGACGACAAATTGCAAAACATTCATTGAAAGAAGATTGTGACTTCCTTGTTTCTTTGTTAAAAGACAAGACAGATAAGATGGAGTGAAGAAAAAGGATTTGGTGAGATTTTTCTCATTTCCGGCCGGAAAGCAAGGCCGAAGGAAGTTGGGTTATGAAACTGACGAGGAGACAGCAACATGTTTTATTTAATTACACATGTAGCATTTAGTTCCGTATTTTCCGGACTATAAGGCGCACTTAAAATCCTGTTTTTTTCTCAAAACTCTACAGTGCGCCTTATAACCCGGTGTGCCTAATGTACGGAATAATTCTGGTTTTGCTTACCGACCTCTAAGCAGTTTTATTTGGTACATGGTGTAATGAAAAGTGTTACCAGTAGATGGCAGTCAAACATAAGAGATATGTGTAGACTACATTATGACGGCAATATGACTCAAGTAAACAACACCAACATTTTCTATGTTCCATTGATAATATAGAACATTACACACGGCGCTCAAAAATCTTTAAAAATGTTTTAGTAAGACTTTGGTAAGCTATGAAGCCGCACCGCTTGATGGATTGTACTGTGCTTCAACATACAAGTATTATTATGGTGTGTGTATAAGGTAAAACATATTATCTGCCGTTTTTTTCCGCAATATTATGCAAAATAAACTTTTCTTACCTTCTGGTTCCTGCTGATCTGTGTTTGAGATCTGCATAAATCCTGAAAAATTGCGCGCGTCCGCCTTTGTAGTCCGTTTCAACACCGTAGTCGATAAGCCTCTTCTTTTTCTTTATCTTTTCGTTATGGGACATTCATCCTCCGCTGTTGCCATTTCTAATTGCGCCTTATAATCCGGTGCACCCTATGGTCCGGAAAATACGGTAGGTTGTTAGCGTTAGCCAAACAGCTAGCTGCGGGCGACAAACAACATACGGTATTTTAGAAAAAGTAGTTTGTTTCCATTTAGTTATGAGTAAGCACAAAAATAAAAGTATTATTTTCGGAGCAGTAGCACAGTCATTCAAAGTACTTATAAGTAATAATAGGCTTGTTTTTTTCGGGAAAACCTGCTTATGAAAGGAGCCCTCACTGCATCTTGGACACATACGAGATGAAAGCCCTGATCAGTGGTTCTTAACCTGGGTTCGATCGGCCTCAGGGGTTCGGTGGAGCCTCCGCCACGGAGGTAAAGACACATCCGACTTATCGTGTAAATAAAAACATCTCCCTATCAGCGTATTATGGATACTCCCAAACAATGTTCCCTCTAATTTTCCATCTGATTTGCAGGTTGTTTGATTGATCGATTGGAACTTTTACTAGCAGATTGCAAAGGAAGAGAATACATTCTATGAAACAGTACAGTTTACACAGTACAGTGCATATTCCGTACAATTGACCACTAAATGGTAACACCCGAATACGTTTTTCAATCAATTCATGGTAATGTGTGTAAAGTGTGTAATTTGAGTTCATGCACTGTGTTGGTTTTGTTCTTTGAACAAGGTGATGTTCATGCACGGTTCATTTTGTGCACCAGTAAAAAAACATAACTTTTTCTTGAATTTGAAATTTTTTTTATTTTATTTTTTCACTAAAGAAGGGTTCGGTGAATGCGTATATGAAACTGGTGGGGTTCGGTACCTCCAACAAGGTTAAGAACCACTGCCCTAGATTATACGCAATTTGAACGGAAGACAATGAGCCTTACCAGACTTGGCATTCTGAAATTCTTCACCGGGTAAAGAACTGACTCCGTTGACCAAATGCAAACAAGTTTGTCTTCGACAACAGCTTGCTCAAATCTCTTGTCCATTAAGCATGCTCATATAGATCAATTCCACCAATTTAACTTATTTTTTTTGAGATAGCGAACCTTAGGAATTGTTTAGTTTGTCTTAATGCGGTCCCTTGATTTTTATTTTATTTTGTATGATCCATTTTTAATCCAGTTTGTTGCTCTTTCTCACATTACCCTGGGTATAGTACAGCCCTGTAAACAAAACCTACGTCCAGCAAAAATGACTACCCGGTACCCACAATGCATTGCGGAATAACGTGCCCTGTCGAGCCCTTGTAGTGTAGGTGTTTCTTACCATGCCGTACCCCAGCAGATTATCCAATGTGGCCAAACTGGGATACACATTTTCCAGGTACCACTTGAAAGGTTTACATTGTAATTTTTCCCTCAGATTCTTCCTCTCGGCAACATCCCCAATGTCAATTCCATGATCCTGTGTGATGTAGGTCATTGAAATGTTGGTGCATACTTCATAATGCAAACACTTACACCTGCAATGTAGAACATGCCAGTAGATTTGACAGGAAAATAAATCTCACTCACCAGAATTTTACAGTAAAAAAATGTCCATCCAATGCACTGTAAAAACAACAACCCTAG